>NC_059477.1:26663654-27023327 GCF_018139145.2 Gymnogyps californianus | reverse complement strand
CTTCCTTCTTATCATTGGCCGATTCTGTGCTTATCTGGCCGCGTTCAGGACGGCTCCTTAAACTATCTTTATCGATGACAGATCTAGCAGGGGTTGATGGAGATATTTTATGGGTTTGGCAGTGAGAGCTGGTGTGGTGCTAAATATCCTCTCACTCGGCTGACCCCAAAAAATAAAACTGGTGAAGCACACACTCACAAATCCCTTAATTAGCAGATGCTGACATATCACATTGCGAGTGTTAAGAGGAAGATGTTAAATGAGGTTGGTTTTCATCCACTGAAGCAAAAGAGACAATGCTCAAATTTTCAGTTTACCCTGGCTCTTAGACATTAAGTTAAATTCCCAGAGATACATGAAAACATGCATCTAGCCATATAATCTTCTCTGTTTATCTTTATAGATTGTTTAAAATGTGTGACATAATCCTATATTGCTCTGATTTCCTTTTGTTTCCCCAAGTCCTTGAAGCAAATGGACTAACTTTGGATTGCATTTGGCTAGAGGCTGTACTTGCAAGAAGCCAGATTTGTTGTCCAAACAATTGGGCCAAAGATTAAGGACAGATAACTTAGTAATGTCATATCAGATATGTTCTTTCTCATTTCCCACTTCTACTCTCCTCCCTGATCTCCCAACCCAAGATGAAAATCAGCCTCTAATCCTGACTTCTTGTAGGCAAGAATGGGATGGATTCCTTTCTTGACACCAGACCACTTTTGTGCAGCAGCCAGCAGGAGTGGTATACGATATATCTCCCTTGCCTATTCTGGCGCTCTGCTATTTTCTCCAACTGTTTGTCTCTGCCAACTTTTGGGAGGACTCAAGAAGGGAGGTGGGAAACTCTTCAGTAGAAGGAGTACTTCACTATGGCATCATTATTGTGTCATACTAAGAAACAGCATGTTACCCCATGGATATCCTCAGAATTTTTGCCAGCAGTTAGAGCTGACTAGGGCCTCTTTCACCACTAAGCTGTGTGTCAGCTTTTGCTTTGACCATGGTCCTACATTCACAACAGAGAGAGTTCCCGTTAAGCCTGACTGAAATAGGAATGAGGAGACAGTTTTCAATTTAATTCCTTGCTCAGAGAGCTTCAGGACAAAACTCCAAGCTCTGTTGGGAAGGTGGCTCCAATGGCTTGTGCTTTGGGTTTTCTCCCTCCCAGCATGAAGCAAAACCCCGCATCTCAGCACAGCATGCGTAGCAAGAAATTTTAAGGAGTTTCATGTCAGAATCCATCAACCAGAGACAATTAAAATCCCTAGTCTTTGTTGACAGCCATGGCCAGACTGCATTTCTAGGATGCAGAAGCAGTGGCTGGCTCTGCATGAGCTTCATGTTTCTTCGGCAACTTGGAACATTGCAACAGCTGCTAGGAATAAATGAACCACTCCTTTTCTTTTCCATTTTTTCTTCTTCTTTTAAAGAGATAATAATATTTGGAGATTTTGCCAATGACAAAACACTTCTTTTCAGGGGCTTTTTGCAGTTTCCTAGCCTTCAATTGAATAGCACACCATTGTTTAGAGCTGGTTAGTGACAAAAATAAATAAATAATCATCACCACAACAAGTATGTATCTCCCCATCTGTGTTGCTCCAGTGACCCATCGCTGAGAACAAAACCTTAGTTGTTCTGTGTCATCTGACTGATCCTCTCCTTTCGCCTCCATCTCTCTTGAATGCATGTGTAACATGGCTCTATTTGAAACCCTGTCAGCCTAAGCAAGATTAATGTTTGCATGGGGGTGCAAAGCTGGCTTGGAACAATATCAGCTTTGAGAGCGCTGCCTTGTCCCCGCTCTAGAGATGGGTGCAGGAGCCACTTGGTACATTATTCCTTTATTTATTTATTTATTTTTATTTGAATGTCTCGGGTTTTCTGAAGCAAGCATTGGCTGCAGGCCCACAGCCAGATGGAACTGAACTGCTTTCTAAGAAAAACACGAACAAGGGAATTGCATTTTGATGTTGTAATATCTTCATAGGAGTATTTATTTCCATTTATTTTTCCCCTCTTACTCCTCCCCCACCTCTGGAATTTGGTGTACAGAAGTCAAAGAAGCTATCAAACTTCTGTTGTTGTTGCTGGTTTGGTTTGTATCTGGTTTTAATACTGAAAGATTTGGGGCAGACAGCTCCAGAAAAGGAAATCCACAGATTGGGCAGTGAAAGCAGTGGCAGATTGCATCATGGTGTTCTGGTCCAGTGAGGAAGAGGAGAAATATGTCTTTTGAGTGGCTCTGTTCTCACAGCTTCACAGTCCTTTCGCTTCTGGTGAGTCTGTAGAAGAGCTCTGCGTGTGCTGCAAGGGACTGGTCGGGATCCATTAACTCATTTCATCCATCTAAACTAATAAAGAGCCATCAAGTGGTAACTTTATGTCATTACGATGTGGGCTAAATTAGAAGTGGATGGTGAAAGCTCTCTATGGAGTTTTTACATCCTAAAGAACCAATTCCAACTGCTCCATTCAAGCCAACAGTACTAGCCTGAGTTACTTCCTCTAAAGATTTCACCCACTGTATCTGTTCTTCTTGGTCAGTAAACATATTTCAAAAACCCAAGCAAACCAGCTGTGTTTTCTGAGAGTCAACTGTTCTTCTTTCTGGTTGAAAAATCTCAGAACATTGCCAAATGCCTGCTATTCAGTTCCCTCAGCATAAAAGCTGGGTGAAGAGGGATGCAGTTGTTTTAGTATTTTGCCCTTCCAGAGCATGAACGCAGAAGTATTTTGTTCATAATCAGCTTGAAGACGTGTCTTCATTTCAACAACTACAGAAAAAAACATGAAGATAAAAAGCCTCTGGTTTTGCCACTTTTTTGCAAAAAACAATGATTATGAAATACACCTTTTCAGTCTTTGGTACTGCTTGAAAAGGGATTATTGGTAAAATAAAACACTGTGCCTTTAAGGTGTACTTTATCAAAACTTACTGCATGAGCAGGCATTTCTTCAGAATTTCAATGTGTGTCCTGACTTTGCAGGACCAATAAATCTTGAGCATTAAAAAATCATTCTCTCACTCATTTTTGCATGTCTCTGGATAGTGGGGAGGAAAGATTAAACAAGCATTATGGGTTGATTTCTCTCATTTCCATCATGCTCAACAGAGAATGAGGAGGAGCAACTTTGCCCCTAAAAGCAATACACTGTATCTATGACCACTACAAAGTACTTTCTGACTGTCTCAGGGAGGAGGAGCAGAGACATCATGGAGCAGTGAAATTCTTTGCAAAAAGATTAAACAAACTTAGCTTGATATTTTTCTGCAGTTCTTTCTGGAACTGAGATGGTCAAAGCCATCAGCTGAGCTGAAGAGGTAATGGATCACAACAGCTTACAAAACATTACAAGTAGAATCAAGACATTTTCTTTACTGAAAAGAGCTGAGCAATGCATGAACCTCATGCTCACACAGATTAGCTGGCTGATCTCTAATTACCCAGAGGTTGTACAAGAAAGAGTTGATAGTGTTCCCGTCACAGCTTCAGAGGCACTGACCTTAAAAACTCATCCCCTACTGATTTTGAGAGAGTTCAGAGGCTGCAGCACACCCACTGTTACAGGATGCTGCAGTCCCAGCCAGGCTGCTCTCTCCCAAGCTACTGCTTCTCCTTCCTAGTCATCAGGTTGCAGGAATAAAAGTACAAGAGATGGTTTTAGGATTTATTTTGGTTTTGTTTCAGGCATGAGGTATTTGCTGTTGCAAAGTACATGACCCCAAGGAATGCTCCCCGCCACTGCTGTCAACTTCTATGCTAGAAAGTGACAATACAGTCTGTAAACACGGAGGGTAGATGCCTTGTCAGAAGAGAACTGGAGGCATTCATTTTGTAAAGGTTCTTCATTTCCAAAGGTCACTTTTTGCATACCATTTGCTTCTAATCTCTTGGTTGCTGGTTTAGAAACAAACAAGTGTCAGGAAAGAACAAAGAGACAGAGTGGTTTGAAGGTAAAAGGGCAGAATGATCTCATGCACCTGGAGTTGATAATGGTCTCTGGTGCTGAGCAGTTAATTTTGGGGTTGGGGTTCATCCAAGTAGTTTCTGTAGAAAGGAGAGACATACAGTATATTTGTGTACCATCCATGCACCCTATACATTTAGGGCAAATGTAGCTGAGAAGGTAGTTTCTCATAGATCTGCTTTGAAAGTAATGTTTGTGACTTTTTCCATGCTTGGCCAAATAACATTATTACGTGTTGCCAAACTCCTCAAAACCTTTACTCTTCTGATGTAACAGAAATCTGGAAAGCCTCCATAATGCTGCCTTATAATACACTCTTAATTTAACCTGGAGGAGCCATTTTTCAAAGACAATGACTTCCTGTGATTGGTGTCTCTGCTGAGTCTATCAGAAAGTGAATTAAACAATACTAATTATAACGGTCATTTTTGTAACATAGATATCTTCCCTTCAGTCTTTTAGCTTCCATCCATTTAAGAGGAGAGTCAAATAGAGGGTGAAGAAATGGGATTACTATGAAATAAGAGGGAGATAGAGAGAGACTTGTGTGTGGAAAAGCAGCACACAGAGTTAGTTACCTGTGCACGTACTGACCTCAGCAACAAATAAAAAAATGACACATCAGCAAAAAAAAAAAATCCAAAATACTTTCTTAGTATTATTTCCTCTGACTCTTCAAAAAGAGAGGGCTTTTTTTCTTTCCCCTTTGTTTTTCCATCTATCTGATCTGAGTGAAATTTGGGACAGAAAAGTAACCTTTCTTTGACACATTCTTCAGGGATGCATAAGCAGTCATAGGATCAATGATGCTTCTTCTCCAACAAAGAGCTTGTTTGTCCCTGGGTCTCCAGTTTGGGGAAAATAATTCACAAAAAGGAAAACCAGGAGCATATAGCATACAACATTGTTAATGAAACCCTCTTCTTGAGGGAGCTTGAGAAAAATCAAGCATCTTTAGCACTGGGCTTAAATTTCTCTCCCTAAGAAGGAATGAAAAGCAGATTTCAGCAGAGTCTTTCTGGGCATAAAAAGAAAAGTTTGGAAAGCAGGTTGGTCAGTGGCTGATGCCAGTAGCAAGCATGTAGGACAGTGATGATCTGTTCTAGGTACATCTTGGTGTCTTAGTTTATGCCTGTGTACCAGCAAGGGAATAATAGCACCATAAAGAATATAATCTGTATGTAAAATTAATGAATTACATACAACATTTTGTCCCAAGGATATTGCATGTAATTGTATAATGAAGTAGAAGGATCTGCACATAATCTACAGTCCTGTGAAAACAATAGTGGACATTGGATTAACTAAAATTTCTGACAAAACAAAAGAAAACTCCTCCTAGAACAATTCAAAGTTTACAGATGTCCACTCTAAAACAGATTCTCAGTGCCTAGGACTAGCAAGGTGAGACTTTATATCTGGAGTCCCACAGACCTTTCCTTCTGTTTTACCTCTGGGAATGGCATGGTACTTTATTATCTCCTCCCAAACAACCTGTGTGAGGCTTCTCCACTGCCTGCTAGCAACTGCAGCAGTGCGGTGCTCTATGTGCAGTGGCCACTCCTGCTACAGCCCCCTTCTTGCAGATGTAACCCATCATTGCTTTTTCTAAGCCAGCTGCCAGGTTTAACCCCGTCGTCTCCTTCTGCTCTTTCGTTCCCTGCAGTTGGAGTGGTCATTCATCTAACAGCCCTGTCCAAAAGCTAGCACTTTTCTGCCCACACCAGACGGCAGAGAAATCACCTTCACTAATCTCTGTCTTCCCATGGTGGAGCCCCACTTTTGTGTGAGAGGTAAATGATGGAGCCACCAGGTTAGAGGTTGTTTCTCATGGAGATGCAAAGTCTCATTTTCTTGCTCAGGTGGGAGGAGTCTTTCTCCACCTTCTGAGAACTTCAGGACACAAGTGGGTCTGTCTGCAAACTCCCCATCCACCTCTGCACTGAACAAAAATAAAACTGAATGTGAATACCATCTCTTGCACTTAGAGGAAATCTCTTTTCTGAATGTCCTCACAGCCATATCTCTAACATGAATTTCCTGAGGCATCATGATGTACCAAGGGCACTGTGGTGGATTAGCTAGCTAGTCCCTCCAAGCCTTATTTTTCATGATCGTTTTACATCTTTGAAGGAATCTGCAGTACTGATATTTGAGGTAGTTCCTGTTCCTTCTCTTCTCAAGTCTGCAACCACAAGATGCCACATTCATTCCTTTCCTGTGATCTGTCTGTACATTACATTCAGGAAACAGCTTCCAACATCCTGGTGTGATAGAGATAAGCAAAGTGTAAGTGTACAGACCACACTTCCTTAGGTTTCCCATGCCTTTCTGGCAAGCAGAAAGCTCCCTGGATTCTAGTTTCTATTTTGATTTATTGCCCTTAAGATGAGAAGTGGCAAAAGATCTACAGCTGAAAATTACTCTATGGTGAATTGACCGTTGTAGCTTTATTCTCACAAGTTACCTCAGCCTGCAAATAAAGGTTTTTCACACTCGTGTTGCATTTTTTGAGCCAGTTCAGAAGGAGAGGAATCTGACCTTGCAGTTGAATATGTCATTTCCCACCTATGGCGGAAGAAGCTGTGGGCAGCGTAGGCTGGAGGAAGGAGATGCAGGAAAGTGTAAGTCCAGCAGAAAAAGGCAGAGAATGAGCAGAAGCAGCCCAGGGACTAAGGCGAGAATAGTCTTTGCCATCTGGAGAAGAACCCCAGAAGTAGCCACCCTTGGGGCCATGCCACCATGCTGTAATTTCTTTTTCCTGCAAGGTAGCACAAGTTACTTCTGTAGCTTTTTATGGATGACAATGTCCTTTCAATGATGGTGTATATTGAAGTTAACCCTTCTCAAGCTTATTATTACATAGAGGGGCTTTCAGATAAATTCTGCCAGCTGTATTACACCCTAGATGTAATTTGCAATAAAGAAAAGAATTTGCACATTTCCTTAAGAAAAAAAAAACCCCACTTTGATTGTTAAAGTCAGGGAGTATGTGGTGTTACCCTATTCACAAAGAGGTTTCACATGCTGGCTTTCTGAAGGCACAAAGGGAAAATGCCAAACTAGAACTCTCAATAATACCACTCACCCTGATAAGAGTGAGGGATACATATACTGAATGTAAAGTCAGTGTTATAAATTGTTGTCATTCCTTCATGGCTATTTGCAATATTGAGTCCTTGTTAAAAAAAAAAAAAAAAAAAGTAATTTCCTGGAAACAATCAATTAAGAGAGAAACACAAGTAAAAGAACCCCCTATATTTTAGTTCTCATAGTCACAGAAAAACTCTTGCAAGTGTGTGGCCTCAGGGCAACTTAATGATTCAAAACTCAGACTATATACTAAAAAAAACCCCGTTCATTATTATTATCTTTACTATTAAGATGTTGTGAATTTTAGTCAAAGTCATGATTTTGGGGTGATGCTGCATGTTTTTTGAATGTTTGAGGCTGTCGGAGCTTTATTCTCTATGGAATGCATTGTTTTGAGACAGAGAAGAAAAACTTCTATGTTTATAATCTAAAGTAGACAGCACAACAGCCAGAAAATGAACCTGACCTGTAAATCAGGAATGAAATGTACAACATAAAATGTCCTAGTTTAAACCTCTAGAGCAGGTAAGATATACAAGAGAAAAACCATTTTGTGAAAAGCCAATACAAATGCAATAGGTGCTTTAAATTGTTTCCATACTGCTCTTTCAGAGTTGTTACTAAAACAGGAAAGGATTTTTCGGTGCAGGATGTTCATCCAGACTGTCCTTTTTAATCTCATTCACAAAGAAATACTCATAGCTCTCAGCTCCAATCAGGCTCACCAATATGGTTATTTCAATTTTAGAGCTCTTTACGGAACTATCTTTTGCTCCCAGCACCACAGCCACCAATAAAATCAACAACAATCCAACTTCACTTTCAGTAGGGGGAAAAAAAATCAGTTGGGAATAATTTTATTTGGTACAAATGTCCTCTGGATTTCAGTGCCAGGTCTAAGCTCTAGAACCACTTGTAGAAGAATAAAATGAGAGAGAGAAATTAAAATTAGAGATCTTTGTTGCTGTTGACTGATACCAGTCACCATGTTCCAGATGTGAGTTTTCCATGAGTACAGCCACCAGGAGAAAAGAAATGAAAGTCACCTTGAAGTTGTTAAATCTGCTCAAATGGCTTGCCTTCAATTTTCAGGTATGATACTGTCATTTCACATCAGTTGTCTTTTGAGAGTAAACTTCTGGAATTGATTGGAGTTCATTTAAGATAGGTTTAGATCCAGACTCATGGTTCTAGTAGAACCTGTTGCACTTCTAAATGTTTTCTTTAAGAACAGAAAAGAAGACAAATCTATCATTTAGCACAATGGATCATTTCAGTGCCTAAAAAGCAGAAAAGAAGTTTCAGAACAGTGGTTTGCAGTTTCTGCCTTGTCTGTCAGTTCCACACAACTCTCACATCAATGCATTTGCTTTCTTTCACTGCGGGTGAAGTGCTGGGCATTTAGTACTGTGATTACTACAACTTCCTAACCACATATTGCATGAAAATGCAACATTGGGAGAAATTGCCCAGAGGCAGTCAGAACATTTTGACAAGCAGAAATTCACATCAGACAGAAACTAAATTGAAGGCAGATATTTGCCAGCTTTTCCCTCTTCTCCACCCTTTTTGACCAGCTGTGCTATTGATCCAGCTTCCCTGGAGCTGTCCACAGCTGTATTTTCCACATAGCCTTTACCTGAGTGATATTTATGATGTGCCTTGGGGCCATTGCTTACCAGAGGGAGTGATTTGGCTGACTGTGTATGGCAGGTCTGTAGACCACGACAGGTGCATTCAACACAAGGTGCCTTTCTTACCAGGACTGATTTACTACTAAGTTTTTGTTCATGACTGTTTAATGAATTAATTTGAAGGTCTCTTTTTGTTGCTGTTGCACAAGTGCAGCCTTGTGGACAGAGAAACTGGTGACTGAAACCTTTCTGAGGGTAGCGTTTCTTGTTACGTGTGGGGCAAAGCTGATACTGTGGGCCTTGACCTGTGCTCTCAGGAGAACTGTGGTTTGCAAATGTTCAATAATATCCTTCTGTCTGGGCTGCATTTCTGATGTTCCCGACACCTGTTCATAGGTCAAAAATCATCTAGTTGTCTCTGGATACTTCCCAGACACCAAGCCCACCTTGAAAATGGCAGCCTACAAATAACCTTATAGATAGAAAAAAACAAGGACCAGCACACCTGCCTCCAGAAACATAGCAGCCATCCAAAACACTCCCTGAAATGTGTAATATGCAGCCAAACCTCCAGACACTATCAGATTGGCACTGAAGAGAATATTCTTGATAACCCCAGTACCAGCCCCAAAACATTCAGCAAACAAGGCTACTCCTCCAGAGACAGAGATCATAGATGTAAATGAGCCTCCTGAAGAACGTATGTAAATCACACTGCAATATAAAAAGAAAAACCCTATTCACAGCACACTTAGCTATCACATTTCATGCTAGATTGGAACCTGTCCAGAACATCCTGAAACTACAGCCTTTGCTAGCAGATGATCATTTGAGAGAAATTGTCCTCAAAGTTTCCCTTTGAACTTTCCAAATTGCCCTTGCCTCACCAAATACTTTATTAGAAGCAAAATTTCTCATGGCAAATGTATCCCAAGCGGAGTGGGGCCATGCCAAAGCAATAGATTTAAAACTTGCTGACACATGTACATACCCCATAGAATAAGAGCCCCATTCCCATCCAAAAGAAACCATCAAAGCTTTGCATCCTACATGTACTCATTCCAGAACGTGATCTATTCTATCCAAAGCACCAAATGCCCTCATGGAAAGTATGTGGGTGAAACCCATCAACCGCTGTGCACCACAACATTTTCACACAGACACTGCAAAAGACAGAAACAGCCGGTGGGAGAACATTTCTCACAATATAACCACTCTCTGTTTGACTTCTTAGTGTTGATCTTCAAAGGCATTCCACAAAACATCTTCAAAAGATGAGCTTTGGATGTCAAATTCCTAACTGTACTTCATCCCAAAAATCACAGCACAATGGAGATGCTGGGTTTATGTCAAAATTTTCCCTACACTATAGATGAAGCATTTGCCATCTGTCTCTGTGACACAGAAATTATTGAACTTAATCACTTTTATTAACATACCTTTCATTTCCATAGGTACCAAATACCTTTTTCTCGCCAAATATCAAGCTGATTAACACAATTCAGTTCAAGCTGCAAAGCAAGTTTCCCCCATCCTTATTAGCTGGAGTGTTGCTTCTTCAGTTTCAGGCCCAAGAAATGCCTTGTCTTTGCTTATCAGTTGCTGTAACCAGGGATGTCATCTCTCTCTACAAATCTCTCCTTGCTTATTTCGTTAATGATAGTGTTCTTGTAGCTGTGGGGCTAGTCCCACTACCTACACAAACAAAAAGTAGACAGCTAATAGACTCAAGTCGGCCTGTTTCACCACAAAACACGTGTAGCACAGACAGCTCGTATTTTCACAGAGAGGCTGGTTCAATCCTTCATATCCTTCACGGGTGTGCTAGCAAGAATGCCACTTTCCCCAGAAATCTTCCCCTCCAGTGAGCTAACATGTGCCACAAGAATGGTCAAGGAGGTATCCCTGCTGCTAGACACCAAAGTCTAGATTTGAATGAGGGAAGAAGCAAGAACAAGTGCAGTGTCAATCCCAACCTTCAGCGATGCTACACTACAAAGTAACACTGCTTGCTTAAAGCAAGTGTTGGTCAGTGATGAGGTAGCTTTCATTTTGTTGCTGTTTCCAGTCCCTGTTAGTAGACATCAGCTCAAACTTACCACAGTTTTAATAGGACAAAAGAGGGGAACATAACTAACCAACCACAGTGACACTGATCCATTTATCAACACATAGAAAGAGCAAACAAGGCTGAGAGCAATTCTTTTGAGCTGCAGCTTGGCTGGACTAATGGGTGATTACCCTTCATATATTGAAAGAACCAATATGACTAGACATATTGGAAAAAGATGTGTTTAATTTATGTTATTTAGTCATGTAATCAGAGAGCAGTCTGCATGTGTGTGGGAATTATTATGAGATAATTCTTGGAAGCTTGCTAATCACGTCATTGCTTTTCAGAATTCGGCTTATGCTCTAAACCTTTCTGGAATTTAAGATGGACACTTTGATGCTTCAGGTTCCTCCACTCCAAGACAGACATAGAAATTGCTACACCAGGGAATTCTGACAGCCCGTCTCTCTCAATAGCTTTGCTTTAAGAGTGGATGGATGATTCAAGGTGTCCTGGTTTCGGCTGGTACAGTGCTGGGTTTTGGATTTAGTGTGAGAATACTGTTGATAACACTCTGATGTTTTAGTTGTTGTTAAGTAGAGCTTATCTTAAGCCAAGGACTTTTCAGTTTCCCGTGCTCTGCCAGCAAGCAGGTGTGCAAGAAGCTGGGAGGGAGCATAGCCGGGGCAGCTGACCTGAACTAGCCAAAGGGGTATTCCATACCATGGAATGTCATGCCCAGTATATAAACAGGGGGGGTTGGCCAGGAGGCGCAGATCACGGCTCTGGCATCGGTCAGTGGGTGGTGAGCAATTGCACTGTGCATCACTGGTTTCTTTTCTTATTTCTTTTTTTTTGTTGTATTCTTTTTCATTACAATTATTATTATTATTAGTTAGTAGTGTATTTTTATTTTTACTTTATTAGTTAAACTGTTCTTATCTCAACCAACGAGTTTTACTTTTTTTTCCTTTCCTCCTCCCCACCCCACCAGGAGGGGGGAGGGGGAAGCGGCTGCGTGGTGCTGAGTTGCTGGCTGGGTTAAACCATGACACAAGGGAAGGGATAAACCCCTCTGTACAACACTTCTACAGTTAGTGTAGAAAGAAATTTTTTTCCAGCCCATCATACATGTTATGTATGCTGCAGCATGGGGCAGTGGCTCCCTTATAATTTTTCTAAAGCATACAAAATGTAAAGTCTAGAGTTTTAGACTGTAAAAGCTGTCTGGTTTTCTTCTGTGTGGGACAGCTGGGACCCTAGGAGGTTTCTCAATGTGAAAGACTGGGCAATTTCAACTTCTTGTGAATGTCACGGATGTAATGTCTTCACTAGGATACCTGAATCATTGGCTATTTCAGACACTTCATAAGCCTACAGCATGGGTGGCTGCTAAAGAGGGAGCCCCCTTTCCAAAAACAGAATCTGGATAAGTTTGACTAGTCCATGATCTGTCCAGTCGTATATCCTCAAAAAGGTTCCTTCAACTATCCAGGAATAGTTTTGAATCTACATATTTATACAGTTGGCAGGCACAAACTCATCCTCTCTGCTGTGGAATCATACATCTCCATTCTACATGGATGAGGTGTGTCATTCCCATTTTAAAGCTGGGTGAAATGAGAAAGAAGAGATCATTTGCCCCAGGGAATTCAAAATTTCCAGCTGAACATCATTTGTCCCCTTGAGTTGCAGAACTTAGCTTTTTTTTCTCCAGGCTTGGCAAGATGACAGAAAGACTCCTACATTCAGCAGAGCAGAGAAAACAAGACTTTATTCTTCATCCATTGCCTGCAATAAAGATAACCATTCAAGCAGAGCTGTCTGCATATAGAGAGGGGTTTTATGGACTCAAAATCTCTGCTTCTAGCAGGTGCAGCCCAGGCTGCTAGGAAGGGTAGGAAGGGTTAAAGCAGCACTTGTTTCTGGAAGATGTACAGGAATTGGAGAAGACAGTGGAATTTGCTGGATGCTGGAGTGCATGAATTCAGTAACTTAATTATCTCATTCTACCTAGAGAGGACAGGGCCTGAACTATGCACACGAGAGAAGAGGGAAGAGCCGAGTTACCCCAGGCTCAAGTGGACAAAGGTGCACTAGAGAATTGCAGCTGATCTGGGGAAGGGAACTAAGCTTTTCCTAAGCCCCAGTTCACTCCCGAGAAAGAAACATCTGAAAAATCTTCCACATGGAAACAAAACTTTTTCTTCCTCTGCTGCAAGGGGGAAGAGAAGAGAGCAGGGGAGTGTTTTCCACCCTATCCCTTTCTTTTGCTCTGCAGGTTCGTGTGACTTCAGTTTCACCTAGCCCAAAGGCAGAGACTATGCAGAAATAAAGATCTTTTTTTCTGTTTCCTGCACACTGCAATGAGTAACATAATGTTGTAGAGAGAAGCCCAGTGAGGCTATTAAAAGAGCCCAAGAGGCAACAAGATCTTCACAGTATTATTAGTGATCATTTAGAAATTTTCTCCTGGGAGCAGAAAAAAACAACAGCAACAAGTCCTCACTTGAAAGAGTCGAGAAAACACAAAGGGATAGATCAGCTGAATTAGTTTTGGTTTTTGTTAATTACCTCCGAAGCTTTTAGGGTTAAAAGAAGTCTGAAGGCCTTTGCATCCAGCCTCTCTCTAAACTCATGCTCAGCTAATCCGTGTCAGCTGCATCTTCCCTTGCCAATACAGAGGTGAGTGTGAGGAATTTCTGCATGTTACTTATTTAGCTATTACCTTTTATGGGTCTCTGTGTCTCCCATGGACTTTCTGGCTGCAGACAGGTTGGCAAGAGGAAAACCTCAAACAATCCTCTTCTGAAAGCTTTAAAACTTAGGCAGAGGGAAAGAACAGGGTCTGACAAAAGAAGCAGACACCTGTGAAGTCTGTGCTTGGACCTGGGCTGCTACTTTCAGGGCTGCGGCTAACACAGGGTATTGTCTCTGTTTAAAGCAGTGTCTGCTTATCTCATTGGAATTTGGGAATCCACTGATTCTTGGGTTTTTTTAGTGTGATTTTTTCACATGATTTTCAGTCCTCACTTGCATGTTTATTATAAGGCTTATGTGCAGACAATGAAAAAAAAATCTCATTTTTCCAGGTAGTATTCAAAACCAAAGGTGGAAACAGGCCCTAATCTTGTGCACGCTCTGTCTAAGCAGATGAAGAATAGCCATGAATGGCAGAGAAAGAGGTTCCCACTTCACAGTGAGCAGTGATCCTCCAGAGAGAGGCAGGGAGTGAGGTGTGCAATGATCAACTAACAGACAAGGGAAGGGTTGCAGAGGTAAGGCAGGAGCTGGGAGGACAGGGTTGAAGTGAATATGCTGTGAGGGAACTGACTGGAGTAAGAGATCCAGTTACCCAGCATAGGGCAGGGAGAGTCCAAAATCAAATTCTCCAAATGCCTGAAGCACCTAGCTACGGCTGGAGCACGGGTTGGCTCAGTGTACCTCCTCCTGCACATGCACATGGGATAGTCCTCATGCTGGGCTGCGCTCCTCCAGGAAACCAATCCATGCTCATGGATTCCGGTTGTGTTTGTGAAGTTACTACCAAATTGTTACTGCTGTGCTGTGAATGCTTCTTTTTTTATTGTTTATTAACCTTGGCCAAGAAGCATCCATTAGTCTGGGAACAACGAGGAGCACTTAAATTTAATGATGACAATGAACATGCTAAGGAGGTGATTACAACCAGAAGAGCCTGATTTTTTACTTACTTGCAGAAGAAGGCTTTGGAGCAATGGAAAGAGTGAAAGAGGCATCAGGTTATAGGAAAGGTGCACATGGCAGGAAGGGAAGAAGAAACTTCACGGAGAGCCATGTCAGAAGAAAGAAGTGGTAGACAGGGTTATTTTGTCGTGGAGAACCTGGATTAGCTGTGAGACAAGCCAAGTCCAGAAAAGAAACCACAGGACACTAATAACAGGTAAATAAGCAGAGGCAGACCTTGAATGGGGTCAGGAACTGCCAGGAAAGACACTGTTCCGGAAGTTCATTCTCATAGAAATGTTAAGCATTTGATGGTGCTTGAAAGTAAAGAGCAATGCTCAGTTCTGAAACTTTGTACTCAACAGATTTCCATGAGTCCATTTCTTTGCAGTTATCAACAGAAAGGCAAAAAACAAACTTATAATTTCAGTAACAAGGTGGGATTCTGCAAAAGTGCACATTTCAAGTACAGAGGATATCTGAAGGCTTCTAATGGGACTGAGAGCCCTGATGAATGGTCCTCAAGGTAAAAAAAGACAAGGGTACGTTGAGAAGCAGATCATCAGTACCTGTCAAGGGCCCTAAAGCAGAGGAATTTCTGGACACTGCTCAGACTCTAGATGCATAAAGATACTTCTGTGCCCCACCAGCAGGACAGCAAGGACCCTGCAGGAAGCTTCTGCAAACTAAGACTCCTTGATCCTTCCACTCTCTCCTGCCTGGCTGCAATGGAGACCTCTGAAAAGTCTTCTCACAGCCCTCCTTGACAATGTTGACTTCAGGAGAAACACTCCTCACATCGGATCTGGGGCTTTTCAGAGCCGTTTTTACAATTCCAGCTATTTCAGTATTTTAGCACGAGTTGTCTGAGGGGTGAAGATCGTATCCAGCACAATGACTCATGTGGGTTACAACCAACACATCTTTCATGTGGGCCAGAAAAAGCCATGTGTTTTCTTCATTGACAACAGCTTGTCAGCACAACTGACGCCTTGGTTACCAATCCCAGCACAGAGGCACAGAGCAAATAGGCCAGAAACTGAAACTGCAGAAGCCTGTCTGCATGGATCCGGCATCTGATGTGTGTCCTTGGTGAACAGGTCCAGAGCATACTTCTCCAAGGAAGTCACAACACAGTTGTCACTTTTCCCTATGAGCAGCATCCTGCCCAACACTTACACACCTCCCAAAAGGAAAGAGTGTCTTAGAAAGTCCAGGATGAAGGACAGTGAAAGAATAAAGATGGCTTTCACTGCTGTCTGTTTCTGTGCTAAGAAGTAAGAGCAAGCACTTTGTTTAGTACAGCATTCATTGATCTGATACCATGGCTGCACACAACTAGAAAAGACTGCACCACTCTTGACTTTGTATTTTGACTCTGTGTGCTCACAGAAGGACCTGCTGACTATTTCTGTTTTTCCTGGAGGCTCCAAGCAGTGAGGAAATTCAAATGTGTGGAAGCACACCCAAGAACTGACGATCTCTTGAAGCAGAGATTGGCTACAAAACTGGAGGCTCAGTTTGGCCAAACCTCATCAATCAGACTTTGTTTTTGCCAAACCAAACCCCACACCAGAAATGGGTTTGGAGTCAGCTTCCATTTTCTTGAAGCCACCAAAGTCCTGAGGTTATTCAAAGGTCTTTCTATCACCCATCTGCAATCTAAACCTTTTTTCTGGAACATGTTTTCTGCAGATTGCCTTGATATGCCAACAAAGGGTGAGAGGCCAAGGTTGTCTGCAAGTTTTTCAGTGTTCCCCCAGCTCTGGACGTGCCCCAGATACTTCAGGAATAGCCTTTCAAGTGGTGGTTTGGCCCTCGCAGGCATAGGCAGTTCTGGGAGGAAGAGAGTCTCATGTTCGTAGAAAATAAGATTAAGAAACAAAAATATTGAGCAAATGGCTTTGAATCTGGAAAAATATGCTCAAGTTGGGGTGAAAATTCCAGTTGTTTTTAAATGAGCTAATTTGTTCTTTCCTGTACATCAAATGTGGGAAGAAAAGGGGAAAAAGAGAATAAAAACAAAACAAAAAAACTTTGCTTTTTAATCTGACAGCTGCTCCTTCTGGAAAAACGATGGTTTTGTGCTTAAAGTGTTAGACTGGGACATAAGAGGGCTGGGTTCAGTTTGCTGATGTGCCAAAAAATCCCTGCATGACCTTGGGCAAGTCACTTAGCCTTTCCCAGTTCCCTTTGCAAATACTGGGGCTATGACAACTTCCCTTCCTCTGTGCATCTGCTCTCACTGTAAGGTCTTTGGAACAGGCCTGACTCTTCCTATACGTTTGCGCAACACCTAGCAGAAAATGTGGCTACTCTTCTAGTTGGATCTCAGGAGCGAGTCTGTGATCCAAGTCATGTTAACATCCATTATAAATTCTGTAAAGTCCAATTCTGGACTAGACTTTTCAACTCAGGCCAGTCTTAAGGCAGTAGGGGATTATACCATATAAACAAGGCTGTAGATGTCACTCTCCCCTAAGAGGCTTTCTTTCTGTCTGCCTTGAGCTGTGTTGTTGGTTTAGGCTATTGTCAGAATGCACTTGCTCACACTTGTGGGATGTTTAGTTTAAGAAAACCCACAGGTGGCCCCAGGTTATTTTGAATTCAGAATATATGAAATCCCAGGGATGTGAAAGGGACTGTCTACCAAGCACCATTATGATTTCACATGAGGTGCAGGTCAAGCCTTTACCTGGAATTCAAGATTTACAAAAAGTTTTTTGTGTTGGTTTGTTGGGGTTTTTTTTGGAAAAACACTGGAGTGTGAATTGGGGAGACCACACACATGCGGCAGTTTCTCACCGCCCATGATCTGACATGCCACTTAACCCTTGTGGTTTACAACCAGCACTCACCACACTGCTCATTGAGAGCACTGAGTCTCTGCTCATGCTGGGGGGGGAAAAATCCCCAGGGAATTCCCCAGCTGATGAGATCTTACCCATCAAAATTCAAGTGAAGGACTGCAGTATTGGGTTTTAGGAATGGGCAGACTTCAGGTGGGAAAGAGAAGGTCCATCCCCTTCACTGAACCAGAAGCCCTGTGTTTTCCAGGGCTGTCTTCCAAACCAAGCACAGCCTGAAGCAAGAAGCAGAAAGGACCGCAGGAGAAAGCCAGCCAAGCTTCCCAGGCACTGGTGGTTTTGACAATTCAGGAACAAGGAACTCAAGACGAGACAGGGTTGCTTCAGTCATCACAGCCATCCCTTACCAAACACAGACAACCCAGGGAGGAATTTTATTCTAGGAGTATCCTCTTACCATGCACTGTGGACAGACATTTCCCAGCACCCTCTAAGAAACTGCAAGACCTCTAATTAAGGGCCAAAAGACACAGAGTGCACCATGCCACCAGCAGATAGCGGGAATGATGATGAAGATCACCAGCTATTCCTGCAACTGCAGAGAACTTTATGTGTAACAGTTGTGAAAAGCAGATGAGTCTGCAACTGGTTCTCTGGGCCATGCTGAGATTTGCCTACTGTTGATGCTGATATTATTGGGATCCTCTTTTCCAAAGTCCATATTGATGTCTCTTCAGATCGAAGTTGGGGAGTAACCATAACTTCCCAGAATATTCTCCATGAAAGGTCTCTTAGGACTGCTGGTCCAGAAGCTGCTGTTTTTTCCTGAGCTGCTACATATTCCAAAGAGAAACGCATAACCGTTTGGACCTGGTAGCCAGCAGTGTTCACAGCTAGGATTTACACAGTCCTTGGACACAAGAGCCTCATGATTGTGAGTGTAGAGGGACCTTTCATTGATGCTGTTGGTGGCAGTGACGCTGGATCTAGCCACGTGTGTAAGTGAATATTAACACAATTTAACACAATTAAATAGCTGTAGGACTCAGCCCACTTTGTATCAGATCAAGGGAAGCACAAACATCTGCCCCAGTCTCTTGACAGAAGTTAGCTGGTTAACATCTGCAAAGCAAGACGGGCTTTCGTGCCCTGGAGATGCTTGAAGGACCCATACACAGCTAACAGTCAATAAAAACCATTTCTCCTTCTTCTCCTTCAGCCTTTCCTCCTCTGTGTGTCTACCCAGTGAAGCAAGATTTGCAAGGTGAGAAAATGTCTTTATTGAAACCAACTGACATAGCTGGGAAAAAATCCACCATGCTTTCAGGCCTGCCAGCCCTTTGTCAGAGTCTCCAGCGAGGTGGACCAGCGTAAGCCTCTTCAAGATGCGAAACAGTGATAACACGGTGAGCGCACTGAGCTCTGTGGAGACGTGAGGATCGCACACTGACGTCAGCCAGGGGTGTTTGGGACTGGAATATGATCCCTTTTTCCTCCCTGCCTGGTTTTACGCTGGGTGGCTAAATTAGCAATGGCTCAGGGCTGTTACCATGAGATCACTTAGCAGTTAATCTTTTATTTGGAAAGCTGTTCCTTCCCACAGAAGTAAACACCCACCTTATCAGGCATACCATGGCAAAGGATGTTGTCCAGCTTCCCACCTGCTGTCCTTCCTCTCATTAGTGGCTTCCCTCCCTTTTGCAGCCATTCCCACCCACCATCTGCCAGAACACGCTGCACGCCCACGGCCCTGCCAGTGACGTTCATGGACATGGCGTGGTCTCATCAGCCCAGCCGTTATCAGGAAACAGCCTGTTCCCTCCAGGGATGGGAGCGTGCCCGGCAGACATGCAGTGTGTCTGAGCCTCCTTCTTCACAGCAGTGCAGAGCCTGGCCACCCTCCAGAGCCCCTTGAAGCTCTGAGGGGCCATTAATGAAACCACAGGTGATGCCTACCAGTGACAGAAAAAAAAGGAAGGAAAGACAGAGCCTTTAGGCCAGGGGTAGGCTTTTCTTGTCACAGGCAGAGACTGTTGTACGTGTCCCTTTACACTGCATCTCCACTGTCAAGCCCTTTTTCACCTTCCTCCATTAAATCTCTGAGGGCATCCTCAAAGGAGCCTGCTGAGAGGAATGCACCTGACTTGATTATAATTCCTCTTCCCTGCTGATGAAAATCTGGGGCCTGTTGCTGTTTTTAATATGGTGGTTTCATTAGAGAGGGGCCAGATCCACTGGTTGTGTAAAGCCACGTAAGTCCCATTGAAATGGCTTCCTGTTTAGCTCCAGCAAATGCACAGAACATGCCGTGATGCTGAGTTTCCTTCCCCGCTGACTGCTGCAGACTATACAGCAGGAAGGTTATCTGCTAGGAAAAACTCCTTTCTGACACTGAGGTCCAGACATGTACAATATCTGAGGATCTGCCCCAAAAAATGCAGAATAAAGAGCCTCAGCAGTGCCTGCACTAAAAAATACAACAGGCATTCTTCCTGCTCAGCAAAGGTAGTGTTATTAGACTTAATAACAGTCATATAATCCTGCGTATAACCTCAAAGCACCTTGCACAACAGATCCTGCGCTTGCCTTACGGAGGGTCTACCACAACATTAAGTGTAGTGCTCAATTCCTATTTGTTTACAGTCAGTGCTCCAGTCATAAAGGACTCCCTCTCTCTCACTACTTGACTGTGTCCCATCCGTCTGACCAGGCAATATGGACACAATTAAATGTCTTTCTCAAAAGTCTGCCAGAGGCACTCCAACCTTTTACTGTTAGAATTTCATTTTACTTTCCCGACTTGTGCACCCAGTTGTTTGCATTTTTTTCTAAGGCAGAGGATGAGGCAGTGAATCCCTGCGGGGGGTTGCAGACTCCCTGCCATCATGCATGACTCTCAGGGTGTTCAGGAGCAGTACAGCTGTTTTTTTCTAGCCTCATTTCTCCATGTAAGCCTCAAATTCCCATGTATCATTGTGGATTTATTCTCCCCCTCCTCTTTTTCACTCTCTTTTCTAAAGCCCTGCTCAGATCATTGAGCTTCACCCTTGCTTTCCTGTTCTCTGCTGGGTAACTTACAAATCCCTCCTTCATCCCAGATTCGCTCCAACACAGAGGGACAAAGCATTCATCTGAGCAGTGGAAAACAGTCCCCGGCTCATTCAAAACCTCCATGGGACTTTCTGGTGCAGCTGATGCCACTGCCATTCCTGTCCCATCTGACAAAGAGAACAATGTAGGGTGTGACCTACAGCATGTTACTTGCTCAGTGTTGCTGTCTGTGGGCCAGCAAAGACTGAGGACCACTAATCTCAGTAGGACAGTAGTCAGCTTGTGGTAGTAACACACAGACTGCAAGAAGGAGTGACATAAAGTTGCAGCTCCTTCTTCCCCCAGCATATTCCCACCTGGGACTGCTTGGCTAAACTATCATCCACCCTATTGTATCCCATGCTCTGTTCATAACATGTTCCTGCTTCCTAGGAATATTAGTTAGGGGTTTTTTTTCTACCATCACCATTCTCTGTGATAGAAAAGGCTGCAAACCTTACAGGCTGCTTTTTCCATCCTTGATAAAATCAGTGCTGCAAATCCTGGTCATTTTCTGCAGGTCACTTTTTTAATTTAAATGATACATATCAGTTCTAGAGCATAGGTAGTTGCAGTTGTCCTTTAGGGAAAATGCTCTTTTAGAAAACTCAACCTTTACCCTTCATCCCTTCTACCCTGACTCCAAAGAATTAAATTCTCTGGCAAATTCCTAGGAAGCAATTGTCCAAAATTCATCAGTGTTTAAAAGACCATTGGAACATCTAATCTGTAAATCCTGCAAATAAAAAGAAAACCATGGCATTTCATTTGGTTGTCCTCATAGCAAAACCAACAGTGTATTTCACAAGAGGTTACTGTTCCGGAAGAAATATCAAGAATTGGTTTGAATACGTTAGGCTAGATAGGTTACAGCATGACACAAATGCTCCTGCTATTTGCAAGAGCTTTCTTAAATACAACATACATCAGAAAGCAAACAGCAGTACTGTGTCTGTCTGATTTTTCCACGTTTTGAGAGATTACGTCTCACTGTACAATTTAGCAGCTTTCACTGTAAACACTTATTGTCTTTCTACGACACCGAGAAAGTCTCTCTCAGGTAGCCAGTACCACACTGCCAGAGCGAGCAATGCCAAAGCAAACAGCAGTAAACTTTTCCCAAGAACACCTTCATGTCTTATGAACACAATGAGTCTTGGAAAAAGGACAGTCAGGAAAAAACAAACAAACCACTGTGATCAGAAAAGCTCAGACTGCTTATGGGTGAAATCACTTTGTCAGCATTTTAAGAACTGACTGTGACCTGTTATATTAGGACTTCTGTGCCATTGTGATCACCCAGAAATAAGGAGCTGAACAGTATGCAATCAAAGGATTTACAGCCCTACACCTTTAGTTTTATACTAGTTCTTTGGCTATTTTTTCTTTTGCACAGTGATTATGGGTATTTATCGCTTGTAAAGTTGAAGGCCTGGTTCTCAGAAGCCAAGATTAGCAACGGGGGTGCTAAAACAGCATGTTGTCTTTACAGCCTCTCTACTGTCTTCCAGACACCTCCCTAAGCTGCTCCAGTGTACCCCCAGTTCTGTGGGAGAACCTCAAAGATGACCAGAGCACCCACCACTACTTCTGTTACACTTCAGTCACCACTGGCAGCACCAACTCAGAGCAACTCTGCAGTGCTGACCTACACAGCCAGCGATCCCCACACCCCATTCCTGCGTCCTGCTAACACTGATGATGTTGTCTTTTATTCTGCTCTTCAATCTCTATGGATCCCAAACACTCACGACTTCATTGCAGCAATACTGAGATTTGATCTGGCAATCTGCATAACCTAGGCGCTGAATTGAACAGTGTTGGTTAGGGACATCTGCAGGCAGAATGCTTTGCACTGCAAATTTCACACACACACAATAAAGCCTGCTCTTTGAAAAAGAGCCTAGATTACAAAGATGCAACTTTCTAACCTTCAGTTAAGCAGACAAATACAATCACCAACCCCCTTCTCCTGATTCCTTCTTCAGAATTTGAAAGCAACCAAGGTTTTTTTAGTGCAAGTAAGCATATCCCTAAAGGATAGTCACAGCATGGACTACATCTAAAGCAATAACTAATCTACTGAAAAAATCCCTTCTCAAAAATCCCAGCCTGCCCCACTTCAATTGGTGAGCAGAGCTGTGTCAATGGATTTATGATGTGACGTCAGTCCCAAGGCTCAAGTGGCAACTTTTGTATTTTCATGCATTGTTTAATAAGCTGCTCACTTCCCTTCTCTAACCCAAACTTTATTAAAATTGGGAAGATGCACTCGAGTGTTTTTCCAGAGAAGACAGGCTATTTAGACTTGATACTGAAAAGTGATTCCTCGTGGTAAGGAAATGAAGAACTGCAAAGTGCTTAGAGAGACATATTTAATGCCTTAAACTCTTATATTGAGTTAACAGCTAGCATGGTCTTGGCTTTAAGGAAATAAATCAATTCTCAGGCTCCCTTATTTCAATAATCCCCCAACAGAAACTCAGCTGCAGCTTTTTTCTCTCCAGCAGATGATACAGGGAGGATTGTTTGTTTTAATTATTTATTTTAATGAAATAGTGCAATGGCTACAAGATATCAAGGTGTTTTACAGGGCCATGTGTAGAAGAGTATCCTTGTCCTCATGAGAGCACATAGGTGTGCACTCTACCTTGAGGAGAAAGCAAAAGGTTGTAAGAAGGTTATTGCTCCCATAAGGGGAGCAGTTATGATGCTCAGAGAAGGAGAGGTGGCAGAGCAACAGACAGCCCCAGTGACACAACAAGGCAATAGGAGTGGGAGAGGGCAGGGATGGGTATGACTTTTGGGAGCAGAACAGATCAGGCAGGTATTGGGAAATGCCTTTTTCCATTCCCAGTGTAAATCCTTCCATTCCTGGTCCTTTCTTGAATGATCCTGGGTGTGGGGAATGGCAACTAGACCCCAGCCCTGCAGAGACATGTCCATCACAGGTGGTGTCCATGAGCACCCCGCTCGCCCGTGTTCCTTACAGCACAACCTGACACCAGACGTGTGAACAGCCTCTACCAAGCCGATCCCCTTATTGCTGGGGTCAGCTGCTTGGAAGCAAGATGGGGAGGCCAGGGTGGTTGCTTTGTTCCTAGGCTCAGCAAAGTACAGGAAATGTGTGAGCACGCCCTCCACCAGCTACGGACGCTCTGCCCCAGCAGATCTAGCCACACGTTTGGCTACCAGATGCAGAGGGAGGCAGTCCTTCAGAGAGCACACTTTCACAGCCTCCAAGCAGATGCACACGTGCTGATGCCTCCAAAGTCTATTCAACTCTCCCTGCCAGGGCTCCCCACGGAGAGCTGAGCCCCTGTCTGAACTTTAGAGTCAGAAAAAAAAGTGCAGCTCTTTCTGGGAGAAGGCTCCGAGAGTGCAGGGAGAGTGGATGGCACACTGGGTTTTACAGGCATGCCTTGCCCAGATTCCTGGCCAATATCTTGCACTAGACATGTAGGGGGGCTTTGAAGGCTGGACTGCTACCAGAGCTACTCTTTTAGCATCACTAGCAAAGGAAAGGTCCCTACCTATAACGTCCTTCCCTGACCATGAGTGTATGCTTACTCATGCAACAGTGACAAGGTGGAGGAGTCAAACAAACAGCAAGATTTGGACTGTCCTCCAAAGATGACTGAAGGTCTAGAAAACAAGACCTTTGAAAGCACTGAGTTCACTTAGTTTAGAGAAGAGAAAGGATTGTGGGTTGTCATAAAAAGTTGCTGCAAAGAGGAAGTAAAAAGACTTTTCTGCAGGGCCTTGGAAGCATTGTCAACTTAGGCTAGACATTAAGAAAAAAATCTCTTATTGTCAGGAGCTCTGGGAAGACGTTATTGAGGAGGAAGGTGAAAATTAGGAGCAGGTTAGGGAAAGGAAATCTGGCCATGAGCCAGCGAGATACACTGTATATCTTCTTTAGGTCCCTGAAAGCCCTGTTTCCCATTTTATTCTCAGAGGGTGAAGTTGCTTAGCGGTGCTTGGAACAGGAGGAAGGTGTGACAGAGCCTTTTTTTTTTTGTATCAAACTCCTTTCTGCTTTGGACAATCCGTGGACCCGTTCAGGGGCACCTAAGTAAACTATGCAAAGCACAACCCTAAAGACTATGCTTATTACAGATGAGGATACTCTGAGAAAGAATTTGTATAGTATGGAGGAAAAAACAGTCACTTTTACCTGATTTAGATTTGGGGAAAGACTCTGACCCTTCATTTCTGACTGCAATATGTCTGAGCTTTTTCTTACTGCAAGTACAATCCACCCTTCTAGAAAAGCCAGAGACAGAGATAAGAGATGGGAGACTTGCTCCAACTTGTTCTATTTACCTTGCTCAATTTGAGAAAACATTCAGATATCCAAACAGAATATATCAAGGACAACACTGGCAATAGCTTTAGAGTTATACTCACCCACAGATATTAATCTAGAAGGTACATGGGGAGTTCATAAATAAATAACAATAGGCTTCATACTCAGCATAGATAGAGATTTCATACCAGGAGTGAAAATATAAGCAAGTAGGCATAAGCTGAAGTCAACAAGGGCTTAGATCAACTGAATAATTGTGAATTTTAAAATTAGAGGGGCACATGACTCCCATCTGAACTCCTGTGTATACAGGCCAAAGAATTCAAATGAAGCTTTTAGCATCCAGCTAGTAAGTTCTATTGAAACTAAGGCAGAGGTTTTAAGAAGACATTCATAAAAGATTCCAAGTTTGGGAAATCCTAACATAAGCCCAGGGAATTTGTTATAATGATTAATCACCTTCCATTGTTTAAAAAAAGTAGTAATCTGAAATTTATTTCTAGACTAAATTTGTGTCAAATTTACTTCCAGCTGCTAAATCTCATCATGCCTTTTCTGCTAGACCAGGATTATCCTAAGTCAATTGTGGTCAAGAAAGCACTCAACAGCTTAATGGGGCTATACTATAAAGAAAAAAAGACTGGTAATGCTAAAGAGAAAAATAACACGTCTTATCCAACCCACTTGCCATGCTGCCTGTGGCTGCAAGCCACCCCTGGGGACTTGACCAGCTGGGTGAAATACCACGTATGGCCAAGGAGGAGTTGCCCCAGAATGATTTATAAGTGAGAATTATTTCATCAGTGCTGCACGTGATGAGCTCCAAGTGGGCTGCCAGTGGTCTGCACTTACACTGGTCTGGTCTATAGTTCCTCACATCCAGCAGGAGGGAAACACCACTGTGGTATTTTATGGCTTTAGAAATGCTATTTCCCAGTGACTTCTTCCCCAGCCACAGCCTAACTACTATTCTCCACAGTCTCATTTCTGGCTCAGTCTGATAAGATGCTGGTTATCTCCTGCTCTACAGGGCAGCAAGCAGTGGAGGATGGTCTGGGGACAGAGGGTTTCAGAGATTTCCCCAGAGGGAGGACCTGCAGCGAACCCCAAGGCAGCGTGGGGACATCCCAAGGTGCCAGAATTCTGGTAAATTGGACTATTCATTAATTTAACCTCTTCTTCTCTTCAGTGTTTTGCTTTGGATAAAATATGACTGGGAAGGCTGCCTGGGACTGGCTACCCATCATCAGTACAAAGGTGGGGCAGATATAACTTGAATTGGCTCACATTACCACAGTAAACCTCACTTATGTTACAGCCCTTCAGTAGGCGAGAATATGAGTGGAGATGTATGCAGGTCTATGCTAAGGATGACAAGGGCTTGAAGCTTGTAGCTGGACTGAGCAGAGCAGAAGGGGAAAACGACTGTTCAGCTGCAGCAATGTCATTATCAGGTGCCTCTTTTCTGAGTTGATGCTGTCATCTCTTAGACAAAACTCCCTTGAAAGCACTTTGATGAAAAAGAGGCAAGAAATGACAGTTGGGTGTAGAATACAATGGTGGCAGTGCAACTATAATTAACACAGTAAGACTATACATGCTAGGAGCTCTTGTAACATTGACAATTTAAGCAAAAGCAAATCTATATATTGTCTAATCAAAGACAGTGGAATTCAGAAAGGGCAATTGATATGTTGTAATCCTACAGCATGCCCTACTTGGGACATCTCAGCATTGTTTTCAGTTGCACAGTCTTTGCTTTTAGAATTGGGGCAGCATTTTCCCAGCACTGAAGATGCCCAGTCCCCGCCTGTGTTCAGAGGGGTGCCTATTCTGAGCTCCCACGCAATGCTGTTACTGGCTGCCTGCAACACATTCCCTGCAGGGAGACGTCCAGCCAGCCATCCTCTCAAAGAATCAGCTGATTCACTGAGATAGATCAATTTTTTCTCTCATCAGGAGGCAAAGAAAGTAGGAATGAAGCAAGAAGGCTAGGAGACAAGACTAAGGGTATTGGATAATCAGTGTTTAGGGAGGATCGTACAAGCAACTAAGTCAGGAGATTATGTTAATATTTTCATTTAGAAAGACATGTGCTGGGAAAGGGATGAGTTTTTCTTTTAGATCACATGGAAAATTCACTTTCCCTGGGTGCCCCAGGGGATATGAGACTAGCAGAAGAGACCTATGCTGCTCCAGAGTTCAGCGTATATCTGAATACAGCTTTGGACTGTGCCAATCCCTGCCAATGACACTTGAGTCAGACCAGACTTAGCTCAATCTATGCCTCCCGAAGCATAGCTCTCTGCAAAGGCTATGAGCACTCATACTCTGACTTGTAAATGGAACAAATTTCCTCTGACATCATGAAGAAAGAAGAACTGGGGGTCTGTGCCTGCCTGCATCCCCTTCATGTCATTTTGACAGAGTCGCTTTTGGGAGCATAAACACCCACTCAAAATTAGTACAAATGTTTCCTTCATCGGCTTGCTCTGACACTAATGGGTAAAACATATTTCCATGGTGCATGTCCAGCATTCTCACTGCACGGCTCTCCTGTCACTAACAGCAGCCGATGCATTCAAATTAACAATTGGCAATAAATAAAAATGACAAGAGCAAATTACAAAAGCGGGAGCTGTGGCCTGGGGAATACTCACAAGCCAGAGAGGCATTACAGTCCTTTCCCCTTTAGGTCACTAGTATCCACTAACACACAGTTTGTCAAGCTAGGCTGACTCTTTCTTGTCCTGGGGTCTGGAGGACTCCTATAGAAATGCAGGGCTTGTAGCCAGCAGGAGATCCCACTGCCCTTTCCATGGGCTGGTGTTTATTTCCTTCCTACAAGTCTACTCCCCACTCACATACATTTTTCCTCACAGTTTTCTCATCTGACCTAATTTGTAAAAAATTGAATGATATTCAGTGCAATCAGCTCTTGAGCTATCTGTATAAGCAACTTTGCAGTGCGGTGTGGACTATCCATATCTATATGGTAATACTTCTAATTGGTGGTGTTTGGCTTTACATATTAATAAAACTGTAGTATCTTCCAATACTCCGGTCAGCATATTCACCAGAAGAACTTTCTATTCAGTCCTTCCAAGCTCCATGCAAAAGCTATCTAAACCAGAGGTGAATTGAATGTTGTCCTAACTGAAGCTTTTAGTCTCTATGGTTGTTTTGAGTACTGAGGTATGTGAGCAGATGTTCTTGTGAACAAGTTTGGACTCAGCTTCTAAAAAAGGGTTTGCCACTCTGGGCCTCAGCTTCAGAACCAAGGTGTTCCCATCCACCCCTCCACTGTGGCCAACAATTGCCAGAGAAGCGAATAGTTTGTGTCATCCCAAAATAATTGGCTTTCATCTGCATGTCCCAGGATCTGCTTTCTCTCTAGCTGTCTTTGGGGAAGGAACCTCTCTGTTGAGACAGGCTGTCTGTACTTCCATCTTTTTGTATATAGGTGACAACATCAACAGTCATCATGCCAGGGATAAACTGAGCGCTCCATGTGTGACTCTGCAAGGCCATCTCTTAACTTCCTTCAGCTTCATTATGGTAAGTCTCCCTTTTCACAATGGATAGACAAATAGGGGGATAGGCAGCTGAAGCACTAAGATTATTATCCCTAGTAAAGCACCAATATTATCCTTAGTAAAGCACCAATATTATCCTTGTATTCTTTCTCTTTTTGGAAAGTCCAATTGTCTCTTGTAGTAGTTTATAAGGTTGGGAGCATATGGACTGATTTCTTTTGCTTTCCTGGAAAAAAACCCCAAGACTCTATGTAGCTCTCAGAGGCTGCAGTGTGTGATCTGCCATTGACAACAAGAAGAGTAGTGGTAGGTAGTAAGAATAAGCTACTAAGATCCAGACTCACTCAGGCACATGAGTACCCTTATTTAGATGCTCATGTCAACTAATATTAAGTGCCTAATGCTAGCCAGGACAGTTTTAAGAAGCAGCACTTTAATGAAACTTGATATATGGAGGCAGGGTGTTAAATCAGTGCTTGCCATTGTAGAGAAAAAAAAAAAAATCAAGAACCAGCCAAACCAGCCTTAATGTTCTCAATAAGAAACTCATTACAATATTCTGCATATATATTGTAAATAGTTACTTATCAAGATCCCAGTGGAGGTTAGCTTTTCATTCTTATTTCTGTGTAAATCACTTGACTGTTGCATTCTATTAAAGCAGTACTGAAGTCATTTTAACTTGTCAAATTTTGGCATAGCATTTCAATGACATTAAGCAAGATCCTTCTAAGACTAATGTGTCTTAGTATGTCTTCAGCACCCAAGATTAGTGATTTTTAATTATATCATACACAGTCAAATCTTCCAAAAGAAGTGTGAAAAAGCACTAATTAATAGGGAGCTGGAGGGAGAAAGAGAAACAACTAGTCAGAAGATAGTACCTCTATGCATCAGTATGTTCCAGGGTAAATTAGCTCCTGTTAAGGTCGGTAAGTCTTTATAGGGGTGTCGTGATTTAACCCCAGCTGGCAACTAAGCACCACACAGCCGCTTGCTTACTCCCCCCACCCAATGGGATGCGGGAGAGAATCGAAAAAAAAACCTCGTGGGTTGAGATAAAGACAGTTTAATAGGACAGAAAGGAAGGAAAAAAATAATGATAATGATAATAATAAAATGACAATAATACTACTAAAAGAATTAGACTACACAAAACAAGTGATGCACAATGCAATTGCTCACCACTCGCTGACCGATGCCCAGTTAGTTCCCGAGCAGCGATCCGCTCCTCCCAGCCAACTCCCCCCAGTTTATATACTGGGCATGACGTCATATGGTATGGAATAGCTCTTTGGCCAGTTTGGGTCAGCTGTCCTGGCTGTGTCCCCTCCCAGCTTCTTGTGCCCCTCCAGCCTTCTTTCTGGCTGGGCATGAGAAGCTGAAAAATCCTTGACTTAGCATAAACACTACTTAGCAAAAACTAAAAACATCAGTGTGTTATCAACATTATTTTCCTACTAAATCCAAAACACTACACTGTACCAGCTACTATGAAGAAAATTAACTCTATCCTAGCTGAAACCAGGACAACAGGGTTATTTCACCTCTGGGAGATGTCACTGAGGCCTCAATGGAAACTGTCAAGGGATGAAGTCAAGATGCATCCTAAGAGGCTAGACTATGCTTCATGTCCTGGAGTTCTGCCTGGCTTCAACAACTCTTCCTTGACTCCTTTCTGGGAAAGGGTTACAAGGAAAGACCGAGTTTGGACACATTTATTATCATACCTTGAAAGTGAACTCACCAAGCAAGAAGCAGGAAGAAGGGAAGACTAATTTGCTCTCAAAGACTCTTGATTAGAACAGATATTTTCAATTATGTGTGATTGTTTTATCTGAATATTATATGGATCAAAGTCATTTAATCTGTCAGTCAGATCAGGTCTTCATCTCACATCCGGAAGAGAAAAAACAAGCAAGAGAATGGAAGGTGCTGTTCTCAATTACAGTCCTCTGGGCAAATAATAATTATTGGGTTTGCTATTATTAAGGGAGAAACCTCAGAATGATCCACAGAAATGGTCTATTAGCAACACTGGTGTGTGAATCTAAGTTTAGACATCAATAAGTTACATTTCCTAAGAGAAACACCCCAGCAGAACTGTTTATGTTATTTTTTTTCAATTTGTTTTGACAAAATAAAAAACAAAAAAAAATCTTGTATTATTCTTTTACTGTCTACATTTTTATTTTCTTTTATTTTTATTTTTTAGAGAAGAAACAAATATTTCTACCAGAAATTAACTTTGGGATTGTCAGTTTTTGGCAGTAATTAATTTATAGGTTTTGATTATGCCTAATAAGTATAACTTTTAAGAACTCTTCAGCCACGGATCTTCAGTGCATCAGAGGAACCTTTACGGATAATCTTCAGATTTCTGGGTTGTAACTTAATTTCAACTTTGCCCCTGATCAGGCCTTAAGATAACAGAATGTGACTGCTGGCATTTAGAGAAGGTGCCAGCTTAGAGAAACGAGCTTCTGCTATATTGCATAGGAAGAGTGAAAGCTGGCAAGAGTTGTAGGCTAGCAAGCACGCAGCAGAGATGAGTTCCAGCACAGAACTCTAGAGGAGAAGAGTTTTTTAGGTCACTTTCATAGCACTTAAAACTGGTATTTAATGAAATGGAGCTTTGCAGGGCTCTAGCAGTTTTTTAACCAACTGGTAGGTTCAGTGGGCAGCTTTTAAGAAATCAACAAAACATAACTAAGAAAAACTAGCCACTATCATTAGATTTAAGTAGCTATCCAGAAGCCTGTACCAGCAAGGGAAAATCCACATGGGTCCACAAACTCATAAGTCTGTGGATCTGAGCAAAAGGCTCTTGTGTCAGAGTGGAAGAAACGGTGTGGCCACCTAGAGCTACATCAGCTGCAGCTTTGCACAACAAAAGCCTTCTGCTCCCTCCTCTTCCATGTTCCTGCAGCACAGACTTCTCTAGGCTGCTATCAGAAAGGCAGAGATCTTGCCATGAAATACTTTCCTTCTACCATGGCAGAGATCTGCTGAGCAATCTCTCCAAACCACGGGTGTGGCAAACCAACTTGGACAACCCCATTCAGCTGACCAGGAATCACGTGTCAAGACTTTGCTCTGCCCTTATCTCACTGGAATGAACAAACCAGTCCTTGCTTCTGCATAAATTACCAGGGGATTATGCAGGCTGTTGGGTACACCCATTCTTCACATCACACAGTCCTGTTGAGGACAGCAGCCTGGTGGAATAGAAAAACTCAAACACTCCACCATTTAATGAAACTCAAAGATTTCAATGTGCCCACCCACAATGGGGCCAATCCAAACTTGTCTGAGTTCAGGATTGATGTTGGCCTTGCCTTACACACAATGAGTAGGTAAACTTGGCACCTTGCTGCTTTTCAAAGACTTAGGGCAAGTCAGCTGGATGCTCTTGTTGGGAGACAATGCAGCCTCTTTGAACTCATCTGTTGGAGCAGAGGTCACTTTGATGTGTAAATAGCCTTTCACTATCTTTCAGAGGTGCTCTGTCCCAACTTATTCAAATAGGAGTGAAAGGTCCTTTTTTGATCACTTACTCTATCCTACAGCAGAATACAGGCTGTTCAGCTTCTCTACTGCTTCTTCTGTCAAGCCCACAAACTTCAAAACTGGGTTGGCAGTTACTAAACTTTCTGTACAGATGCCAAGTGATGGAGGATTTACCACATCCTTTGGCATATAACTGCTTTAACAAACGTTCTAAGGAAAGAAAATTTAAAAAAAAAAAAAAAAAAGAAAAAAACCCCTGCAATTTAATATTCACAGACTTCTGGCTTCTGTGTCTGGGACTGGATCCTGCAATTTCTTCAACTACTCAGTTACACATCCAATTTTTCTGCCTGCACATCTGTTTACTGGCAGTGCTCAAGTCATCCCTTAATCTTTTTTGTCATAAAATAAGTTTATCTAGCTCCTGTACTATCTGGCTGCAGGTCATGTTTTCCATATGTGAACTGATACCAACTTTAAACTATAGGTATAATAGTCAGTGCCACCAAAAATTAGGCCATTCATATGTAAGATGCTTCTAATGGTTTAGAATTGTGCCAGATTTAAATAATGACACAGAAAAGAAACTGCTTAGCCATGTAGATTCCTGCGGCAAAGTTTGTAGGAAGAGGTAAGGTTTTTAATTAGACCAACTGATATAGCTGGAAAGTAGCAAGCACGTGCTTCCAGGCACATGAGCCCTTTGTCAGGTCTGAAATACAAGAAAAACACTTCAGGCTAAATACAGGTTGAGAACAAGCTGCTTTGAGTTTAACTTTATTATGTTAATCAGTCAATTTGAGAGAAAGGTGTGCTTTGTGTTGTAATTCCTCAGCTCATTACAAGTGGAAGAGTTCTTAAATTCCAATGTGCTGATATACTTAAGACATATTTTATTGTACAATTTGCTCATCATTCAGCCTAATAAGGAAAACACCCAGGAAGTGAAGCTGAGCAGAAGCAAAGTTCAGTCGATGCCTATCACAATGCCACAGTGTCTGGTCACTGACACTGTATTTGGGAATGCGGACCTCTTCGGTGACTCCAGATACCTCCCTTCCCCTCCCATAACAAAACTGTATTCATTGGAAATAAAAGAGAGATCAAGGAAGCTGTTCCACCAAATACTGGTTTCGTGATAACCTAAATGGACAAGCCTAAATTCACTTTACTGGCTTCACTGACACTAATTTTAAAGCAACATAGTCTGTACATTTCAAGGGCAGGAAGACCCATTAGATCATCTGCTCTGACCTCCTGCAGAGTTGCACGTTGTATTGTTTAATAAAAGCCAACTGTACAGAGCAGGTGCTCCAAGCCAGACCCCTTCATTTCTCAGTCAGTTTTGAAGCTTCCTGTTCTTTTCCACAGTTACATAAATCTTTGCATGTTGTAATGCTATACAATATGCAGACAATGTCCTGACCTGAACTCTTTCAGGGTGCCAGTATCAGAAAAGCAAATATTTATACAAACGGTTGTGATATTTAGTGTAAATAATGAGGCAATAACAGTGGAGCAGAGAGATATTTCCTGGAGGTTTAATGCCTAGCCAGGAGGAGCTGATGCTCTGAACTGATCTTGGTCAGTTATTAAATGTCTTGCCATTGTCTACAAATAGATTATTGTTGCTATTGTTATATAATGAAAATGGAAAATTAAGTATACATTTAGAGCCCTGTGGCATATGGCTTTGTTTCTGGGTCAAAATTACCACATACATCATGCAGAATAAATGTTTGCAAGACTCCAGCCCTGAGCAGTCGAATCATTTCTCCAAAATCCACCATTTTGTGTCAAAATTCCTCATTGGCTCATGAGCCTCTTGCTCTGCATGACCTGCTGCTTTCCTGAAAAAAGGAAAAAAGATGACTGAAGTAAGGGCTTTGTCTTGAGGTCCCATTTCTGTCTCTCTGAGAAATGTTACTGCGGGACCTATGGGTCACCTGGCAATGTTATGGGAGCATTTAATTATCCCTGGGAAATGCCGTGTCCCATTGCTGTGGCAGTGATGAGCAAACCACATAAGACTCAAAGATGAATTTGAAAAGCAAACTCTTAAAGGCTTGGTCATTTCTCTGAGCATAGTCTGGAGAAATCTTTTGTGCCTCTGCCAGCAAAACTGTTTCACAAATTTTCAGTGTTCTGCCTATTGCTTTGATCTCTTTTTCCCCCATCCCTGCCTAAACTTGCCGGTCACAGGAAGCAATGAAACCAAAAAAAGGTTATCTATAAAATGGCCACAAACTGCAGCAGTTATAAATCCCTGTCACATTTCTGGAACTGGTGCATTCTTGCACTTCACTCAAGAAGCAGTCTTTGAAAGTCTGATAACTTCAGGTTCATTTGGATCAAGATTGGGCAGAGCTCTTCTACACCTTGACCTGAACTGATACCCCACATCACAATTTGGAAGGACCAGAGTCTTTTTTCTATGCACTACTTCCTTTCTTTAGTGTCAGACCACTGGAGGATCTGTGTCATAGCCAGACAACTATAAGACCATTTCTTGTGCTCTGTTTTTCCCCAGAATTGGCTGCTCCAGCTCCAGAGCTCAAAGGCAGAAGCAGAAGAGATGGAAAAGAGATGCAGACAACACTCATCTCTCAGCATTAAGTCAGCAGTTCTCAGTTTAATTTCAGGATGGCACAACTGAGCTCTTGGAAACATGTATGTACATAACCTGTGGGCATAGAGAGATTTGTCATTTTTATAGAAGGCTGGAATATATTTGGAAGCTGTAAGACCACGGCCATCCTGTATCAAAGGCCTTTTCATAACAAAACACTATAGCGGTCCATTTATAGAAACAACATACTGCACTCTAGCTGCTGTGGGTAAAACCAAATACCCTCCCTGCCTTCCTAAAACAGCACAAACAACACGACCTTCCCCCAGAAGTGCCATTTTCATAAAAGAAATAAAATTAAAGAGGAAAACATTGTCCTGGAGGAAGAAGTAAGGGACATAGAAGCAATGTTTCCAACCCAAAGTTGTCACATGAGGGGGTGGTGGACAGGAGAAGGCAGCAATCAGCAGGAATACTTTGTGGCTATGTAGTTTGCTAAACTGAGGTGGACACAAGGAAGAAGGCTGATGGAGGACAGGCATTTATTTTAGAAAGGAAATTTGAATCCCATTGGAATGACCACAGTGGAATTAATCCATCCAAGAGAAGTGGAACAGGGGTCATAAATAACAGGAATCTCAGGTCAAGCAGCAAGGGACTGCTGCTAAACCCATCTGAATAGTAGAAGGAGGCTTCCAAAAGGACATAACTACAAGCCCACAAGGTCCCCAGGCTCCCAGGACCACCAAGGATGTCTGTAACTCTCTAACTCTCAAGACAGTACTTGACATCTCTTCCAGCTCTTTCCTCTGGTTTTCTCATTTGATCTGTGACCAGCAGGGGTGTCCAGATCTGCCTCTCTAGTGTTTTACAGCTGCTACCGCATCTTGCCCATCTCTGCAGGACACAAACTCTTCATTGTATCTCTCCTTTCCACTATGGTAATTCTACTGTCTCCCTTCCACTCACACTATCACTCTCGTTAGATGGCAATTTTGAATAAGTTTAAATATGATAAATTCATTCTCCATATGATACTCAGAGAGAAACTTACTTTGTTACCTGGTTCAATCTCCCTCAATACAGGAAAGCATTGGTTTTTTTGGTGAGGAGGGACAAGCATTAAAATATCACAGCATCATAAGGAAATTTATGATAGAGATGTAATTTTATAATACAGACAGGAGAAAGTATGTTGAGTATTTGCACAAATATATTAAGTTTTAACTGAAGTTAATTTTCCCAAGTGCAATCATATATGAGTATATTACTTCCATTTCAAACTTCATGGATATACAGTTGACCGATTAATTTCAATAAGATTGATTCAACAAGATGCCTGGTGGCATTTAGCAGCTATACTGCCTTCATGTTTACATTAGCGGGTCCACTGGGTCCCCTGCAGGATGGGTCCACCGCAGAGTGTCACTGATAGGAACAACAATCATATGTATACAAATATGAATACACATACTACGCACTTCAAGGTGTAGCTTTTTTTCCAGATTTCTGTCTTTCAGGTTCAAAAATAATGCAAGAAAGCTAGTGCTTTCATAATGCCTCCACTAATTCTCCTGTACCCACAGAAAAAAATAAACATAATAAATATATAAACAGGTTTGATTGTAAACTACATGGTGATTTTGGGGGTACATCTAGGTGTGTCTGTCTGCCCTCAGCTGGTTTTTGGAATGGTCCATTCTTCATCGATTCGAAAGGCATAAGAAAAATCACTCAGATCATCTATGTCAATAACAAGATTTGCCAAGAATGAAATCAAACACAACATATAGGTTTCCTACAGCATCTTTTACTGACTGATGCTCCTTTTTGAAGGAAACCTAAACTGCTAAGGGCCCGAAAGGCATTATTATTCTTACAAGAATTTTCAATCTGAGAAGCCATCCTTCATCTTGCGAATTTGTTTCAGATGGGGACCAAGCAATAATTGCCATCCTCCTCCACAGACTTGTCTTGTAATAAGAAACATGTGCACAGCTGGAGGGGCGTGAGGTTGGGATAGGACTGGCAGTGGAGATGTGCACGTTCAAGAGCAGATGGAAGACTGCGTTTTATTCAGAGAGAAGAAGTAGATTCAAAACACCTGGCAGAAAGGTGCTTGCTTTTCCCTTCAGTCTCATGAAAGCCATTGTGATAGTGGAGGCACTTACATGCAAAACAACTCAAAAGTAAGGAGAAAAAGCATAAATTGGAAAAAAAAGATTAGACACTGAAGAACTTTCCATAATAACTGTGAGGGATTGGATAATTAAGCAGAACTGATGCTTCTCAACTACACTGCAAATATGCAAATTTTGAAATAGAAAAAGTTAAGATTAGCTTTATTTGGAAAAGGTGTATCATATTATTATCTTGGAAATAATCTAACATAATTTTAGAAAAATCCATTAGCCACTTTGGATACCACAGCTTACCAATGTCCACACCTACAGAGCGACCCTATATTTATCATTCCATACACCTAGAGATAGCCCAAATAAAATAGAGCAAATATAAAATAGCCAGTTGGCCAATCCTTTGTATACCAGAGGTTTTGAGAAGCTGTGCACCAGTTTCCTGAGGCAGAATATCGTTTATCATCAGAAAACAGAACAGACTTTTATCAACTGTTGGAAATAACTTGGAAGCAGTTGTAATGGAGATGATAATGAGCTACAATTCCATAGAAGAGGCTGAATCAGAAATTCTCACTTTTACATAAACTTCTGTGATGTAAAGATTTCCATAAAATAACAAACACCACCCTGAAAGGAAGCTCCAAGCAGAATCCCTTTGATGAAAAAGGAATTGATAGAAAGAAAAAAATACAAATTCTGAAAATAAGCTTTTTTTTCAAGTTTTTCATCAGATTACCTTGATTTTTTAAAGATCTGTCCAAAACCACTGTGCTTTGCGAGATGATCTCCAAATACTGACGAATGCAACAGCACTACAAATAGAAAGCATTCAGCATGTTTTGATCTTACCCTTTTTCTACCCTGGGTGAAAAGACACGCACCATGAAGAAGCAATCACAGTAATGACATAAGATTGCTTCAGGGACAGGTGTGAAGAATAGATGGATGTTGCTCCCACACCAATACTCCGGTAACCTCAGAGCCAGTTAGCTGAGCTAACTCTGGTTCATGCACTCATAACTTGCCGTGATTGATATTGCACATTTCTTTGTCCTCATTACTGACCAAGGCCATAAATCCCAATTATGGAAGACAGTTGAGTTCAAGCTGCTGCCATATTTCACAGCAATACTAACGCAGAGGTTACCAAAGGTCACCTTGGCCAGAAAGCAGGACTACAGTATAGTAAGCCTATATCTTCACTGCTCAGCTGCAACGTCTTTCAGGCTGAATGAGCTTTGATTACCCTCTATCAGACCCCTAAGCCACTTTCTTCTCTCAGAGCCAGGGACAGAACCGAGATACATGATCTCCTGTCTTATGAGTTGTGAAATGCACTGGCAAAGTGTGTGTCAGCCCCTTCTCCGGAGGTTAAATGAAGTGGCAGCCATTCCTACAGCTCAGGCAGCTGAGGGGTGAGCTGTGGTGTGGGGAGAGGGAGCCCTCTGAATGTATAATTCAGCCCAGCAGTTAGCCTGTACAAAAGAATACTACAGATATTTTTTTTTTAATTTAAAAAATATAAATAGTTCCCTTATTTTATGCAAACTCTGAAGACCTATCCTTTTCAATACACCAAGTCTGTATTGAAAGCTTGCTCATGTAAAAACTCCAAAGCTCTGGTTAATGATAGATAACATTGCTTCGAGACACACCTAACAACACACAACTTTTACTTTGTTATTTCCAAAACACAGAAAGAACACAGCTTAAAAAAGAAAAAAAAAATCTTAATTATTCTACTTCTTTGCCTTTCAGGGCAATATCTACACCATGACACTCAGAGTTTAGTGTTCATTGGAAGCAGATACCAAAAAGTTTAGCATGCCCCAGCTGCTTCACAGCAGCCTCAGAAGCCAATTTCCCTGATGTCTGTGGGGAGAAGATGCAATCCCTCCATTTGTACTGCATTATGCGGCATGCGCTCACGTAAAGGGGATGTTACCAATTCTTTTACGTTTTCCGAACATCCCACCAAAGGTCAGTCAGTACGCACAGGAGGCTGGGCACATGCAGTCTGGAAGGGCTTCTTCCATTATAACTAGAAACTGAAAGGACCTCCGTGCATGCATACAGGCACATTTCATATACACTAGCTGCAGGACGAGTCAAGTTTCTGCCTGGGAATTCTGATCAGAAATATGGGATATGCAAGTTTGAGTTTCACATTATGTGACACATTCAATGAATTTCAAGTGTGAAGAAGTACCTTCTTACTAGACGGAGTCCAGTCTAGAGTTGAATGTCTCAGAGGAGAAATCCCTATAACAAATTAACAGCAATGCAGTGGAGTAAGGAATCATCTTGTTCTTGTCCCCAGGCACACAGGGCATATATGATCTAAAAAGGCTTTTACCCTTGTAATGAGGAGTCAAAATGAATCATCAAACAAGCATATAGGCATATTACACACCTTGGATGTAGGATGAATAAAGTTGTTTACCACGTCATCTAAAGCTCTGTAAGTGTAAGACCATAGAGGACTGTGCCCCTGCCTTGTTGATTTGACTGGTATTCAAACTATGTATCCCACCTCATTTCGTCCCATTTGCTCTATTTATACCCCTTGAAGCAGAAGGCTCAGCATGCTCTACAGTCTCTAGAGATCTGGAGACAGGAGGGAATATTCCCTTAATTATCCCGTATCCCAGTGGTATATATCACAAGCCAAAGTGCATAAAGCTCCTGGCCTGATTATCATTCACATGCTGTGTGGAATTTATTAAATTCCTTATCCCACAGCCATTTAATCAGTGGTATTATTGGAATGAGATATTTACCCCACTGGGTGGTATGGACTGGGGCAGGAAAGCATGCCAGGAACAGCTTTGCTGATGCCTATTTATAAAGACAGTGTAATTTTCTTTCCCCCTCCCTTTCCTCAGTAGAACCAGTTAGTTAGAGCTCCAGCAACAGAGCAGGGTTTATTTCATGTCTTGTTTTCTGCAATAAATCTCTGCTCCTGATGCGTTTTGATCCACAGCCAGTTTAATCTGCCTATTGGCTGTTAAACTCTGTTTATTGTTTGCACGGGATCTTTAAGAGTTTAGCCTTTATTTCTCCCTCTCTCAGATCCAGGTTGGATTTTTTTTAAAGGGATTTGGAGCTGGGGTGAGGACCTGAGAAAGCCATTTCCTCCTCAAAATAAAGCTCTCATGGCATTATCCCATGAACACTGCCCCCAGCCTGGCTGGCTGTATCTGCTTTAGACAGACCGTATCATTCAGTCTCCTTGCTTGGACAGTACTCAGATTCCCATTCAGTCTCTTCGCTCGGAACAGATTCCTTGCTGAGATTGCAAACTGCAACCAGCTATTGTTCTTTCTTACATTTCAGCCATGCCCTCAACTGTGACTTGGACTCCAGAGCACTACAATTTTTTCCTGTGCATAGTAAGCAACAGTTTCCATTCCTAACACTGAAGGACTGTATTCATCCCAACCTACTAAGCACCTAAAATAGAGGGATAAGTCATGTGAATGCATCTTTCTCCCCACTGATGTGCAGGGAGCCTAAATAGCTACCTTACAGTTCACTTTTTGCAGAAAGATGTCCCAGCCTTCGTTCCCATTTGCTGTAGTCTAAATTGAAGCTGTAGAAGTATGCAGCATCTTTGCTCTTTTTCCCTGAACGACTTGCATGACTATTCAGCTTTCTGCAGTATGCTGTGTTAGATATGTCTCCATCCAGGACAGATCTCTGGAGCACGGCTAAGTTGCTCTCCTGAAAGTTCATTTACCTTCATAAAACCATAAGGGAACACTATGGAGTAATAGAGATGGAGAAACATCTGGTTAGCCAACACATGGGCCACAGGAGTAATGAACCCTGTGTTTTAATAGGTAAGTCTGCACCTGCACAAGATTTCTAGCTTCTGCACCAGCAACAGCTCCAGAGAGGGATAAATAATTAAGACAATAAGGCTGAGGTGGAAAATGGCTGCGATATTTGCTTTCCTTAAGAGCACATTAGGGACATGCATAAAATCAGACACGGTTGAGTTTGCTCTAACTGAACTTAGATTGACCCCAGAAGCCCTCTTAACTGAACAGACTGGTGAATCTACCCTCTGTAATCTGAAAAAGCACTGATTATTCTTTGGCTGGTCCTAAGGCCTTGTGACTCTGTCTTATTTGAAACACAAGAACCTTAAAACCCTGTGATTCCATGACTTCAAAATACATGGGCCATGACCCCTGTGTTGCACAGCCATCCCACCAGACCCTGCTGTGCTCCTATGGCTATTTCCACACTGAGGCATTTGTCACTCTAACATACAAGCATGGTGCAATGGTGACTAGGACCTGGGCTCTGGAAGAGCCTGATCACCATTGCACCAAACTATACATGATTCCTGTTACTGTACTTTATTTTTAGGGAAAAACTTCATCAGTTTTCAGTTGAAATAGCCTCCCCCATGTGAAAAATAGTATGGTTAACACTGATCAACACTTAGGTGGGTAACATCTTTAATTTCAAAGGCAGGCAAGTTTGAGGAGAGTCAGGTCTAGGGGAGAAGGTCTTGCAGGGTAGGCAGAAACTGCTTGCTGAAATGCAAACTAAAATTATTTGAGTTTCTCCAAGAACAATATGGTATGTTGTATTTGAGGGATCTCGTTCAATTTGGAAACCAACTGATGCTAAAGTCCTTCTTTGCCTTCTGTGGAGCCAAACTGAAGTTAAACTTCTGACCCTCGTGCTGTCAAAGAGCCCAGCTGAGAAAAAGCACATCAAAAGCCTATGGGCTTTTCACCAGTACTCTACATCCCTTTGTATAGAGACACCAACACTGATCCGGTTTCACACCCATAAGAAACAGGTTGGAAGACATTCAGAGCTCAGAAAAGCACTTCAGAGGACAGCTCATTATAAAGGTGCAGTGTAGCTGGAAAAGCAATGATGATGACCTCTTGAAAACTGTTCACACTATTGTAGCTTCTAGCATGCCTTAGTCTTGGGTCAAAATCTCCTTGCTCTGGGCAAACACAGATGAGAGAGTTTATGTACAAGGGAGTCCAGAATAAAAAGCAACAGACACAAATAAACAGGGAAGCAGCAGTAAACATTACATCAGCTTTTGTAGCTCCACAACTACCAAGAGTGCCAAAACCAAGGTAAACCTCAGTATTTTACCTAGTGGATTCTCAAGCAGGGAATTATAAGACCTAGATTTTATATAATCCTGTTCTAGAAGTATATAACATACTTTCATTTCAGGAGCTCTGGTTCTATTTCCCATCCTCAGCAATAATAAACTAACCAAGCTCTACCTCAAGCGGAAGCAAAACAGATAAAGTGTACCACAGAGTATGAACTTAATTTATGAATCCTGCATTGATGTTTTAAGAAACTCAGTGTATGATTGGATCTTGAAAAGAAATTGGTACTCAATATAAACTGTAAGATAAAGCAAATAATAATAAATAATATTAATAATAATAGTAATAATACCCTAAATAACATCTCCAATTTCAAGCAAAACAGGGGAGAGTATTTAAAAGAAGTGTTTATGATATTCTTTCCACCAATATTCAAAGTGCCAAAGAACTAACTTAATACCCTCCTGAAATTTCAAACTGTGCATAATCTGATGAAATGTGTGATTACCTTACTCTACTAGGAAGATGTTTACAGGTGAAAAGACAGGACAAGTTAGTCATTTTCATCTTTAAGATTTACAGGATGGTCACATTGGCCACTCACACTCAACTAGGGGCAGATTTTTTTTGAGATTTCCACAATACTTTTACCATGTTCTGATAAAATGTATTACAGTGCCTTCCAGGCTTTAACAGACTACTTCAATGTATGCTAATGAAAATCCAGAGGTGTGACAGTGGCCACAAATCTATTGCGTAAGTGAAGTGACAAATATTTTCTTGTTTGCTTACAAACAACCAAGAAAATAATTTCCTTCAAATCTTGCATGTTTTATGAATATTCAGATGGCCAAGTTAGCTTTAACCAACAGTTTCCAAGACTAACACTGCTGATTCTGTTACCCCAAATGATAAACTGGGCACAGAAATGATTCATATTCTTTACTGCAGCTCTTGGCCTATATTTGCTGAGAAAATAATTGTAAACATCTGTCCTGACGGGTCACTGACTGATGGATCCACAGTAACCTTCAGACATATTTACAGCTAAGGAGGTTTCCAAATGTAAAATGGTGTTCTGGGAGTGAGTAGGCTGGCCGACTGCTCGTGAGTCACAGCTAAGAAATGCAGTACAGGTATGAGCTCATAAAACCTTTGGCGACCTGCAGAATGTAGACGTGGAAACCATATCACGGAAAAACCCCAGTGCCACATAAATGCTGTCTGAATAGCACCAGCTAATTGCAAATCAGAGTGAGCCACTAAAAGAGGAAGCGTCTTTCTACAGCACCATTGTGTGGAAATGAAATGGAAAATGGCAAGCTGCAAGGCTGAATAACCTGCATACAGAATCCCCGTGGGAGTACTGCTCCTGCCGATAAAGGACAAGAAAGAAAAGGTGGCCTTGCTTTTAGGATGGAATTTGGAATTTGGAAACCCATGTTTGGGTCCTGGTTTTGCTGCAAGATTTCCTCTCAAAGTCTGAGCAAGTTCCTCTAAGAAGGCATGTGGGTACAGTCAAAAATGGAGCTGTTAGCCCTTTTCTACATCCTGGATACAACACTGTTAAGATTAGAGAGAGGCTTGAGCATCAGGGCAACGAGACCAGAGAACACCCATCATATTCAGGCAATCTATGTGTTTCAAAACTGAGTTAAAACTCTTGGCTCTTAAGTGAACAAATGTTCTTGCTGGGCTATTTCAGCAAAATGGAAACCCTCGGAGTGAGGCAGAGCTAGAACCAGTCAGAGAGGTGTGAAGAGAGTTTGTAAACATGTTCTCTCAATTATATTGCCATTTATAGAGAGCCTGATAGAGTGACTTGGGTAGCTGGCCAGCATAAACACGTATCATTCATGTTATAATAAGCACAACACTATACTATGAAATGCCAGCTAGGATTAGGAAACCCAAATTAGTTTCATATATTGCTTTAGGAAGACTTTGACTGAGATCCGGAGTTCAGCTCTGATACCCATATTTTAATAATGACCATGAAACAATAGTCTCCAAGAATGATCTGAAATCTGGAAAACCTGCTTTAAAGTGAAAGGAATACAGGTTTCTTTTCCTACGTTACGACTTGATCCCATAGGATGCAGAAGAGAACAAGAGATATAAGGACAATATCAGAAGACTCCTTACTTCAGTTAATAGAGTCACAGGCACAGCCTGGATGTTTACCACCTTTCTCCTCCATCTTCTCCTTCTCCTCCTCCATCTTCTCCTCCTCCTTGTCCCCTCCCCACTGCTTTGGTCCATCTAGACTAGAGGTGAAGTGCCCTGGTTTTGTTTTCTATTTTTCTAGCAGGGAGGGTCAAGCATTGTACGGCTACAAAACAGTCGATTCTCTACCCCTTGAAACCACTGCACTCAGGTTAGCTGTCTTTGTAACAAACGTTTCTCAACTTGTGCGTTGCAAAACCAGGGTAGATAGGGGAGGAGAAGGGAGTGAGGGGTCAGAAAGGCAATCAAGGGGGTTTGTGAGGCATTGAAATGTTATTACAATCCCAGGCCAAGAAAATCTTGCTATTCTCCTCCCTGTACCACCTTCGTCTCCAAGGTCAAATATTCCCTGCCAAGATCTCAGAAAACCTGAGAACAAACACGTTAGAGAGACTTCCCCATGTTATCACCAGCAGATTTTTCACTCTCACTTTTATGGGGAGTCACAACAATGATTGACTTCTAGAAAGGGGTTGTGACCTAAGGCAGCTGAGAAACCTTATACTTGCTGAACCAGGAATTAGGGGCTAGCCTGAGCCCTAACTCAGTGAAATGCCATTAAATAAGCCATATAGATATTACAGCTGAGGTATTAATCCCATATTTAAGCATTCACATAACTTTTTAACAGGACTAATCATTGAGATGAAATTGCACAGGCAATTAGGTAATTTTCTGAATCGGAGTCTACTTGTTTATTGTTGGATGTTTGGGATTTTTTTTAAATTATGTACTCCATTCTTAGTCAGACCAATGTGAACACATGGACAAAGCTCTCCTAAATATAAATGGAGCTAAAAGAAAGTATATTCGTCCATTTTCTAAGCAACTGAATTCAGGGACAGAGTGGTATAAAAACTCGTATATTTTAATTTAGTAGAAGTCTGCATATTCACAAACAGATATTGCTTGGTGATGGCATCCCGTTCTGATTTCTAAGAAGTCTTGGAAATAGGTGTCTAAAATACACCTGTCACAACCCTGGATTTGTCATATCAAATGCAAATGGGACTGGGAGGTCTGTGTCAGCTTCTGAGCATCATTCTCAGGAACAGCAAGTGAAGACATGAAATCAATCTTCACAAATTTTCTTCAGCATTTGGGTTTGTTTCTCACGGCCTTTTCTGATTTTTTGTTTTAATGATATGTGATCCCTTTTCTCTACAGTAAGTTTCTTACAGACAAGACTCTGTGAAGTAGTCTGAAGAGAAGCACATTCTCACATGGATGAAAATGCAGCTTACTTTGTTTTCAATGTATACTTTGCATACCACACATAGCAATGCATGCAATATCTTTCTACCTATCTGGCATTGACAGGAATCCTTCAGGACTAGTTTCTCAGTCACCTCTGTGCTCATAAAGGTGCCCTATATGTCCAATTCTTGATTTCCTGGAGCAACCATGAAGCTGGAGTCCTCTAAGAAGGCCAAAACAAACCAGAGGAAGGTTCCTTCAAGACTCTAACAATCTGAAGGGATGTAGAGACTTAACTGCAGGCCAGGAGCTGATTAGGTTTTATCCCCTGTTAATTCTTGATTGAAGTGTGCAAATGCAAAGCAAGGTATTAGTGATCACCTCCTCCCCTTCTGAGAGGGGCAATCTTTGTGCAGAGCACCCTCCTTCCTAGACAGATGCCTGGCTCTGGCAGGTCTCCATGAAGTACCTCAGAGGTCTTTCCACAGCTATGCAAGGAGCACAGTGGGTCACGCAGTTCAACCCTGGCGGTGGCTCAAAGTGGAAGAGGTAGGAATTTTCAAAGGCTTTTTCTTCCTTATTTGCAGCTTCCCTGCCCCTGAGTGTCAGCTGAGAAAATTTTACATGCTGCTCTGTTATTCCTTTCACGAAGGCTTGATATAGCCTAAAGTGCTTGTATTCAAAGATGGTAAGGGCACTGTAGCAGCTTGTTGACTCCCTACCTCAAAGAACCTAAAACAGCAGTTTAAATCTATTTGGAGTATGAGCCTCTCCCAAAGCCCCTTCCCCTTTCTTCACCCACCTTTCTACCTTGGAGTCAGTCCAGTTCCCTACTCTTCGTGCTAGATCATTTCAACTTTGAAAGAAAGGGATGGGATGCCAGGCAAGGGAGGCACCACTGCTTCCGTGGATGGACAGCTGGCACTTTCAAAGAGGGAGGTGGATGCACAGAAGACCACGATGACATTTGTTGTGGCCTCTGCTTCAGCAGCCTTTAGCTTGCCCCAGGTTTGGCAAAATGTCACACCCTGGGGCAGGAGGTGACAACAGATTTGCTTCTCCCTCTGCTGAAACAGATAAAACAAGGATCGCTGTGTGCTTCCCAATCTGCTGGCCCTTTTGCATAATTCCTTTAGAAACCTGTGGCACCTGCTGCACATCTGTGAGGAGATATACCAAAGTCATTGCCAGCAGACCAGAAAATGTGCAGAGGCCAGTATTGTCTTCTGGGCTGCTGCTCCATTTCGAGTGACATGCGCTTTAAAGGGCCAGGAGGCTTCTTTACTGTGCTCATCTTCCTAAAATTATAAAAACCGACAGTGCAAAGACAGGCAGAATGATTTCATTAAGGCAACACACAGAGCAATTTCTAGCTGCATCCAGCAAGTTACCAGGGGGATGGTAAGAGTATCAGAAGAGTCCCTCCATTCACTGTTCCAGTATCTGGATATCCTAGGGATACATAAGTGTGAAAGCTCAGTCCAGCTCTTTTCTCCCCAGTCTCCCTGAATTGATATAGCAAAGCAGTCCTCCATTGACCCACCAGTAAGTCATACCCATCCCCTTCTCCTCCCAGCCAGGCACATAAAATGGATGCTAACGTGTCGCTTTCTCTTCACATCTTGTCACCCTCTGGGAGAGCAGCTTTGGGAGGATGCCAGAAAACACAAACTAGCTGCTGTGTGAATTTGCGTGTAAAACTTAGCAGCACATTATCTCTGTGGTATATACTATGACATGTGTGACTCTCCAGGTAAACATGGACTGAATCCAGGCCCTTTATCTTCTGTGCTGGAGGTAATATTCAAAGAAGGGCTGTCAGAGTGTCAACCTCACTGCCAGTCTTTAAAGCCTGGGATGGAGACAAGGGCAGGAAGAGGTTTGGTGTAATGGGAATGCTTGGCCAGTAGAAGAAAGGTTCCCATATACCAAATCAAGTATCGTGAACACTCGCATTTTTCTTTTTGGCAGAAATGGACTACAGAAAGAAGGACACCAGGTGAATCTATTTCTTCTGATTCAATCTATAGGTTGTATCTGCAGCCGGAGGAGAACAAGCCGGTGCCACTGTCTTTGCCCCATCTCATGGATTACTACATGCTGGGAAAGATGATGGGAAAGGTCTGCCTTAGGGTCATTCTCACTTCAGATACTAATGTTCCTACATGGCAAAACTTCAGCCATGAAGTATCCAGCTTTGCCCCTCAAGGGCAAGAGAAGAAACGTCAATAGAGAATGGTGATTAAGACAGGGTGTCTGACATCCAGGAGCACTGGGAACTGCCCAGTAAAACTCATTTCCGAGAAATTAAATAACACTCTGCCAACGAAAAGGAACATGACCACTAAAATGGGGTTTAACACTGAGGAGGGAATCAGCCAGCTACAAGCACCTTGTAAACATCCAATTGGAGTGAGCAAAACTGATGGGGGAATTTCTTTTTGCCTAGGGAAATTTGACCACAACCTTTAATAATGTCTGCACATTTCACAAGTCCTAATAACAACAACTTGTGTTCACATAATGCCTTTCATCCTGGAGGAACCCAAAGTGCTTTACAAGTAACTTAGCAAACTATACAACAATATTCACCCCCTCATCCCCCTCGAGGTTGAAAACTGACTGCAATTGGCAAGGTTTCCCTTTTGGTTTCCAACGTTCCATTACTATTTCTCTAGGCCATTGCTGTTATTTCTTTGTTTTGTTTTAATAGCAAATTTGATAGCATGGGAAAAAAAGGCAGCTCTTTTCTCAAGGACAGCTGCATGAATATAATCAATTTTTTGGGGCAAGAAAGAAAAAGAGAAGTTTCATGTCACCCCAACACAAAAATGTCAGTTTTCTTTTCCAAAAGGGGAAAAAATCCAAAAAACCCCACTTGAAGAAAACACAGAATGTTTCATTTGCTGTGAAATAAAACCTTTTTTTAATGTTTTCTGAAGACTGAAGTTGACGCAGTTGTAAAACAAATCAGATTTAAGTTGGCAAGTGGAAATGAAACATTTTGACTTTAAAAATGTAATTTTTCTTTTGGACACAACTTTAAGAAAATAAGGAAATCCATCTCACCTGGTGTTTTTCTTTGCTTGGAACTCACAGCAGTGCCTAGGAACAGCTTAAGGAGAGGACAACTACCCCAGTTCCTGGTATCATTTCCTCACTGTCTACCTGAACTAGCGGCAGCACCTTGAACAGCCCAAGATGGATTTTTCCTCCATGAATTCATCCAGTTCAACTCTCTCTGAAGCTGTGTAAATTTTGTCATCCACAGCATCCTGTGGCCATGGGTTACATAGCTTCTGCATTGTGCACAAAAGTACCTTGTTTTGATTGTTTCAATTTGCCTCTTGGTAATGTACTGGAAGCAGAAGACATTCAATGAAAGAGTGCACAATCATTCCTTATTCACCATCACCATGCCAATAACTGCTTTTCTCTTTCCACATGGAAGAACCTTGGTGTGCATCATCTCCGCTCCTGCAGAGGTGCTGAGCAATTCCTTTGGCTTCCTCCTTGCTCCTGGGAAACTACAGTTTTGTAGTAGGCTAAACTGTATAACCATATGTGTACAGGGGATTCTGTGGCTGAGCATATTCTGTTTATGCACCCTAGGCCGACCTTCCCATACCACTGGAATTGCTCATGTGCCTAAAACACAGACATAGTAGCTTATTTGACCTCCTACAGTAGCAAACACATCCTCTTGGGGATCATGGATATGATGAAGGACTACAGAAGACATGCATTTCAGAATAGCATCCAAAATGTACCACATGCCTATGTACAGGCACATGATTTGATCTCTGGTAGTTTCCTCTTAGTATAATATCTGAGTGTATAAAAGATGCCCACATTTTGTCCTCTTGCTACAAACAGGACTAATGAAAACTACATCCTTCAGGTGAATTCCTCTGGTGAACTTGCAAGAGACTTCAATATACCTTAAAAGGCTTGTTGGATCACCAGATACTGAGCTCAAGAGATGCTTCCTCACACTTCTGGAGCAGAGCTGATGAAAGGTAACTGACCTATAAAATGAAAAGGAAAATCCTGTCCCAATTCCTCCTTTAAAAAAAAAATATTAAAATCAGAGGTGTTGAGAAACACACTGAGCAGAGTGCGAAGAAAAAACAGCTCATTCATCCAGCCTTTACAAGCAGCTGGGCTTGAGCTGAATGGGCTTTTGCTGTGTTCTTTGTGTAATGGTATATTATAAAAATGTTATTAGAAGGCCAAATTTAGGCATAGCAGGAGGAGAAGAGGAAAAAAAATCCTGAAACCTTGAAAGATAAATCGGCTTCTTTGGGAATGAGATTTTAAGCCTCCCCTTGTGCATTGCTCTGAAGTTTTGGATCTTTTCCTCTACTGATTGGGCAGTTTAGAGCAACAGGAAAAAGAAAAACAAAAAAAAATAACTCCACCTTAATTCCTTTGAGTGCAACATTCTCTTGCATCCTTTTCTGAACTCAGCTTGCTCAGCCAGACCTCAGTCATAGGGCAGTTGGAGCATAGGGGAGAGGGCTAGGTGCTGGAAGAGATTCTCCACAAAAAGATCTTTCTCTGACTTTGTTCATGTTTTACTTTGGCACAGAGTTAATGAGAAGAGATTCAGTTTGAAGGGGGACCACCAACATGAAATGTAAGCTGAGAACACAGAAAGAAAACATGCATCAATACTGCAAAAACTGCTGCAAAACAATTAGAGGATCTTTTTTACCTCAATCACGACTCCTTTTCTTCAAGTCTGATGTAGAGATGAAGGAAGGTCTACCGGTTAAAGCTTTAGATGGCCAGCTTAAGACACTTGCCCTTGTTTTCACAGATGACAAATATTCAAAAGGCATATCAGCAGCTGTGGTGGTTAGAGGTTTAAACACAAATCTTAAGACAGTGGAAAACCACTGAAAATCCAAAATCACAGGTAATTCCAAAAAATCTGAGTTTCATTTCACTATTCCCTATATTTATCTGTCTCAAAAATAACAATTATGCTAATTAATTACTTTCAGCTGCAAAATGTGTTAAGCTAACTTTTCCCAAAGTGCTGCATTTGGAAATTAGTATGTCTACCATGCACAAGCATAAACCTGGTCTGGTTACAAAGCATGGAGATTACTCAAAACCTCTGTTTCCCTTAAGCTTTTGTCTTGGTAGCAAACAGACTTTGGTGGATGTTTTAAGTTGACTTGTTAATTCAATTAAGTCTGTCTTTTTTGAACTTCTGTGACTTGAGGAAAAACAGATCATGATTTTTTTTCCCCCTGAAGTTAGGAACAGAGACCTCGGATGGATTGCCTGGGTTACCAAGTCCTGTCTCCACGATTGCAGCAGCTCTTCAATAGCTTTTTTACTTAGGGGGACTACAAATCTTCTACTTCTTATGTTCCCACACAGCAGAGGCTGCAGGGTTCTCCCAATGCACAGCAAAGTGGAGACCGTAGGAAAAGCTGGGAAGCTGCCACAACAGCTAACAGAAGCCATGAAGGACATTGTGAATATCCTGTTCTAAAAAAGACATTTGTTGTACGATACTCCAAAAATAGACCTTGTCCCTTTCTACAGAAGAACACAAAGGCAAACTTGAATTGGGGAAAAATTCACCTCTGTCTCCAATCCCAGCAACCTGATTAACTCTAAGCATCTGAGCCAGACTCACCCAAAACACAACTAGACTGATACAAATAGAGCGTGTACATGTGCCCAGGAATGTTCTCTGGCACTAAAATCAACTGGCACTGAATGACTGGCTTGCAGCCTCTCTCAGACCCCCAAAATAGGCTGGCTACCTGAAAACAGCCTCCGGCAAAAGGTTTCTGGACCAGTCTCTGGACCACACCTGGAAATAAATTTTGGAGGGTATTAGTTGGCATGGACAAAATGCTGACAGGGACCATGTAATGTGCTACATCGTCTAGTGGTGTAAGAATATGGCCAATCACATTCCAGTGCCTGAAAATATTTCCAACCATTCTTCACTTTTCTGGTATAGCTGTGGTCTAAGTGGACTCTTGGAAAGCTTTTAATGGACTTAATTGTGCACCTCATTTAATTTTGTACACCTTATTAGTAGACTTTTTTTTTCATGAAACCTGCTCACCACCAGTACTTGAGGTCGGCGCTCCAAGCTGTTATAATTCAGTATATAGGTTTTGTGGCAGTGCTTGTGTGTGGCCCATAGGATTAGCCACTAAACATAAACACGAATAATCATAACAAATTTTCACTCAGTGGCTATTCTGCAATATTTGTGTAAAATTTCATTGACCTATAAAATGTTTCTCAGTAAGTAAAATTAATACCTTTGAATATGCAGGAAGTAGAGCCCAAACACAGTTGAAGAAAAATTCAACAGCTAAGTCATTCAGGCACCTCTCTCTAGTAAACACCAATCAGTTCCATGTGATTTGACCAATATCAAATACTTAACATGGCTCAAATGAAACAAATATGGAGTTGGCATTCCTTGTACAGTTATTAGTCCCACACTCCATAAGACTTCAGCAAAGTCATTTTCAGACTCTGTGCTCTGGTCTGTATGTCTTGTCTTCGCTTTGACTCAAAGACTTTGTTGCCTTCAGACTTTTAGTATATACAGCAATTAGCAAAAGAGAGTTCTTGCCTAGGGACTTCAGACATTGTCAGCATACCAATAGCAATAGCTGCCAAAATGCCTGGAGGTTTCAGGATGGGAGTTCCCTGAGAAATGAAACAAATAGTCTGGTGGGTGCGAGATTGAAATAAACGACATCTGATTTCTTCCAGGTGCATGTCCTCCACCACTGAATCCTCCTGCTAATGACTCCATTTGTCCCCTTTCTTCTCCCCCTTCCCAAGCCCCCAGAGTTCCTTCACATTGTCACATTCTTGAAGTTCACCACACCTTTAAGTTCATTCCTGTGTCTGTTAACTCTCTTCCATATACCTTCATCTTCCTCCTATACTCTTGAATTACCAGTGGGAAAAAAATCAATACATTGTGGATGGTTCTGAGTATGTGTTAACTGACCAGTCAGGAAAAAAATGGAGAAAATTGAACACACACACCCCCACCCCCCCACCCACCAACACCCCCCCCCCCCAGATAGCTACTGAACTGTATTACAATATTTTTTCATAACAGGAACATTAATTAGGGTCTTGGCTCTACACAGCAGCAAATTTTCACTAAACTTGATGGAACTTTTCTCTGAGACCTTGTCGTGGTTTAACCCCAGTCAGCAACTCAGCACCACGCAGCCGCTTCCCCCTCCCCGCTCCCAGTGGGGTGAGGAGGAGGAAAGGAAGAAAAAGTAAAACTCGTGGGTTGAGATAAGAACAGTTTAATAACTAAAGTAAAATATAATACTAACAATAGTAATAAAGAAATATAATAATAATAACAGTAATAAAAAGGAATATAACAAAAAAAGGAAGGGGGGGGGGAGAAAAAAAAACCAGTGATGCACAACGCAATTGCTCACCACCCGCTGACCGATGCCCAGTTAGTTCCCAAGCCACAATCCACACCTCCCAGCCAACTCCCCCCAGTTTATACACTGGAAATTTGGGGATCGAACCCACAACCTTTTTGCGTTATTAGCACCACACTCTAACCAACTGAGCTAACCACTGGGCATGATGCTCCACGGTATGGAATACCCCTTTGGCTAGTTCAGGTCAGCTGCCCTGGCCATGCTCCCTCCCAGCTTCTTGCACACCTGCTTGCTGGCAGAGCATGGGAAACTGAAAAGTCCTTGGCTTAAGATAAGCGCTACTTAGCAACAACTAAAACATCAGAGTGTTATCAACATCATTCTCACACTAAATCCAAAACCCAGCACTGTACCAGCTACTAAGAAGAGAGTTAATTCTGTCCCAGCCGAAACCAGGACAGACCTCCACCTCTGTCAAATTTCTTTGAAATGTGTTAATGCGTTAAAACTATTGTGAGAATATAAAGGTGAAAAGGCAGACAAACAGAGCAAAAGTAAGAAAATCTTGTTTCTTTATGGTTATTTATTCCAAACCTTCTTGAAATTTTAAATAGGATTTTATTTGTCAGAAATTCAGCAAGTAAATAAAGAAGTGGTAAGAGGAAAAGTGACTATTACACAACATTCATCAAGTCTCCAAGTAGCATGTGTGTGCATGCTTGTGTGCATTCACACCCAACGGGGGACACCTCTCTCAAGAGTGGTATTAACCTCTATGTCAGATGGAAATTGCAGACGCACTGAAAAAAATCAAGTCTTCAACATACCTCTCTTTTCCCCGCTGCTATCTCTACCTTCAGTTAACTCTGGATGCAGCCTCCTGCTACGTATTCCTGGTTATCAATTACAAACAGAAGTCCATTAATTTTCTGAAAAGAAAAATATTTTGGATGCAACAAGAAAGCTCCCTGAAGAGATGACACACAAGGGCAAGTCACCATGTAGAAGACAGACCTCTAGCATTTGCTGTGACAGCTTTCAGTTGCCCAGGTAAGATGGATGGGATGTTTAGCCAAGCTATACTTTCCTGTGCTGTAATACGTCTTTGCTAGTCATGGTACATAACTTCATTAAGTGTATTTTTCTTGGCTGGGGCCACAGAGAAGAATGCTCTCTCTTTCTCTCATTTTTTTCCAATCCCTGCCACCCTTGTCAACTATTAATAAAGTGCTGCAATTAGAAAGTTTGGGTCCTTCATTGCCTGTGCATCAAAGCCTAGGATTTGTGCTTCTGAAAATGGAGGGACATGAGAAACAAGCAACTTTGTGCCTAAAGCATTAAACATACTCTTCAGTTAAATTCCTGACTATGAAATAAATTATTTCTGTAACCTGGGGAAAATTATGGGGCTCTCTGTGAATTTACCTGTTTCTCAGTTGAAAGTAGAAGTAATAAATGCTGATATGACAGGTGAGAAGATCCTTGGGTCACATGACCTTTAGCACTGGGCTTGTCTCTTATGAAGCTGTGTACACAAGCTGCAAGAACAATAAGACGTTCTGCAATTCTAATGTTAACATCTAGGGTTATAATAAATTTTGTTTTAAATCTGGGAAGGAGCTTTGCTTTGTAAGTCTAACTCTGGAATATGTTCATGGAGCCATCTTTGCCTGAGCTTCAGTCTGAAGTCTTGCTGATGTCCTGTAACACATGAACTAGACCAACGTTCTGCATGAGCATCCAGGAGGCACTGAGTTATCCCCCAATAGTAGTTCCAATTTAATTCAAGTGTATTTAGATCTAGATGTCTTGGCCTCTATCCTCAGGACACTTTACAAATGTTGTACTCCATACCGTTTCCTTGAGGAAACTGCTTTGGAAAATGATAGAAAACCAGGAGTCATTGCTGCTGAGATCTGCACACTCTTCCTAATTTCATTTTATTTAAAAAAAAAAAAAAAAAAAGGTCAAAATATGAATGGAAAATGAAAGCTAGTAAAAGTGAAAGAAAGGCAAAACAAACAGAAACAAAAATTTCCTTTATATTGATCTAGAAACTAAGCAACCTTGGGAAACTTCAATAATAAATACTCTTTTGTTTTCAAAGACCTCCTAACAGAGTATGGAGTGGACAGAATTTATTTTGCTTAGTCCAGAGGAAAAAGAAAATGCTAAAGTCAATATACGTCAATGGAACAAGCCTGTCATGGTCATAACAACAACATGCATCCCAGAGAGCACAGCTGATCACATCTTTTCTGCTTAAAATAAATAATCTGCTGTACATTAGGTTTTGACAAAAGAAGTTCAATAGTAATGCATTCCACCCATTTAAAGATTCATTTTCAAAGGCCCTCCACAAATTTTCCCAGCTCTGTCTGAGGACAACTTAACTGGGAAAGCTTGTCCTGGACTCATAGCCCAGTTATGACACAGCAGTGCACAAACAGTAGTCATCAATTCAATATAACAGAAGAGACAAAAATAACATCTGCGTACAACCTACTATACAGTTTATCACTTTGCCAAGATTATCATCTAGTTTGGCACAAGAGGTACCACTACTGTCCTCCTCTGGTGCTGGAAGAGCTCTGTAATAAAGAAGGTTGGAGTCTGCTGATTTGGGAGGCATATACTGCTTATGACACACAGAAACAGTACAGCAGTGGCCTTGCAACCTCAGAATGAGGACCTCAGTTTTCCTTTGCCATTTTTTAGCCTATCTCAAGATCACAAAAACAACTTGCAGCCCTTTTTAGGACTGAATATCCCCTCTCTTCTCTATGACAAGCTGAGGTGGTGTCATGTCTGTCCTTATGGCTGACCCATAAGACCTTGTCACCGTTGATGGCTAGCTCCTCCTGTGTGCAAACAGGACAAGTGACACATAAAACAGTGGTCTTTGAAAAACATATTGCATTTTCCCAGTAAACAGCACTGTAGAGGTCTACAGCAATGTCATGACCCCCGCCTCGGCTTTCTGCAGCAGTCTTACTACCAGGCATTGCTGAGGTGCAGGCTCGGCTGGAACTTGTTTGCTACAGAGCAGCCTCACATAGACTGATCAGTTAGTTGTGCCTTGTACAAGAGAGTTGTTTATTAGATCTGGTTATAATTTTCTATCAAAACTGTTTGTTGTTCCCTCTGTGAGAAAACGGAGGGTTTATCTCAATGGAAAACTGGATTGTGAAAGAATTGTTTACTTTCTGTAGAGAACACCAACTTTTGTTGAACACTGCAAGCCTGCCATAAGGACATTTTCAGTGGACAGCCACAGCTTCCAACCAAAACAAAATATTTCCACATTCCTTAAATGAAGCATTTCATTTCATTTCATTGGCTTTATTAAATATTCAGCCACTGCCTTTTCAGCTGCCATGGTGTCTTGTGAAAATTGTGGTTTGAGAGCTTCACACCCCCCTCTCCCCTTTCCAACAGACTGTCCAGTGAGGCCATCACCTGGTGCACCTATGGCCAGGGCTGTGCCAAGAAAAAGGAGTGCGTGTACGCTGACAGAGACAAGGTGTTGATAAAGGGCCTCACCTTGAGGAAGACCAAGTCCAGTTTTTAAAATATTGCAGATTTTGTGGATACGTCCCAACCAGCTACTGATGTGAGCTCATCAGAACCAAAGTTGGGGTGAAGGCTCTAGCTTGTTATCTGCAAACACCTAAGCTGCTCAGCAATGTCTTGATTTTAGAGCAGAGATGGAAATCTCTTAGGGGAAGCTTCAAACAGGCAATACCCTCACGCCCCAAAGATGTCAGTTTGTTGCTCTGTCTGAAAAACGGGGAGAGTGAAGGGGAAACTGATGCTGAAAACTAAAGAAAAAAACAATGCTTCTGGCAAGATGTTCACAGCTTTACAATCCAAATATCTCTTCCTTCTTTTGACAAATGCCAAGCTTATTGCACTTACCATTGGTGGGTGCTGCTTTCTTTCCACGCACTACTGATTAGATGCTAATAAAACGAGTGATGACATGTGCATCTTTATTGAATGGTTTGATTAGGGGCTCCCTTACCACAGCTCTCCCACAACGAGAGAGTGGGATATGCCAAGGGTTTGACTCTATTTTTTAGGTTCACAGGGGGTGGGAGGGTTCCTTGTCTGAAAGTAAAAATCTGCCCCCTCCCCTGAAAAAAAAATCCCTCCTTTTCTGAGCCAATTCTGCTGATTTTTGGCTCAGTGCCTTGTTCCATTTGGAAGCCATATTGCAGTGTGAGCAAGGAAACAGCCAATAAACAGGGGCTCTGGTATTTGCTTTTCTGGAAGTCCCAGGCAAGACCCATAGCTAAAGCACTGTGTTCAGGATCCCAGAAACATCTGCTTTCTTTTCAAAGCTGGAATATTTTTCTTATTTGATTTTTTGCTCCCCTCCCCCTCCTGCCCCCATAAGCGCCTTTGTGCTGGGAGGGAGCTGTGGAGGGAATGGGGGGAGGACGGGGAGGTCTATAACTTATAACTATATAAGTAGAGCAGAGTGAAAACTGAACTCTGCAATCTCTAGATAATTATGCCTGGCACCTGAAGGCTGGGGCAGTAATCCTTACATTTCTTTCACACTCCATTGATGGATGGCATGCTGGGGGTGTGAAGTCCATTTCCCTTTTCCCATCGCTGTCCAAGTGCTGGAACTGCAGGATGGGCTTTTGTAAGCTCAATCCCTCTTACCAGATGTTGCTTATTTTTTTGCCCTTTTTTTTTTTTTTTGGTTAATATTAGTATATGGCTTTAAATTGAAGGGCCACAACGCGGGTATGGAATGGAGTGCAGTTTGCAGGCTGCCTCCAAAGCCTCTTGCATACGTTGACCTGGCAAAGAGCAGCTACAAGCTTAAGATTAGGAATGTTTTAGGAGCCTGAAGAGGTTTGTTGTGTTCGATAAGTTCCTCTGGTTTACTGAGCTGTTGTCAGAGTTTTTAAGGCACTTATGTGAGTGTGCCTATTTATATACATTTATATCTACACACACATGAGTACCTAGACACAGCCTGTAAAAAACAGGGCTTGCTGAAGGCTTCCTCACAATCAATTTTGAAGTCAGGACTGAACTGACTTTTAAAATGTATTTTATATGCCTGTTCTAGTTCAAATAAAAATCAATTTTAGAGAGCTCTTGACTTGTGCTAGGGACACATGGGTTATATAATCAATCACAAAGGTCTCTTCTGGCTCTGCACTTTATGATTCTTAGGAATACATATTTGTACATCTATATATATGTGTGTGTATGTATACATATTTATGTAAAAGCCTTATATATGAAAGTACACAGTTTGAAAGGTGGTTTGGGCTTCACTACATTCTCTTGTTAAGTAGAAATTTCTGACTAATCTAGTTTTAGGAAACAGGGACATTAAGGCAACTGAGAAGTGTATTTTGTATATAAATAAATAAGATTTGCTATAAGGAATGTTGCAGGGATGAGTCTTTGAAAGCAACAAATACACACAGCAGTCATTTGTGCTGAACATGAAGCGACAGAAGGTTTCCTCCTAACACTTGCCCACGCTGTGTCAAACCACAGCTATGATATTGGCAACTCATGTTAATCCAAACATTAAGAGCAGCATCCCTACCCCACTCCAAAATTTCTTTCAATGCTGTCAATACACTGGACATTTGTTCTACTGACTGATAAGCTTCTCTGCTGGATTGTTCCTGAGCCTGTCTTGTGCAAGAGGAAACAGTATTACATGATGGAATTCTGATGTGCAGAAATGATCCAATATGCTGGAAGTAGATTCACAAAATTAAATTTTTCACTTCAGCCTAAATAAGCTTTTGAACTCAGGTTTCAAGCACTGCTTTATTATTATTATTTCTCAAAATACATTCTGGGGGTTTTAAGAGGAAAGAAGAAAGAACTTCCACAGAGCATTTTTTTGGTGTTTTGGTCTACAGTTTCCAGCTTTTCCAGTGAAAAAGTCAAGTTTCAATATTTTAAAAATATATTTATAAATACTTACACACATGTATATAAAATCCCATACACCTACATGCATATATATTTCTCAGTTTAGTAACTGTTTTTTCCTCATAACCAGACCAACTAAAACTGTGAGATTATTTACCAATCTTAAAAGGACAGTCTTTATTTTATTTTTTTAGCAAGTAGAGAGGATTCACGCCATTTTTTGAAAGAAGCACATGAGCAAAAAATACATGGAGTGAAGTTTTACAGACAACTAAAACAGTGATTTCAACCCAAAACCTGGAAGTTCCTTCTCAGATAGGAGGCAGGAACATTTACTGAAAAAGTTAATTGGCTACATTCAAGGTTCAAACACTTAAACACTGCATTGGTAATAAACAAGCAAATGAAATCAAAGTCACAATGTATGGCTTTGGGAAAACTTAGACTATACTAAAAAAAAGAAATAAAAAAACCCCTCTGAATCAAAACCCCATGGGGTACAGGAAGCAAAAAGACAAGGGAGAATCCCAGCGTGCTTTCTCCTGAAAAGTGCCCTGACGTTGCTGTTCCTCTTTGGACACCACCACTAAGGTGAAGCTCCATGCCACTGCAGGGCTCTGAAGCCCAAGGAATATAGGTTTTTATCTCATTAGAGATGAGCCCCCTGAAGAGCACCTCTCTCACTTCAAATGTGAGCCCCAAATCGGAAGGATGATGTAGCTGAAGCTGTGTCTCTGAACATGCGGCCTTAGGTAGCCATTCTCAAGACCTTCAAATGGTAGGAAAGATGGAGATTAACCCTTTGTGAGATGTTTTGCCATGGTCTTCATCTCAAGGTTATATCTGGAGAATGAAGTCAGATTGGCTTTAGTAGTTGGTTTTCAACCAATTCCCAGTCACTTTTATTAACTACCACTCCTCCCTGCTAGAAACCCAATGTTTATAGTATTATTTTCCTGATGAAATATTTGCTGCTTTTGGATTATAATTATAGCTGGTCAGAAACTTGAATTTCCTTTCCTTACGATACTCTGGCATTTGAAAGAAGAGAGTTTGTATTCCAAATTGGAATAGAAAGCCAACATTGTGAAATTTCTTGTGAAAAGAACACACTAAAAATTTCAACAGGGGACCATTGAAAGTTTTCATTGTCGTAATATCAAAGTATGTTGTCCAGTAAATGAAAACACGTTTCAATGAGGTAAAAATAAAAGTTGTGTTTCAGACAAATCATTTGATTCATTTAGACATTCAAATAAATATGTTTGATTATGCTCAAATAAATAAAAGCTCACATTAATGCTTCATACAAAGCGAAAGGGAACATCACAAGGAAGAACAGTCATCAAATTGTCATTTATAACCACCCCAACGGAAAGAACCATCTTTTTCCCATGGCAATTTGCTTTATGAACAATCATTTCCCCTAGATTGATCGGAATGCAAAGATCATATCTTTCTGACTTTCTCAAGGCACACTGGATTAACCACTCTTGCCAGGTGGAAAGGACATAAGAAACTTGAGGTTATTATGGAGGAGGTAGAAGAAAGGAACATCTGGAAAAGAGGACACGATTCCACAGGAAATCTGGCTTCAATAGTTCTGCTGCTCATGCAACAACTTATTTCTGGAGATATTGGCTTAGCATGAGAAGCACTGGCTGGAGTGTTCTGCTCCTCGAAGAGGTGATGAAAAGGGTAAGAACAGTTATCTTTAAGGCTAACACCTGAAGTTGACATGCCAGTAAAGTTAGAAGATTGAAGGAGACCTGGAAACTACATTAATGCAGCCTTGGGCAGGAAATTTAGCCTTCATGACGAGACTGTCCTGCGCTCTGGTAAGTTCTAGCCAGTTTAAATGTGCTCTGGAGGCAACCAAGAAACCCAAAGCTTTTATGAGTTCCCAGGCACTAACATCAAATTTAGACCCCAGCTGTTTTGGGGGATGGGGGGTCTTTTGTCAGCCAGAATATAATTGGATGAAAAAGTCTGGTTCTGAGTGTCTGTGCACATTTGATTCTGATTGCAGTGAGGGTAAGCCTGATGTTATCTATCAAAGATACAAGGATAGCTAGTACAATTTCTCTGTTTACTAATACCGCTCCCAGCACTTCCTTTGGAAGACTATGTTGACCAGCAAATTGTGCTGGTGGGAGGTTGTCCTCATATCTATAATCCCCAGTTCCCAGAAACTGCACAACCCACTTGTATACGCATACTCTGCTGCTTTGTGCCAGCAGGCCTGTGCTGCCACTCAACACAGCACAAATCTGTGCGGTTTTGAAGATCAATAGCTCTGTCCCTTCCACTGCTCACTGGCACAGCTGAGGTCTCGAGAGTTGCTGTAGATCACATAGATCTGGACCAAGCTGAAATGGCTCCAGCACATCACAGGGTAAAAACCTTCCACTCACAAGCCATCAAAAATCAAATATGAACAGAAAAAGGAATGACTTAAAGATTATGCTTCAGGTCAGCATATGGGCTGAAACTAGCCTCAAGTCCCCAAACACCACCTCCTCCTCATCCTCCTGACCGGCCAATGCTGTGTGCGTGCAGAGCAGATGTAACCCATACTCAGAGACCCAGAAGGATGGCTAGACCTCAGTGTCCAATGTGCTTCTTCATTTTGAAGTGGGATGCGTTCAAATGAGCCAACAGCTACACAGACAACTCCTTCACTGGACCAGTAGGTTTGATGGAAAGTTTAGCTCATGGAAGGGGCTGGTTTTCTTCATGTGGAGGTGTTAAAGACAGATGTCAGATAACTACCAACGGGATGTGAGGGAAGAGGCTGGAGAATAAATCTTAGTGTCTTCTGGTCCAATATAAGCCTCGAGCAACTCCAGTGACTTTGCCTGACTGCTGAGGAATTCATCCAGAATGGCAAGAACACAACTGAGATCACATCCTGAGCCTTAATGGCAGAAATAAAATGGCTGCTAGTCTAACCAGGGAGATAGAAACTACATTGGCACATTATTTCCTTATTACTGTATTTACCAATTTTCACCTCAAAACATCACCTTTTATTAATGCTTTGTGTCTCCCTCCTTTTGTCAGCTGTCATAGCAAAAACATCTTGTAAGGGCCTGGTCAGAACAAAGTAAATACTGTTCCACTCACGCTGAAGGTGTGTCTGTATATGCCGATCTCCCTGTTATCAAGCAGGCTGCAGGAGGAAACTCTGCTAATGATCATGACTTGCAGCATCAAGTGCTAAGTGGGCAGGCTGCCCAGCAGGCTGAGGTGTGCCTGTGTGCGCGTGTGTGTATGTGTGTGTGCGCTTGCATGCACACATTTCTTTGCCTGCTTATGATCACGTCGCAAGTTGCCATGCAGAAGATCCTACACATTCCAGAAAAGTACAGCCTGTTTCCAAACATCCACCAGGGAATAAAAAATAAAATTACACCCCCTCTTCCCTGCCTCCCAAACAAGGGAGATTGTTCCATTACATTGGACCCAGTCCTCAGATGGTGTAAAGTGGTGTCACTGCCTGGGCTGCTGTGCTGAGCTCGGTAACTCTCTCAGTGTATCCACTCAGCTGCTGATGTTGTGCCTGTACCAAAGCTCCGTCTTTCTAAGTAAATTCTGATTGAAAGCAAAAATAGCAAAAACATGCACAGGGCTGAGCAAAGAACTGTTGAGGAAAGTTCACACTGGAGAGCTGGGGCCAGATGGAGATGAGGTGCCCTTATACTGGCAAGCAAATTTTCACGAAATTTTTGCTCGCGCTCATTTGACCTACCTGAGCTACCAAATTAGGAGCGTAATTGTCCCAGCTTCCTTCTCCAGGCTAAAAGAGAAGAGAGGCACTTGCAGGGGATGACCGAGTCTACTTTGGAGCTGAAATCTCCGTTTGGATCTACCAGTCTCCCTCTCACAGATGTTGATGAAAGTTGCCCTTGGTGGGTCACTGAGTTAAAGGAAGGCTCCACTTTGCCTCATTGCTTTTGAATGTCACATAATTAGAGGAAAGGCCCAAGGCCAGATTCAAATTAGTCTTGTAGACCAGCATATTCCCTTTGGCTGTACTTCCCTCTGTTATCTCTATGCAAGTGGAAGCAGATTTCAGGACTATCTAAGCCAGCTTCTCACATGATGCAGCACACCAGTGATGTGGAATCACAAATTGTTGGAATTTGTTCATTTCCTACATACACACCAGCCCTGTTTCCTGGAACAGCACTTGTAACAAGCTGTATGTGAGCACGTAATTCACTGTAGCAGGATCTACAAGTAATGAGAAATGTTCCCTCTTTCCACCACGGTAGTGTTAGTCATCTTTTAAAATAGCCCAACCAGTACCTCATCCACCACTTATCTCCAGAGACTGTTCTGCAGCCTGGCACCTCTCACAGTTAGGAAATGATGCAACACAAATGTCCCTTTCCAAATTACACTTTCTCCACATCATGCCCCTTCCCAGGTTCAATTTTTCTTTAATTCCCTGCAACTATTTGACTAATGCACATCACCAGACACTGGCCTAGAACTTCAAAACCTGGCTCTGAATGCTGCCTCAGAATATCAAAGTTGTGTCCTTTCCACTTGCTATAGAAGAAAGATCCAGATCTGATCAAGAGTGCAGGGTAGATGCAATTTTCAGGGCTAGTTCAAAAATTTGGCACAAACTCCACAATCTATCCTTTGCTCTTCAAATGCCTCTCCAAGGTCTGCAGTGTAAAAGCACAAAAATATTTGCCTGTAGGAGTCTATTTGAATCTCATCTTTTAAATGGTTTTCAGTATGGTGGCGAAGTTGGGAAAGTTAATGTAGATTTCAATTAAAGCAGTTTCTTTCCTGGATTTTTTTTTCTTTTGGCAGAGACCAGGGAATATCTACAAAATAATAGTAATGGCCTGAGTCAACAGTGGGTCCCTCAGTGAATTGTAAGTCATGCTCAATGAAAGCTTTTGCCTGGGTCAGTACGTGGTGGAAAATGATAGACCTTAACACAGATATGCTGGTAGTCCCACAATAACAGTTCTATATGTACACAGATGCTGATCTGTTCAAAAGGACAGTGTGTTTTTCATTTTCCAACATTTGGCATAGGAAATCGTGTAGTGGTTATGGATTGGGTGACTATCACCCTGGTCAGCGAGGCAGGTATGATTTATTTATCAGCTTTCCAGCTTTCCACAGAAGGTAAGGGGGAGGGGGAGGTTTGGAGGGGGCTGCAGGGGGAGAAGAAGAGGAGAGTGGGGGAAGGGGGCAGGGAAAAGCAAGATTTATATCCAGATGGGAATGTTGAGACAAGGGTGGGAGCCGCGGCAGGGAAGGAGCGTCCACAATGAAGGCTATTCATCAACTCTTGCAGCAACACAGCTCTGAAATGTAAAGGGCTAGAAAGTATTCCTTCAGCTCCATCCCTGGGGGGCCTGGGGTTCCAGCAAGGAGGCGGCTACACACCGGTAGCTGCACAGTTTTGGGCTCAAATATCTCGTACTGCGATTGCATCTGGCTTTGAGGATCACAGAGAGGTTTTTTTCCCTTTCTGCAACTCCTTGTACATCAGTAAGAAAGTACATTCAGCATCTCTTTCATCATTTGTCTCTGAGCAAGGTGGGCTGCAGCAAGAGCAACAGAGTAATGAAATAAAAGCACAGGAGGTACAAAGGGTGCATGGTACTTAAATTTTTAGGATCACAGAAACACAGAACAATTTAAGCTCAAAGAGACCTTAGGAGGGCTCTGTTCCAATCCCCTGCTCAAAGCAGGGTCTGCCATGAGATCCCTCTGCTTTAATATCACAGACTGTGTTCCCAGCATGACAAATTACCTCATTTCTCATATCTTGGGTCAATTTGGCTCTTTGTTATCACTGGAGGAAACTTTGGTCTAGCACCTTTGAGGATTCAGATCTTTCTTAATTACAAAATCATAAAAAGAATTGCAATGCAAGCAAACCAAACTGAAATAATATAGACATTAATATTTATACTTTATCTTGAGTAAATCTTAGAGTTTTCAGAGGAAGACATAATTCATCTGGAAAGTCTGCTAATTTATTGTCACTGTCACCATGTGTATTTGCGATGCAGGAACCTGTGGGTGCCGAGATCCACAACAGTGTAAATTGCCACTCATTTCAGTGGGATGAGGCCAGTTTGACAATCAGCTGAACATCAGGTCCAAATTTGCTTTTCCTCCTGTTGTTCATGTAATTAATTTGTAATCTGGCCAGGCTAGCAAGAAAGCAATGGCTTCCAAAGAAAACAATAAGTGACACAGAACAATGAATGACCTGTCTCTTGGAGAGCTCAGAGGCTTATCATTTCTTATAGCACCCAAGTGCCAGTATCTATTTTTAGTCAAAATCATGCCCTGCTTGCATAGGCTAGGATTTCCCTACCCATGCAGTGACACAGCAAACAGATGAGTTGGGTGGAGTGCTGGAGATTTCTTTGATCCCGTACCATACTGCTTGGTAACCGTCATACCTCCTTTGCAAACAACCAATTTTACCCTTCAACAAGAAAATCCTGCCTGTGCTCCTATTAAAATCTCTAAATCATTCCTCAGTTTATTTAATCCTACTTCTACATCCATTAAAAGACAAAATCTCCAGCTAGGCCAAAATCTTACATGAATATTTACAAGGTTTCCCACAGGCATCCTGGTAACACTGGTGGAAGTAATGCGTATGTCTGCATCATCTGATGTGGTCAGGGTACTGTAGCTATGCAGTTCCTGCCATTTAGTTTGGGGCAGCACCCACCCCTACTACCTTTTTAATGCAAGCTGAAGAGATCTTGCTCACAAGTGTCGTTCTGCAGCCCCACAGGAATGCCGATGGCTGTTGCATAGGCTATAAAATCTTTTTTTTATTTCTCATTTCCTTTAATGAACAGTCCAGTCTGAACCCCCAAACTGGATACAATGTCCCAGTATCATTTCTACTGTGATAATACCACTTCCTGCTTTTCCTTGGCACTTCTATTTATCTCCTTCAGAACCTAAGCTAATTGGCCACAAAGACCCTACCCTACGTTACGCTGGTAGCGTATCTCTGATAATCTCTCTCAGAGCTGCCACTTTCTAGGATGCAATCCCCTTGGCCAGATATCTTTTCTCCCCATGACCAAGGCTTTGGTTTCCCTGTTGCAGCTAATGATAAACTCCTGTTTCCTGTAAGTATTGCGCGATTCAATCCCAAAACCTCAGTTCAGTTAGAACAGCCAAGGCGTGCATTTCTCTCTAAGCATGGTAAGTTTTGTGGGTCTAATACTATGTTTAAAGTTTTTTGTAACTTTCAGTATGATATGGTATTGTCAGACTAGGTCTACATGTTTCTAAAGAGCTCTCTGAGGAAAGGTGAAAAAGAAAAGAACAGAAAGACTGGCTGAAAAGAGCTCTTTGATGGCAGGATGGCTGAAAGAGGTTTATGTTTCTTAGCTTTATCTCATAATGCACTAATGGATCCAAGGTTAGGCATGTAGGCTAAGCCACTCAGCTAAGCTCTCTGAGAAGTCAAAGGAAGAGATTATTCTCTCAATATAATGACTTATCCCAACCTGAAACAGGCAGGTTTATTTGTCCTGCTGAGATACCCCACAGACTAGAGAGAGATGAATTGTCCAGAGTAAAAGTCTGAGGAGAGGACTCTCCCCTTTACAAAGATTTCCTTGCTCTTCTGTCTGTCCATGCTAGCCTAGAAACACCAACTGCCCTGCCCCAACTCCCTAGGCTCAGTGCATTAACTCACAGTGCTACAGACCCTGGGTAGCACTGGGATGACCTAGTACAAAATCCTGAGGGCCTCTGTCAGGGAAATGGGAGGGTGTCCTGGGAGCAGGAATAAAATCCTCACTAGATGTGTAGTCAAGACTCCCTGAAACGCTCCCATAAAGCCTGTCAAATCAAATCTCAATAACTTGGAATAAAAGGCTTGAGTTGAAGACATCTGGACAGCACTATGCTGTGACTCAGATCTTGGAGGTAACGCACTTGGCCAGGGCAGTGACCCTAACAGAAGAGGAGATGAAAGAGAAAAAGTCACAGAAAGTGCACATGGCCACCTTATAACCTTACCTGTTGGTTACAGATTGTTCATGTGAATGCTCTCACAGATAATGACAGCAAATGGCTATCTGTCATTTAAGAAATGGCCATTGTTTATTCAGATACGGATGAAGTAGATTGATCTGAACAAAAGCAAGTTAAATATTAGCAACTTAACTACTTTTAGTATTGTCTACTTTTCGGACAAGCTGTTTTAGCATCACAATAAGGCATTTATAGGATGAATGCTATACAAAAATCCAATATGTGTATCTCCAGTGGTAGGCTCCGATTTTTAAGCAATGTTTGGCCATTGTTTGAACATTTTACAAGATGTGTTTTAGAAGTATTTCATTTCTGTGCTGTCTGTAAGCAGAGTACATATGGAATTTTCTCTCCCCAAAACTCTCAAGATTTTTAATTTTTTCCCTCCCACTCTAAATGAGGACAAAGCCAAAAATCTCATGTTCAAAAAAAATTATTTAAGAAGTATTCATGTTGCAACAGTCCAAACATTTCAAAGTTGGTTCTACTCCAATTTTAAACCTTGTTTTTCTTTTAATATATAAAGGCAGCTCAGCCAGAGAGCAGTTTTGAACCAAAAAAACGCCCACCTTCTTTTCATTTTGAAAATGCTGGAATGGGATGTTTCAACAAATCTCAAAAGTATTTTTCACTTTCAAATGCAGAGCACGGTCAAAAACAGCTCTTTTCCCCAAAATTCATTAATTTGGATGACTCTACAAATTCCAATAGTAATCAATGCTTTTTAGGAAATTCCCTGAGCAGCTTTTCCTGAGCTTACAAAAAGCCTAAAAAGTATTACAACAGTTCCTCTCCCTCTGCACTTGTAACAGAGCCCAGCACAAGCCTACATAAGCAGTTTGGGTCTCAAGCTTGACTGTTATGTTAATTCATAGCAATTTTTGTTTAAAAGCACATTCTAGCTGCTGAACAGAATGTAATGACAGTGCCTCCTGCAGTGGCACCTCAGCTTGAGTCTTCATGTGGTGTTGCTTCTCTCGGGTTTGCTCGTGAAGGCCATGCATTCAGCGACAGTGCAGGAAGGGATGAACTCTGGTTTCTCTGTCTGTGGAGAGCTGCATATGGTGCTACTAGATCACAAATGCACTGGGTGGTCTCTAGTTAATCCCCATGTGCATTTGCCCCTTACAAAATTATCATTCACTTAGTTCCTCTGAGGGTTGAACCTCCTGATTCCTAAAGAACCCCCATAAGGGACCCCAAATGAGGCTGGAAATAGACTGATTTGGGCAAACCCAAATGAAATACCTTGCTCTTGGTATTTGTAAGGCTGTGTATTTCCCCGTAACTGCTTTTGATACCTCAGTGAGTTACGCACAAGGAGAAATGGGTATGAAATCTAATCACCTTATGGTATTTCCAGCATCCAGGTACTAGAATGCAAGGAAAAAGCTGACTCCCCCAGCTCAGTGACTAACCCTCAGAGAAGCACATTTAGGTATGAACTCTAAATATATTAAACACACAAAACAGAACAAAACAAGTTTAAAAGGAGTTGTGTGCTACCACCCTTTCTTTGAAACGAGAACTCAGGTGCCACAGGAGCATTTTGACAGATCTGACAAGGAGGTGTTTTAAGCTTGGCTGTGGATCAAAAGTCACGCTGATAATGAGACAAGGAAGCATCCATTCCTTCTGATCTTTTATAGGGTAACTATTAGACATGAGGGCTGATGATGCTTTCGTGGAAATGAGGCTGTAACTCTGTGAGGAACCCTACTGACTTAATGCTTTCCTGTCCTCAGAGCTCTCATATACTGCGGTTCATGCTATCAGCAGACTTTGCTCAAGGTAGTTGTGAAAACTGGGAGGGACAGGGTGCAGGCTCCAACTGCAAGCACATTGCAGGCTCCTCCACTGATAGTCACCTGGTTTGTCTCCATCCATCAGTCCCCTCTTTTCACCTGGACAAATGGGCGGTAATAGCAGTCCTTAGTAGCCTTTTAGGACTCTTTCAGATATCTCTTGAAAAGGAAGGGAGGTTCAATTCCAGCATTGTAGCCGTGCTGTAGATGCTTGGCTGGACATTGATTATCTTGTGCCTTACCTCTGTAAGAGGCAGGGACACAAGCCAAAGTCTTTCATGTTGTCACAATGCCTGTAGCCCCAGCTGCTTTAGCAGTATGCTGGCATCAAGAAAAAAAAAAAAAAATGTCAGGCTTAGTGCTATGAACTTTCCCCTTTTAAATACTACCTATGGATGAGCAAGAAACTTCAGGGTGCATCCAGCTGCAGCTGGCAACTGCATCAAGAAGGTAAATCATGGAAAGCAGATGGAAAATTAGACAGGAGTGCAGTGTCAAATGGGTCACTGCAGGTTTTAGCAAGACCTTGTGATGGAGCTGAGCAGATAATAACTCTGTAGATGGAAGCTGATTCCCAGACTGTCACTGAAAGACTGTTAGTAACTTTCCAGGTCATGCTGAGTGATCTACAGATTCACGGGATCCTGTTGCCTTTACTATGCAGTGAGAAATTTGAAAAGATGGTTCATGACAGGCCAAATGAAACTTTGAGCGTTAACAAGGGTCCTTGACCAGCAGCTGGGAAGCTGGAATCATGTGACTTTCCACTGACCCACTTAGTGATTATTTCTGAATTTTACATTGCCTTCATATAAAATGTTCTATTAAGAAGTTTATTGGAGGGGAAAAAAAACCCCACACCATTCTTGGGAAGCTGAAGATATTAATTCTAGCCGTTTGTGGTGATAATTTCCATGTTTTTTCTGCAGCACTGGGACAAATGAAAATCCAGTCTCTGCCTTGAAGAGTTTATAAATAGTGCTACACTAATCTTGTGAAGGGCATGAAAGGGTCAAGGAAAGAAAGGAATTACTTAGGGTAGCCCAGGGGAGCAGAGCTCCTAGTGAAAAGGTGAAGCCTAAGAAGTGGAATTTGTGGCTTAAACATTATCATAGTGCTTCTTGATATGTATTTGACCTTTAAGTGGTCTCCTAAGAGATAAGAGGAGATCTTAAATGCTTGGAACATTTCAGTTAGATTGGACTAAATTCCTAAAAAATGTTTGGCAAGGAGTTAGCCTTCAAAGGAGATAGATGAGCTAATTAGGTTCTTTTCCATCTCCAACTACAGTGGCTTTGTGTGTTGCCAGCGCTGTGTGACCTTAGAAAGGAAAGTGTGGGACATATCTGTGGTGATGTACTATACATAGTGTTGTATTTCCATGCACAGCATCAGGACCTCTGGCACTGAGCTGGATACAAAACAAGGATACTTAAAATAAAGTACTTAAGAATAGCAAGACTAACCTTTTCAAAGGGAGCTGATGCAACTATCATTCCTCAGTCACCAGCATGTCCAATTTCTGAAATACCATTAAAAAATAGCAACACATTTTCACCCTGCTGCCTACTACTGGTTAACAGAATGATCCCAGCACATAACCACTTGGTAGCCTAAGAAAATATGGAAACACTTCACATGCAATATCTCACTGTTGATCCCTTGCTGTTTGTGTCACAATGCTCTTCACACAATAAATCATCTTGCCTGAAGTGAGTCACTTACCAAAAAGATTCCTCTGCCCTCCTCCCCCCTTGATATGTTTGTTCTTAAATTTCCAAATGGATCCAGGATTGAAGCAGAGTTTGAAGTGTGGTTATGGCCGCGATCAGGAAAAATGACTACCTCCAAAAAGTGACACTCCATGACTTTTGATTTATTTCTTCTCAATTGTTTCCAGTCCCAATCTTCTCAGCTTGTATATCAAAAAGGAGGATGTTTGCAGCTCCTAATGTCACAAAAAACTGAGTTACAGTCTTCATCTGCCCTGTCTTATTACTGGTGAAGAAGAGGCATGAGAATATTGCCGTTCTACTTTTTCGTGAATATTTTGTCAAGATTTTTAAACAAGATTTTTAAACAAAACTTGCAAGATCTTAATCTAAATTTGCTCAGTCCAAATCCAGATCTGAACGTACCATTTGAATATCTCTGAATTCACATGTGGATGAATCCATCCCAAAGAACAGGCTGTTGAAGCTGAAACTAATTCAAGGACAAGCTGACGGCAGGAAACAAGAAATAACTGCTGTTTGCAGCTTTCATGCTCATTTTCTGCACCTGAAACTTCATACTGACCAATAAACAACTCATTAGGAACAATTTGGACAGAAAGGTTGCAAGCTTCATATAGCAGTAAACATTAGTAATTGTTTCAACTATCAATAATTGTCCAGGAGATGTAAGCTCCTGGCAGAAAATAACCTGGTGTTAGTTATTCATTCCTGCACCATATATCAGATGGATTGCTGCAAAGCAATATACCTGGATATGAAGGCTTCGTAATTTTGGAAATTTCAAACAAAAGAAGTTCATCTTCTGGATGTGCAAGCCATTATCTTTTGGGAAAAAACAGTATAAAGTAGCCATTGACCTGAACAGCTGGGAACGAAAATTACGACCACGTCTTCAGAAATGCTGATATTTCTCAAGCACCAAGGGGGCATGCAATTTCTTTGAGCCATTACTACATGGTAGTTAGGATGGGTTAGATTCTCTGAGTGAAACGAGCCTTCAGGTCTTTAAGAAAAGATCATGTTCGCAAAATGAAAGTTGATTAGGTTGGCACTGGTCTTTGTTTGTCCCCTAGCACACAATTATTGCCTTTGAGATACTAAAGTCTTATCATTGGCAGAATGGAGGTTAAAATATGATTTTATATATGTGTATTATGTGAGACACCAAGGAACTCTTCTGGAGTCACCATTTTTGGTATATAGTAGAATTACGAATTTTAGCTTTCCAGCACAGATTTCTAGGGTATTTTGTAAGTCTCCCTGGAGGATTGGGGCTGAGAAACCAGACAAGTAGCATCAGAAAGTATTTATAGTTGGAAAATCTCTCCTTCTCCGGACAAATCTTGTCTCAATGACCTTCTTTTGCCATCACAGCCATAGCAATGCTACTAGCAAAAGATGAAAGATGTCTGACAACTTTGTTCCCCTGGAACCACAGAGCTTTCTACCATAAGGATAACTTTCATGTGGAAGAGACACAGAACTTTTTCCGGGAGTGGGTCCAACACTTTGAAACAAATCCTCACAGGACAGGAGAACCCTCCCAAACCTCACCACCTTCAGGTCCATTTGCACGTCACGTGATTTCCTTCTTGCCTCCTGCAGTGTAAATGTGCAGAAATGCATGCATATTTATTTAAGCCTTCCCCAACTAAGATGTTCCACTACTCCCATCTCTCCTCCTGCTCTTTGCAAGGCTTAATCATAAAGGGAAAGTGTGCCAGCACTTATGAACATTATCATAAGAACAAAGAGTAGACAATAGGAATATGTTCTTAGCTCAATTGATGGTAGGAGTATGGGGAGGGAGAGCAAGCAGAAAGGAGGGAGGGAAGGAGGCAAACTCTAGGGCACATCAACCCACAAATGAAAAAACATGAAAAGTAGCCACTGAAGATCTAATTCGATACAGCAGATTTACGCACAGATCAAGCGCTCAGAACTGACACCACCATGAAAGCTGAGACAAGGGCAAGTTTGACAATTTTCAATAAACCACAGCCCAAAAGCAGAAAAGGGCCCCTTCCTCCTTCAACAAAGAAAAGAGGTAAAATTATCAGAAGGGTTAAAGCAGGTCTTTGGAAATCATGGATGAAAAATAAAGTTTTTAACTTTTTTTTTTAACTGGGACGTATTCTACAGGAGCAAAAAGTCCTTGGGTGCTAAGAAGATAGGGCATTGGGTCTGAAATCAGGGAAAATGTAGTAGTTTGGGATCAAATCAGCACCTGCTCTTCTCCTGACTGAAGAAACACAGTTGTCTTCCAAAATTACTTATTCTGGTGAAATTTTCAGCTACATGGAGCATGTCTGACTCTCTTCTTTGTCTTTTTTTTTTGCTTTCCTGTCTGTGGAGTGTTTGACAGCTTATTTTACCATTCTAAAAAACAATCCAGACAGAGTGCATCTACGGTCCCGGCCCCGGATACCTGTGACCCGGAGTACAGTCCCTTCACAATTTCACAGCTAAGCAGTGTCTCCTATTTTTCCCCCCTCATGGATTTGCCAAGAGGATCCTCAGAGCATCGACAGCAGTAACTTTTCAGAAAATACTTGCCCACAGACATGTGAAACTCCTGCTAGCTATGACGATCCTGGCTTGCAGCAGGACAGCTTGCAGGAACTGTGGGGAAACTCATCTGGGATGACAACCGTTCAGGGTGGTTTTAGTCCTGCCAGACTCACTCAGCATCAGAGTCAGGCTGGAAGAACCACATCAGGCTTCCTGGTTTCTGTTCTCCACCCAGCTCTGCACATATCCTGACTGGTCCAGCATATACCTGGGTTAATTTTTTAAAATTTTTTTTCTGGATGGGTACAGCTCCACCTCATGCCATTAAAACTTGCCTCCCCTTGGCAATCGTCCCCTCCATCAGCGCCAGTGCCAGTGAGAGGGTGGTGTACATCAGCCCTGCGATCTGAGCAGGCTGTAATCGATGGCAGGGCAGGGGGGAGCGGCTGGTACAGGCAGGAGCTGACTGTGCTGCACTTATCCTAAGGAGCTGAGAGCTGGGGCGCTGCAGATAGGAGCCGGGGAAGTGCTGAGTGACTGTGCAGCTGAGAGAGAACAGACCCTGCCTTATCCTGAAGTGGGAAGTTCAACCAAAAGGGATCTTGCCGTTTCAAATTACAGGCTGGTGGCTCCAGGCAAACGTGGAGGGGGTTGCCACCTCCTGAAATAGCAGCAGCAGCAAGGGCAGCATGTTCAGATTGGGAGTGTTAGGGTGACATTTAGGAGTGAGGGTTGCTGCAAGATGGCCTTTGGGTGCCGAGGTCACAGCCCATCAAGATGCTGCTCATCACTGCCTGACCCTTTCCTCCATCCTCTCCCCACCTCCACCAGGAGCTAGGGGAAAGCATGCAGGGGCTGAGCCCTGTTGCATCAAGAATCAAGTCAAATCTTGTGGTCAGGAGCCCTTCCCTCCTAACCGCTCCCCCTTTTCTCACTGAACCCAAAGCCTTTGGCTACGTGGGAGCTTAAATATTTTGTTGCCACCCTGATCACTTACAAGAACACAGTGACTGGCCCTAATGCTTTAATCCTCCCATTGTCTTTAAAAGCTTTTTATATCGTCACCAATAAAGATTGCCTGTCTCAAGGGTTTTCCTGCTTCTCTGGCTGGGTTACAGCAGTGGGGTGGGGGTAGAGGAAGGCGGGTATGGGGAAGGGAAGAGGGCTGGATCATTGCCAGGCTTTAAAAGGCTGCTTAAGCATTTTTCTGTGGCTTGCAGGGTTTTACTCAGCAAAGTCTCCCAAGCCACAGAATGTGCCCCTACTTGTATAACATTACAAAGTCAAGATGATTAGAGTGTAAGCCTCAGCTCTCTGGAAGCTGCCCTTTTGTCTCTGGGGTGTAACGATACATAATTCGTCCTTGTCTAGTTCTTATCTCATTAATGTACTGCGTTATTTCTGCTCTCCCTCCCTTCCCTGCTCCTGTACACACACCTCCCTCTTCTGTACTTCAGTTAATGGAGCAAGCGTGTGTCTTTAATCCTTTCCAAAGCTCAGGACTGTAACAGGGTGTGTGTAACATGCATGTTGGAGTGAAGCCTTCCCCCTCCTCTTCTTGCCTTCCCTGCTCAGCTTGGCACACTGTCGTACTCACAACTTGCAAAATCCCCCAGCACTCCAGGTCTGTGCCCCGCTGAATAGTGTCACATTAGCTCAGGGCTCAAACCCTGCCTGTCCACAATGCACGGATCCACAAATCCTCAACAGTACATTTAATTTGCTCTTTCACATCTTCACTCCTCCTTCTCACAACATGCCTTTGTCCTGCTGTCCCAGAAACTGGCTCCATCTTGCAGTATGTTCTTCTGACCCAGAGGAGAGGGATCCCCTCCCATGCCTGTGGTCACCAGAGAGCACCATGGAGAACCAGGCTAATGGAGGTGGCCTGTGACTTCTGTGTGTTTTCATGCACGTGAGAATCGCTTGCAAATGTTTGGAAAGAGGATGTTTTGTCCAGACAGGAGTCACTGGAATAAGCCAGGAATACTCCACAAGATGTTGACCTGGGGAAATGGCTCCAGTTGGACTGAAAAAGAAAATCTTCACAGCTTCAGAGAAACTAAACATTATGGTTAGAAGAAATCCCAGGATGTAAGAAAGGGAGGAAATTCACTTTGGAGTTAAAGCAAAAAGAGGAGTGAGGGTATCCAAACTCCACTTTTAGCTCTCCCAATGGCTTTTATTATATCTTTGTGAACATCACATCCTGCCGAGCATGATGTTGAGCAATATCCAACATGTAGTTCCCTGGTTTGTGCTTACTCCCCATCTATCTATAGAATGTCTTAACCCTTGCCTTCTGTTTCAATCGTAAACTCCTTGGGGCATGGTCTGTCTTTTTTCCTTTAGCATTTCTACAGCATCTGGCGCACAATGGTCCATGGCTGAGCACCCTCTGGGCGCTGTACGAATTCAAACCAGCCACTGCAATAAATAGCACTGCAGCAAAACAACAGAGGTTAGGATCTAAATTTTCCTCACTGTGCTGCAGGTCCCGGCCACTAAACTGGAAAAGGAATGGTGGAGCCCATCTGCTGGTGGGCAGCGATGTACAGATGTCAGTGGAGTTTGCTGACTGGATAAAATGCTCCAGCATCACTTACTAGAAGTGCTGGGAGTCACAGCGTTCGCAGACTACAAAGAGCTAGTAGATCATGCTGCTGTCCTCACTGCCGTCCCTCCCAGATGCTCCCTCTGATCTTTAGTGGTGGCATCCCTATTATTTGACTCCCAGAATTTCCAGGGCTCAGTGTGGGGCCTGCAAACAAGGCTTTGATTGGCATCATTAACATTTCTGAGGAAGCACTCCCGATTCCTGGCAATATACCCCCCAGAGCACCTCAGCAGGGAGAGAAAAAGGGACAGGATGGTGTTTCGTTCTGCAGGCGTGCAAGAGAGAACAGATTGAGGCTGTTTGTGACAGACCAGCTTTAAAATGCATGGTAGGAACACACTCCAGAGCAAGAAAGTGAAAAAAATTTGTCGCCCAATGAAAAAGCGAAATCCGATCAGAGTTAGCCAAAGGAATCTGTCCCACAAAGTGCTTTCCTGGGGCTGCTCAGTGCTCTCTCTGTAGTAACTGAACACCATTGGCAGAGATCTCCTCACAGTCTCTCTCTTCCTCTTCCAGGAAATATTACCCCCTTCCTGATTTCATTAGAAATTACAGTATTTATTTTGTCCTGACTGGGGAGGAGGGAGGAGAGGAAGAAGAAACACTCTGATTTTACCCACTAAGCAAAAGAAGATTTTTTTTTTCTCTTTTTCCCTCCAGTCCCCTAAAAGTTAACCCTCAAAGTTTCTGCATTTCCCTTCTCCTCCTCCAGTTAGCAATGGCTGTGGTTGCAGTCTGGGCTAGGGGCAGGCTGTAACCCCAAACAGACACAGAAATTCACTCAGTCAAAATCTCAGAGCCTGCTCCATTTTACTGCTCATTCTTCTGGAAGACCTTTGGAACAGGTTTTAATAGCACACCAGTGTCACCAAGACTCAGCAAGAAAAGGAGGACAAACTTTACCCAAGTTCTTTCCCTTGGCTTCAATGGATGGCCAATGTCTAATATTCCCGGTCTCTTCACAGAGACCAACTACTGTGCAAAGCACGCAAAAACCGTTACGTTCAATATTTTGAATGATAGCAATGTATAGTCATGTTGCACAAGGGAAAATGGTGCAGAGAAGGAGGCAAGAGAAAAACAAAAGCCTGAAACAGATCCTCAGTACCAGCTTAAAGAAAAGGAACAGTTTTTTCTTCTCCTCCATAAAAACCCTGTAAACTGTGATGCTGATTTTAATACCATTTTCACATTCATAAAGGTGAGAGTCCACAAAATCCAGAATAACTCTAGATGATCACATCTGGTTTTAAAGGTAATTAATGCTTTCAGACAGGCAATTAACACTGCAATTACTCTAATGGTTGCACATAGTCAAATGTTCAGCAAAAGAAGACAGAGTATGTTCAATTTTGGTTTTTTTTTTTAGCATTCATGGAAAAATATGTCTTGTGATTTTCAAATATTTGACTTTTGAACAACTGTAAATATTTGAGTTGAATATATCACTTGGGAGCAAAAATATTCCTGGTACTAACTTATGCTATAGCGCTTGCCATGGGTAGATCTCAGAGTGCTTTACAAAGGAGGTGAGGAACAGGATGCTGATTTCCCAGACGAGGAAACTGAGGCCAGGAAAAGGGACATGATTGACCTAAGTACATGTAGGCATTAGCAGAGTTAGGAACAGAGTCATGATTTCTGAGGGCTAGGTCTGTGTTTTACTCCCAACCTCAATATGCTGTGGCTGTCCCCAGCAACTTCACAATGAAAAGCAATTCCTCACCTGCAAGTCTCATTGCAATTCCCAGCATTTCCTCACTTCTCTGTTGAGATAAACCCTGAAATCTCAGCTACAGATCCTGACCCACAAAGCCCCTCCTACCAGCTTCCGCTGGTTATGCACCTGAAAGCAACTTGTGTCATCAATGGCTTAATACAATTAGTAGTTTCTCTGCTGAATTTTTATATGCGTTTGTTATTGTTTAATGCAAAATCTGAGCATTAGGAAGAAGGATTGAAGCTGCATGACAGCAAAGATAGCCCAATGACAGGGCACAAAAGGGGGTTACTGGGGCCTGTGCATTTACCCTACTGGTCTAAATATTTGTCCACACACTGTGTGCTGTGGTATTCAAACTGAAGGCAGGTGACTCAGGCCTAGAAACAGTTTGTTTGCAAAAAGGAACAGAGTCACAGAAACATATGATGCAAATGTGGGCTGGTATTATCACCTGTGTTTGCACAAGGTAAAAAGCTCTTGAGCTTTTTCATAAAAGCAAACAAACATATAAATAAGTATCTCAGAAAAGACCTCAAAAGTCCACTGGGCACAAAAACTTTTGCACCAAGCATTCAAACCTGTCATCAACACCAGTCCTCGCAGAGACCTATTGTGTGTGTATGTGTATTTGGTTGCTTAGACAATAAAGGACATAATGACGAGCTATGCTAATCGGCATCATCTGGTGAGCCTACCCTCCCTAGCCATTTGAATGAAATCCCAGTGGATTCGCTGAGTGCCATCCTCCATGTGGGACAGTCTGGTTTCAAACTGGTCTCCTTGCTGCAGCCCAGATTCTGTTTGGCTGCCAGTTGCAGATCTTGCCAAGAATTCTCTCTTCCTTCAGTGCATTTTTCCCTAGCTCTAAAATGAAAATCTCAGAAGGGGGGGGGTATTTGCATCAGGGCTGAGCAAAACGTTTCAGGTCCTTTGCTAACTGCACTTCAGCAGTGGGGTAGGACTGTAGCTTGCAATTCGCAGTGCTTGAAGCATCCCGTACAGTTGCCCAGTCTTTGAGGCTGGTATAGAAAGTGATTCTTGCTTGTTGCACAGGCAGCAGGGGAAGCTGCGACTTCCTGCTAGCTGTAAAACACACCTTTCCTGCTGGATGTGTTAAAGATTGTCCCAGCTTCTCAGTGCATATGAGTGGCACTTACTCAGCTGCATAACACCTTTATGTTCACAGGAGAGACCAGTAATGAGGCACAAGGCCTTAATTAACCACTTGTCAGATGTTAGAGTTAATTCCCTTGCAAGGCAGTTATGTGAAACCCAGACCTTCTGGGATCAGTAAGCAACAATTAGTCCTTCTTCGCCAGAGGGAAGGTCATATTTTGCCAGCCTGGCCTGTTGACATCTGTTTGAGACCAATCTATCCAGCTTCTGGGAAGGCCAAAATGGAGGGTATGTGCAGGAGAGCTTGTCTCCCCTCTCATGCTCCCCTGTGAGCAGAGGGAGTGCAGCATGTGCCACGGGGGCTCATCACAGCATGTCCGAGAGGAGCCCGCAAATGCACATGGATGGCATCTGCTCCCTCCCCTTTCCTCCTTTGTGTTCCTTCCTCCTCGCTCCAGGCAGACTTTGTATCTCCATTCCCTTCCATTTTCCTGCTGGAAACTGCTGGCTTATGCGTGGGGAGAAGCTCTCGGACGGCTGCCTAGCTGCCAGGACAGTGGGAGCTTGCTCCACAAGTGAGACTGCTGAGCTCCGTGCTGATCTAAATCCCAGGGATAAATAATACTTTCATGCATCTGGAAGACAAAGAATGAAGCAAACCAAGGCTGCATTAATGCCACTCCTCATGAGAAGCATTTTCCTAAAAGTTCCTGTTTTGTCAGCAGTAGATAACAAGGACTGGACTGCAGACATGCAAGAGTTACATCTCCCATTCTTGCTGTGCTCCTGCAGATGCATGGATAAACTGTGCAGGAGTCATGGCAAGCCTGATGATATTTGACTGTATTTTGAGTACATCTCTGTCATTTCTCTAATCACAAAAGTTGTGTGGGTAGCAACACAGGAAAACCTTGTGTAATTACAGACAGTGCTGGGGTTTATCAAGCCTCCCTGTGACACACACACACGCAAGTACAGGCTAAGTTTGCCACTGCCTTGCCCCCAAAAATGTGATGGCAAATTGCAAAGGCAGAATCCAGCTGCAAGATGATGCCCGTCTGTTCTGGGGTAGGAAAAGTGACAGGATGGGATGGGTGAAAAGCTAGGATTTCTTGGGCTGGCTCCTTCTGGAGGAAATCCCCTCCTCTGGCCAGCTGAAGGGCTGGGAGGGGATGCCTCTAGGACAGCAGGCTGACAGTTTTGTCAGTGATGAGAGGGAGATCTCCCAGGCTAGGCTGGGACAGAGACAGATGGGGACACACCAGTACTAAAAGCCATCTTTGCTTCCCCAGGGTGTGGGGCTCAGGTTTCCCAAAGCCACCTCACTCAACCCTTTCCCACCCCAGGGGCAGGATTCAGGGTTGTACTGGTGATTTTCTGTTGTGCCATCTGGTGAACTGAATTGGCATGAGGCAGCGAGAGAACCACCACACCAGCAAAAGAGACGAGTAAGGACTTTGGAGGGTTGTAACCTGCAGTCCTGGGCTGACCTAAGAGTCTGGAAACAGCCTTCATGCTTCAAGAGCTGTCTTGAGGAAACAGGTCACCTTCACAAGTGCTAAAACCTCTCCCAGCTGCAGCGCACAGCCAGGCCAAGACAGCTTTCAAACAAATAAACCACAGAGACAGAAGTTTCCCGCTCAACCCTGGAGAGAAACTCTTCTTAGCCATCAAGTGGAAAAACACGGGCTTGCCCTTCACCTGAATCTCGGAAATCAGTCTGAGAATTGCAGCAGAACTGGGTGTATCCCTTTGTTTTCCTTTTTTAACTTGTGTCACTGGATAATGCCAACTTTTCCCTCAGAGGAGGGAACCCTTCAAATCAAAATGAAGGATGCAAATCTCCTGGCAATGGGTGCCAAGCCCTCCTTTCCAGAATCCTTCCAAGGGGTGACACGAGGGGGAAAGTGAATTAGAAGCAGATGGCAGGAGACGCGTCCCAGAGGAACGATGGATATTTCTGCTGTGACCCACCAGGGAAAGGTTTGGAAGCGCTGACACTTTTATGGCATTCTGTTTTATTGTGCAGAGCATTTTTTTCTCGTTAGTTATATTTTGGCTTCTCTGGGCAACATATTTCTAAAGGGCAAGAGACATGTACCCTACGTGCCCTTCTGCAGCAAGAGACACAGATAGCTGGCAAGGACTGAGCTGGATATTACCTGGCCTAAATCTCTCTCAACAGAGAAAATATCAGTCTTATGCTAGAAAAATCACCAAAATGAAGGCCCAAGACTCTCCATTTTCGCAGCACAGCCATGTCTATGATAAAAGACTGGCATGCCCACATGCTGCCTGCAGTCTTGCTCCTCTAATAGAGGCGAGACAGAAGAGGTAACCATGTTCTTGTTGAACACCGGCAGATCATCCTTTCATCATCAGATGTGAAATTTACCTCAGTTTCCTCTCTAACTGGTTATGTGGCCCTTCATGAACCAAAAGTCACTCCCTACACATTTGCAAAAGACTCCCAGGACCTCACCTTCTTATGCCTTTTCTCAGCCCACTCCAAGGACAGCCCTAAGCCATTTATCTGAAGACATCCAACAAGCAGTTGTCCTCTTCTTCTTCAGACTGTCACAGGGAAAAAAACAAAACCAAAACCACATGTATCTTTGGCCTCTCTTCCCTTAATCTCTTCTAGTGCAACCTACAGCCCCTATATCTGGACTAGAAGTCCCTGGACTGTTTAGGTCTGGGATGACTGTAAAGCAGGATGGGGATACTCTTTACCTGAAGCCATGAATGCTATTAAAACCCAACATAGGATATAGATGTCAGAGGTGCAGACATGAGAAGAGAGCTGTGCAAAAAAGCCCTCAGATTTAGAGTGCATAGCACCCTGGGAACACAACACAGCAGTAAACAGGTCAGGGCAGAGGAAGAGTCTTGGCGTACCCCTCACAGCCAGTGACTTTGCTAATTCAAAATAGCCAGATGAAAGCCAGGGACTAACCTCACTGTACATGGAGATTTAAGAGCTCTCTGAAGAGAATGAAATAAACACAACTGCTGCCTTTCAAAGCTGTTCTGGTTTTTCTCCTTACAAAGATGATAAGGCCTCCAGGATACCGGAAGGGATTCTTGCTTCCCCATTTCTTTTAAATACAAAGAGTTTCCCATAACACAGACAGCTGGATAAAGGGTAGAAGGACAGGCTAATTTTCTGATCATCCTTTTTGCCCACCTCCTCTGGTGCTGTGAGGGAGACAAATTCTCTGGGAAGGACCCTTCAGGATGCCTGTTGTTGCATGCAACACCCCATTGAGAAACTGTGGATCTGGATGAGCATCGCATTCTCAGGGGACAAACTCACAAAGAGCCAGGCAGGGAGCAAGTGCATCAGGAATGTGTGTCTATCAAGAGCATTGAACCATCTGCTTTTCTCAGTACTCAAATGATGAGCCTGGACCTCGTGACATTCAAAGTCTTTCTTTTTTCTGGAGAGCTGTCACCAGTGGTTTAGACCACTATTTTAACCAAGTTGTGCAAAAGAGAAGAAGAAGAAGAAGAAGAAAAAGCCAACAAAGTTTCCCCCACTGCCCAATTGCAAAATGTTTCCACTCTTAGGTTCCAACTGCTGAATACAGGTTTCTATGGTTTTGAAACTAAATTAACTCTGGAATAAAGCAGAGCCAGTTGCAGAGGCTTCATGTGGGTAGTTGATGGCACCTGATAGATTTACTGAGGCCTTCTCCAACCTGCAGTCCATGCTCCTTTCTTCCAAAGTCACTGACAGCAGCTCTAAGTCTGGGCTCTTCCTTTCCTACCCTGGTGACCCAGAGGCTTTCTAAGATGAAATTCTTGTCACCAAGGATAGGCAGCCCTCATTAATATTTACCTGCACTGCTGCTGCTTCCTATTTCTGTGGGGTCCTTGTCTTATTCAAGGCCTTCCCAAGAAGAAAAGCACCTTGGTACCTTTTGAGCACAACCATAATAAATAAGATCTGTAAATAAAAAATCTTGAGGGCTGAACTGTGACTATCAGTCAGTTACTGTAGGGTCAACCAGTTATATTTTCTATTATTATCTTTGACAAAGAACACAACCATGAACACGTTGCTTCTGCGTTGGCTTCCTGTGGGGGGGTTTAGTGCTCTCTGATGAAGAACAACATGAACTTTGAAAAAAGATATAGCTATAGCAAAACAAGCTTGTCAAATACAGTTTGGACCTTTCCAATCTCACCACCGTTCCTTTCCAGAGGAGCAATGTTACTGCCCTGATTGAACACGAAATCCAGCCCACAAGAGCCAAGTAGGATAGAGCAAACACTGGAATTGCATAACATGAAAAATACGTAATTATACAGCAACCAGGATGCGAACACAGGGGAAAAAGTGCCAGAGGATATGTATCTCTAGTCCATTAAATATAGTTTATTTGAAAGTATTTTACATTTTATTAAAGTAAAGCAGACAGGATATAAGCACTATAAACTTTCCCCTGAAAGTGAGCATTGCTGGCATTCCAGTTGCTTAAATTATTACTTTTTCAAGGGCTGATTAATCCTTGCCCCTCTTAGTTAAGAGAGGAAATGGTATGTTGGGTGTTTTACTTCCCAGGCCAAAGCAAAACGATGGTTCTGCAAGACTGGCTCAGTCTTTCACTGTTTTTTTTTTCCTTTGGGAATCTATCTCTGTGTTCCTGGCACATGACTACATTTTCTTTCATGGGCAATATCTCTTGCTTGAAATCTCTTCTGACAAGTCACATTTTGTGTGAGATGCATGATTAAAGAGACTAGCTTTTACATTTTACTAGGGAAAGTTAATTGCAACTTACTTGTCTCCAATGAACTGGACAGAAGAAAAATTCCCTTAAAGAGGAATTTGCAATTTTAGATGAAAAATGAACAGGTCAACAAGCAGAAAAGATAGAATAGCAAGGAATATGAGTATTTTTTTCATTAGGAAATGCCATTTTGTCAAAATAGACACGCTTTGCTGGAATATGTTTTCAGCAAGAGTAAATCATTCTGAAATTAGACTTTCATTTGGACTTCCTTGGAGCGTTGCATGGAGCTTGTAATTTATTTGAATTACTTTTTTACAAGCTAAAGCATTTAAATAGTGCTAACACTACTTTTTAAGTCATTTGTATGTCTTTATACAGAATGTGTAGTATTGTGTTTGGACTATACCAAAATAGAAGATTCCCACATAGTTACTTCCATATTTCAGAAGTCAAGAAATTGCAGAAGTTGCATTCTACAAATCATCTGAGGTTTTAATCATTTGCATCAATCCAGGATAATTTATTTAAAACCTCTCTGGAACTCTGACAGGATGGGATATGTATTCTTGACAACTTTACCTGCAAAGTTCAGCTCAACATTGATTCTGAACCTGGATCCAACTAAAACATTACTCCTGCTCCAGACCCCAGTTTGGTCTTTCTGTCCCATCATTGCATCCAGTGGCATTGTTGAAAGCTTTTCACAGTTCTTCACAGAAGCAAAAACCTGCCACTGGTCACTGCTGCGCTGATAAGGTTTTTCTCCTATAGGTTGACACCTTGGGCTCCTTTTCCTCTTCACCAGGAAACCTATCCAAGTGAAAGGTATTGGAGGGTGATGTCCACCTTCACATCCACTCCCTGCTGGCACACTGAGGTTTGGGTTCAGACGTCAGGTGGAGGGTGCAGGTATGGGGACAGGCAGAGGGAGAGAGGTGCAGAAGGAGGGAGGGGGAGGAAAGAATAGAGGTCGGTTCCTCTCTCCTGCAGACCTAAGCCATGTTTTGTGAGGCTAGTGGGACTGGGGCACCCCAGCCAAATTACTCTTTCTCATCCCCGGTGAATCACATTCCTAGCCTACAACCCAGCCACTCTCAAGATCAGTCAAAGGCAATGGCAGAAAAGTACACATTAGTTACTGTACCTCAGTGTAGTCACCAGAGTTTTTAATCTGGGCATTTTAAGACTCTGGGGGGCCATCAGAAGGAGTTCTATTGGATAACTGTGAGTTTAAAAAAAAGAAATCTTTTTCCCCTTCTCCTTTGCTGCCTGCAGGGCAGGTGCAAGCTGACAGCTCCATGACTATAAATTGCTGCTAGAGCCATTGAAGCCTTCTCTTCAAACCAGATGCTCCTCTTTTCTGCATGAGTAGCAGAACACGTGCCCTGACTGTCTCCAGCTATTTTTAAAAGATGGATTTCTTCATCACTTGTTTATAGCTTTATGTGTTGAAAAAAAACAGATTTAACTTAAAAGAGGAAAAAAATGTCTGTGAGTCAACATGCGTCCTTTGGAGGCACTGGAGCGATCTGGAGAGTTAAAAAATATCTGGTTTGTTGCATGAAAACATGAAGCTAAATCAAAGAGTTAAAAGTAAAGAAATCCTAGGGAGACTTTTGAGTTAAAAGTAAAGAAGAATGCTAACAGAAAAGAAGCTACCCCAGTAAAAAGTTTCAGGCCATTATCCTGCAGCTGCAATTTTCCTAACAACAGTCATGTTACTTGCTCGTGAGCTATGTAGGAGCTCAGTCCTTCCCAGGTCACCCAAGGATAACGTCCTGAGACTTTGGACTCGGTTTTAAGAAACCATTTCACAGGCACCATCCTTCCTACCGCAGACTCATTCCTCCAGCTTGCCTGTGAAGATGCCCCAAGTTTTGCATCTGTAAGGAAGAAAATGAAAACCAGAGGAAGCCCCCATCGATGGCCTGTCATGAATCTGGGAGCTCTGATACAAACAGCAGCTCTCCAATGAAAGAATGACAAAAACATGGTTCTCGGAGCTGGAGAACTTCCTGTTGCTTTTTAGCTCACCCACTGAAGAGGGAGGAAATATGTGACATTGCAATATAATTATTCTTTTTCCACTGTCAGGGACCCAGGACAACCACATTACTCATGCAGAGCCATGAGCAAGCTGCACAGGTCCTCCCAAAACAAGTGGCAATAAAACTTTGCTCCTCACCATGCCATCTCAAGAGTTGATGACACATCTTTGTTTGCTTCCATTCAGATTTATGTGGGTTTCCTAGGCCTCTCTTCTCTTTCTTTGATGTTGATCACAGACAAAATGATGTCACTCTTGGCCAGAGGCTGGCACCAGGCACAAGTGCAACAGCAAGTGAATTTTATCGGTAATTAATGACATGCTGGCAGTGGATGGTTGGCCCTGGGAACCCCTTTGCCCAGGCCTGCGGCCAGGCTGGAGAGAGAAAGAACTTACGCCCAGTCCAATTGTACTTCATTCACTTGTCTTTTTCCTATCCAGTCCTATGTTGCCACCTGTCTTCCCGATCAATCCTGTTCAGCCCTATACCCCTCCGACACATAAGAGTACAGAAGCTCTCTGCATACCCACTGTTTCACAGTGCCAGATACCTGAACCACTGTTTGTCTATAGGCTTATGCCTACCTGTCCTATCAGGACAGGTAAAATAGATTATTTTAGAATCTGCCAAAATCTGGAAATATTTTGGATGTTCAGATCAATCAAGTGCAACTGTCAGTATATAACTGCTCCCCACCATCAGGTTCTGTATTAACATTAGTTATTTCAGGATTTACTAAGAAAGCCATTATAGTATCTAATATAAACCTTTTGAAAAACTGTGAGCTTCCTTCTGCTAGGGATATAGAGGAGATCTCAACATTACTGTAACACAAAGGAACTTTAATTTGTCATTACTCCTGCACCCAGCTTTGATTGCCTGAGCATTTGCCCAGAAGTTTGCACTTAAAAATAAAAATAAAAAGGAACAGTACTGGGTGCTTCCTTGTCCTACTGGGGTGCTCAGTGGCACGGTGGAGAGGCCCCAAGACTGTGTGTGTGCAGCAATGCACAAGTTCTGCATGAGAGGTGTCCCCTCCACCTCCTGCAGTCACTGCGGCAGATCTCGGTCCGGACCAAACTGTTGCCGTTCAGCAGCTTCGGGCCTGAGTTTCAGTTGCTTCAGCTCACTGGATGGGGTCCAAGAGCTTGTCACACTGCCACAGCTCTGCTGGGGAAGTTGCATTTCTTCCCCTGTGCCAGCTTTATCTCAAAGCTTTTTTCTGTATTATTTGCAGTGATTTAAGAAGTAGATGACAGGGAGGCACAGGAGTTGGAGTACTCGCATGCTGTGTGCGGCATCAGTGGATAAGAAGCGTGTGAAAGAAGTGAGTTATCCACCCACACACAATCAAGGCAGGGATTTGATTTCATTTTTTTTTTTTTTTTTTTTTCTTTTTCCTCTAGCCCAGGACTAGCCATCATAATGAAATATTTTTGCACTGGCTTGGTCTCCAAGTCCCCCTCTCTCCTCTGTGTGTGTCCATGAGGCTGGGTCCCTTGAATGTTTATTCTGCTGCAGAGAAGTGCAATGATTTCTGGGCAGGATGTCCAAAGATAAATCTGGCTTGTGGCAAGAGTTAAAAAGATTACAGTAAGGCCTTGTTTACAAAAGAGAAGGATCAGCTGCTGTTCTTGGAGTTTGTTTAAAAATTCTTTTTTTAACCATCCTTCTTTGTGTTTAGGTTTGTTTCCCTTGTTAAATAAATAACCAGTAAAGTCTTCATTGATCACCTCCATCCTGTGTGTGTGTGTGAGCAGAGGAGAAAGGGAGAGGATTTTGTACCTGGTAATGGACTTCCTGGAGAGGCCAGAAAATTTCTAGGAAAATGTTAAGCATCAGGGAGTGGCAGAGTTAAATGCAGTCCAGAGCCGACTAACGAGGCTTAGCTGTGAACAGGTGAGAGAGGGGTCACTTATGATAAGTAATATACTTGTGAGGATATTCACACCTGAATTTTTCATCTTTCTGCCTTGGGTTCTTCCAGAAGGCAGCCTGAGCAGCGGCAGCTAATGATGTGACCTGCCTGTGGAGCCACCTGCCTCCTTCCCACAACAGCAGCCCCAGGACCAAACAACCAGACTAGTAGCAAGGTCTCTGGTACGTAAAACAGCCTGGCCAAACACGAGGGTCTTCCCAGCCTTTTCAGCCTTGTTACCCTGAAGCGCTGATGAAGCCTCTTGCAGAAAATAGGGATGAAGAGGAAGCTAATGCTGACCTCTATTGACAAATTAATAGAAGAAAAATTCAAAGACAGTTTCTGGCTCAATCAGTCTTTAGTCTGTAGATCACTTCCCAGTGTAACCTTCCATCCTCCTGCATGCTTGTCCTTCCATAGGTTCGCACTTTGCAGGGACCGACAGCAATGCCTGGTGTGTCTCCAGCTCACTCAGAGTGCTCATCAGTGGTTGCCTCCATGGGCACATAAGCACAGCTCTCCCATTCATTGCCCTGGCTGTATGGTGAAGACAGACTCACGTTCTGGGGTTCAGTCCAGTTCTTCAGGACCACCTTGAAATGCAGCATATAGGACCATATATCCCTTCTCAATTGGTGGAAGCCATTTTCTTACCACACACAAAGAAGCTGTCCGTGAATTCAGGCAGCTAGATCTGTGCTTTTACACAGGAGAGAATAAATTGAATCTCAGTGCAACCCTGTTCGGGGGAAAAAAACAGTGTTTTGCTTAGCTTGGATTTCCTAAAATGAAATAAAAGCAAGGAACGAGGGAGAAGGTGAGTAGAATTCATTTTAGGAGCACAGCATGAATGCATTTGAAGGTGAAGTAGGTGTTCTTTTTCAAGAAAGCAGTGATGTGTTTCAGGACCTTGAAGGCTGGTTCGTTGTTAGAGCCATAATTAACTGCAGAGACCTGAATGCATTCATCAGCGTGTACGACCTCTTCACCAATGCTTACCAGGAAATAATAAGCAACAGGGTGCAGGTCCTAAATGAAGCAGAAGCTGCCAACATTGAAATTCCTCTCTGGAACAAGAGCTCCACCTTCAAAGGAGGACTTCATTCTGCAGTGTCTCTCTCCTAAAAAAACAGCATTGCAAAATAGAGACAATCCTACATGGAGCTGACTTGCACTACATTTTTTGCAAGCTAAGAAAAAGGTTCTGGAAGGACTGGGAAGATCTTTTACAAAATCATCTGGTCACATAACAAGACAAGATCTTTAAGGCTGACAGTTTAAAACATGAGAGTTGATGTGCTTTTGTCAAGATCTTCTTTCATTTTGACCTAATAATTTGTTCAATTAACTAATTATTCAATCATTCAGTGCCTGCAACACTTATATACATTTTAAATTTATACAGATAGTTGTAGCAGCTTCAAGTTGAGAAAATAGAAGAGTGGTCAAATGCCTTGTTATCCATTCCTCCTGTAGTCTACAGACAATTTTTTATCCTGTTCTATAATGTCCTTGTAATGGCAAAGTGGTCAAATCAAGACATGCCTAAAGTGCTGCTTTAGGGTCATGACACTTCAGACAAAGTTTAGCACCAACAAAAATTACATTTTCCCAGGAAGCCTAATTCCATTCCTATTTTCCATACTGCCAGATCTGAATCTTTGCAAAGGCTTTAGAAGGACTGAAGCAATGTGTTTGCCTCACGCCAGCCCTTCACCTGGGGTTAACATCAACCCCTAGATTTCCTCACTCAGTGCCAGAAATGACCAATCAGTCCCCTACTTGTGATCTCCTTTCAAAGTATTGCCAAACAGTTTTTGCACAGCTACTCGTGAGGTCCATTAGAAATATGGTAGCCTGGGTTTTCCAGCTCCCCTTCGTCCTTTTTCCCCATGGGTTAGGACAAGCACGGGAGGGAGGCAGATGCGTGGAGCACTTTCTAGTTTTCTATCTCTAATGGCACCATAATGAAGCTGACAGAAGGATTAGTTTAGTGGTGGAATTAAGCATCTGGACAAAAATTGGATATGATGGATTTTCCCCATTAAGGCTTTTGGTCTGAGCCCAAGATAAATGATTATCAGTGTAATTACAGGTTGATTATGCTAAGTTAATTAATAGTATGTAGCTTTATTTACAACATATTCCCTTTCCCCAAAGATTCAGGGAGCGCCTTCCCCTCCTGGTCCTCCCCTCCTTTAGCAGTATATTTCTGCACAGACACTGGCATGCTCCAGAGGATTTAATCAGTTGCTTACTTACAGAAGTTATAAGCAGATGTATGGACTTGAGGACTCACTCGTCTGGCCTCTGATCTGGAAACCAGTGGGGCTGTATCTGCTCAGAGCATCTGAGGATGTGGCCCAGAGGTATATCTCATGGTTCAGAGCTGATCAGCATATGGAGCTCAATGCAGCTGCAGTGCTGATGGGGACAGAGATATGTCATGACCCAGGCCCTCTTTCCCTTTCATAGGAGAGAACATGGATAGTCCCAGGCTGACAGAGGAGAACTAAAGGCAGTGTGTAATGAAGATGCCCCATTCTTCAGTAAATCTGTTCTTTGTGTAAACATGAAGAGGGAATAAACCAGACACACATGAGCCAAAGTGCTCAAGAGGGAAGAAAAAGAAGACGCAAAACCAAGTAACAAATCAACCAACAACACACTGCTGCAGTCACATTTGAAAACTCTCTGGGTATTCAGGCCAGCAATGTCACGCAAATTAAGTTTGAAAGATAGTCGCTTGTTTCTCTCACGCCTGCCTCTTCCCAGCAAAGGGTATCCTACCCACCAGGAAATCTTACACAAAAGGAGGGTTGAGAAGGCAGCAGGCATGTATGTGCCTTCAGCCTTGGAAAGGCACCTCCTATACAAACGCATCAGGGCTCAGAGGAGGCACCAAGACCCCTGTGTGTCGCCCATCACTGGAGGGTGAATTCAGGGCACCTGTTCCCACTGTGCACTTGGGGAGGAAGCCAGAGACCAGGCTGCGGAGGTAAACTCTTAACCATGGAGCAGTCTTCAGACTGCTCATTTCAGGACAGACAATGCAGAGGGATGAGAAAGGGCCTCTCTTGTAAAGCACTCTTCTTTCCCCTTTATTTCAATGGCTTGTACCACTGGTATGAGTACCCAGCTCATACTTTCAGGCTCCACCACTGTCGTGGTCTAACCCCAGCTGGCAACTAAGCACCGCACAGCCACTCGCTCACTCCCCACCGGTGGGATGGTGGAGAGAATCGGAAGGGTAAAAGTGAGAAAACTTGTGGGCTGAGATAAAGACAGTTTAATAAGTAAAGTAAAAGCCGCGCATGCAAGCAAAGCAAAACAAGGAATTCATTCACCGCTTCCCATCAGCAGACAAATGTTCAGCCGTCTCCAGGAAAGCAGGGCTCCATCACGCATAACAGTTACTTGTGAAGACAAATGCCATCACTCCGAATGTCCCCCTCTTCCTTCCCCAGCTTTATATGCTGAGCATGACGTCCTATGGTATGGAATATCCCTTTGGTCAGTTGGGGTCAGCTGTCCCGGCTGTGTCCCCTCCCAACTTCTTGTGCACCCCCAGCCTACTCGCTGGTGGGGTGGTGTAAGGAGCAGAAAAGGCCTTGCCTCTGTGTGAACACTGCTGAGCAATAATGAAAACATCCCTGAATTATCAACACTGTTTCCAGCACAAATCCAAAACATAGCCCCATACTAGCTACTCTGAAGAAAATTAACTCTACCTGAGCCAAAGCCAGCACAACCACGTAAGAACAGGAGCCCTGAGTTTGACCTTTCTTAGGCACTGACTTTAACCCTCTGCAGGACTTGGTGGATCTCTTGCCCTTTTTCTGATCCTCATGACTAAAAGCAGTCAAATACATACATAAATATTTGCCTCGTTTTGCTACGGAGACAAGACTTACATAATTGAACTGTGTCCGCTTTGGTCAATTATTAGAGACATTGAACAACTAAAACTGGCAAGCAGAGGTCTCAAAACACTTTAAGTTGAATGCAAATAGGTGACCCATTGGAGAAGAGATACTTAGTCAATGCTAAGATATGTAAGCGTAACACTGTATTAAGCATCAGAAAAGCCACTTGCACAAACAGCGTTCAAGTTTGCGAAAGAGATTATATCATGAGTCATGGCTTCTTCACCATGCATATTTCCTGGTATCTAGCAGGGGAGGTTGGCAGCCTATCATTACTTAGCTGTTATGGAAAAAAAAAGCATCAGATAAAAAGTAATAAAAAATAAACCTTGCTGCAGGTTCATCAAAGGAACTTCTATCTTAAAAAGGCCACTGAGGTGATTTCAGGCCTTCGGTCATCCCAGTCCATCATGCTTCCCTAGCAAAGGTGTCAAGCTTCCTCCTTTATTTAGAAAGTCTCTTCATACGTTGTTGCCTTTGGGCTTCTTTGCAAACCCTTTCTGTCAGCTGTCCCCAAAGCAAGCCAGCTCCCACTTTAAATGGGTGGGGACATTGCCATTTTGAGCTACTCTCCCTCCTCCTCCGTCAATTGCTTCTGAAAGTCTTGGCCTAAGTGACTTGCCTGCATCTGTGGCAAAACTAGAAGAGTCCCAGGGGTCCCATCCAAATGCCTGCCCTGTAAAATCATCCTTCCTCTATGAAGGTCAACAAATCCCTTTCCTGTGCTCCAGAAACGATGGGGTATTCCATTAGCCTTTGCATTGCCCAGCAACCCAGCTCCATTAGGAAAAAATGTTTATTAAAGTGATCATCCTGAATCTAGTTCAGACATGAAGCTGCAGTGCCTCCATCAGCCACTCAGCTCTCTCATGAATATGTTATCTGACTTCCCTGTTAGGGCACTGTTTGCTTTCTAGCCTGCAGACATTCACCCATGCCTGATTTCTCCTGTCCTTGGGAAACATCCAGGTTTCCCCTGCAGAGCGAAGGGAAAGCACAGCCCAGAGGCAAGGGAGAAATTACATACTCTACTCTACATCCCTTCCTGGATGCAAAGACCTCGAAGGCCTCTAGCTGCTGGGAACATGCAGGGGGAATTACACCTCTTGTCACCTTGGATTTGGGTCAGGAGAACAGCAAGCATGTGATTCTTCCAGAGATTATTGGAAATTGTGTCCAGTGGTGTTGAACGCAAGGAAGGAGCATGAATCTCTGAGCTAGGAATTGTGGCATTAAAGCTGAAGGATATGATGTGTGAAGAAAGGAGCAGAGGTTCACAAACATATCCCAGACAATGCAAATCCTGTATCTTAAGTGTCCCTAACCCAGGGCAGGAGAAAAGCAGCAGTTCTCTGCTTAATATAAAGAAGCAGAGCTCTGTGTCACTCAGAGGAACTAACCCATTTCCAGTATATGAGGATATGGCTTGATTTTGTGTATTCGATTCAGACTCCTGGAGTGAGGTCTGTTGTGCTGTATTGTTCCTGTCTCACAGGGAGCATCCAGAAACCATTACAGCTAGATGACCAAGAGGCACAACACAAGGGCAGAGGACAAGCAGAGCAGATGTGGGCAGGTGAACTGGAGACCCCAGGGCTTTGGACAGAGAACCATGATTCATGCAATGTTGATTTGGATACATCATATTCCTGCAGGGTAGATGACGGAGAGATTGGCAGAAAAAAAATCAGTATCTGTCGAAGGACTGTGTGAGCTATACCACCTCTTTGGGTAGCCAGATATATATCCAATATTGAGCATAACTCTTGGATGACAACAACCGTTGAGCCAGCTCTGGAGCAAATGACAAGGTCTCTCAGGTTCCTCTGGAGTCAGAGGGTGAAAGTGGACTCGTTTCTCTATAGGTGTGAAATACATAGCAGTATCATGCTGCTGCTAGACTTTTCCATTGCCTGACTTCAGCCTCACCCTTTGCTTCCTTTCCATCTGAGCCACATAGCTGGGAAATGTTTCAGAGCACAAGACAGGTTGATGTCTTTTGTGTGTCTCAGATTTCCTTTCCAAAAAACTCGGATGAAATAAACCCCTCTTCCAAGAATTAAGTCCCAAGAAGGCAAAGAAGGCCAAACATTTCTTAAACATGTTTGACGGGTCTCTCTATGGGGAAACTATAAAAGTTTTAATGGTACATAATATTCTGATTTGTATTCATCTGGATGTTTGTACTAATCAGGAGTACTACATCACACCTTTAAAACCTTGAAGAACCTGGCTAGATATGTGCATAAATAAGCACAAATGATAAGTATACCGATTTTATCTATGGCTTTTTCAATTTTCAGTGAATGCCTCTGCAATTCATTGCTGCTGGCTTGTGATATTTCAGATATCTCCCTTGTCCCTGGGCAGAAATGGCACACGTGTCCGGAGGCTGGAAAGGCAGGCTGTCTGATTTCAGTTGAGGATATACCTTAAGGTTTGGACCTAAGGGACTTCCTAACAGCCGGTTTACCAAGGGGCTAGGATTTGAAGTTATTTGTCATGTTTCCAGACTGTCGATCTCACCAATGAATAGTCCTTTCTCTCCCAGGGCTCAGGAGCATAATTATTACCAAGGCTCAAATTATCATGCATCAATAGAGCCATGGTGATGAACCACATGAGCGCTGCTAGGATCAGAGAAATTAGGACTGGAATGGACCTCAGGAGGTCACTACAGCCAGCATTCTTCAGTCTGTGGTCCATGGTCTGGTAGGCATCAGGCAGTAGCCAGGAAACTTTGCAACAACTTAGTTTTCCAGCGTATACGCTCATTTCCACATGTGGGAGCAAGCAAGGAAGTCGGGGAGGGGGGTAGGGATGACGACAGCAACACGGTTCAGTTTGCAGTAGGCTGGAAGTGCAATCTATTGTAGAAACATTGCACTAGGTGAACTCTAGTTCCTCCCAGATCAGAAAGGTGAAGTCATCCTTGGATGAATTGGGAGAGGAGAAGCAAGGGCTGAGGAACACCAGTTGAGTCGAATCCCCTGTCCTAAGGCAGGATTCAGCTCTATTAAACCATTTCTGCCAAATGCTTTTCTAACTTCTTCTTAAAAATTTCTAATAACACAGATTCCACCCCTTCCCTAGGCAATGTATTCCAGCATTTAACTATTCTGACTGTGAAAAAGTGTTTCCTGATGTGTAACCTGACTCTTTCTCAGTGCAATTTAATCCCATTACTTCTTGTCCAATCCATAGGAGACCCAGAAAGCAATTTATTCCCTTTCTTAGCCCCAGGCAGCACAAGGTAAAACATGTTAGCATAAACCTCACTAAAAAGTGTACAGTATGCAATGTAGAGAAGCTCAGAGTACTTAGCCCAGGGAAATCTGTGTTGATGTTGGGAACAAAAACCATCCTTCTCCTCCTCAGCAAAGAGAATATACTTGGTTCATGATAAAGAGGGGTAAGCTGTAAGTCCCAAGACATCCTTGACCTATCCCCTGAAATCTTCCTTAGGGGAAAAAACCCACCTACTTGTCCCCAAAATGGCCTACATTAAAAAAAAGTACTGAAAGCAAGGTGTGCCCAAGAGGATCCCACTGTCTCTAGAGTTCTCTTATTCCCCCTTTGCTGTGCCAAGGAATCAGGAGGACCAATAAAAAGAAAAAAAAGAAAAGTTAAGAAAGGAACCTTTGTAGGCAGCTGTTAAAAGAAGGTCGAACACTTTTATTTATTTATTTTTCTATGGGGGAACATTGATGGGAAGAGAGAACAACAAAGAATTGCTTTTGGAGTAGTCCAAAAGCTCCCTGCTGACAGGTTGGCCCCACCCTCCCCTCTCCAGGGCACAAGGACTCTTTTCAAAGAGAATCACCTGGCCCATAAATTCCAATTTATGGTAATTTAAGAAAACAAATGACCAACTCCAGCCTTCGACAGTGTTTAGGAAAGGCAAGTTTAAGCACAGCGATTAAAAAAGAAAAGCCTTTCCTTTCCACTTGGCTTTGCAGGTGGGATTTCCTCCAGTCCTCCCAGTTTTGTGGCTTCACTATCCAGAGCCTTCGAGAGATTAAACTGGCATAGCTTGGGGGTTTGCAAAACACTATGCAGGCTGGGGGAAGGGCAAGAGGAAATTAAGTGGCTTCTTTATTTTCACCTTCCTTTTTCCAGTTATCTGTAGCAAGCCCTCAGAGCACCTATATTTAGACTAGGATATATAAAGAGGCACAGATGCACACTTGACCCAGGAACATTTCCCATTTTCTATTAAATTGACTCATTTTTAGCTTCTGTGCTGCTTTCTTCAGTGATCTGGGATTTGGCCAAGGACAAAAAAAGGGCTTTTTAGGGCCACTTACTGAATAAAGATCTTGCCTGAGACTTAATTACAAATGTGGTGTTCCAATTTAGATAGGCAACTATGCTGGATTCAGCAGGAAGATGGTTCAGAAGTCAGGGTCAAACACTTTGGCTTTGTGGGGCAGAAGAACAGAGAGCATGGGGACACTACATCCCTTTCAGCCCTCCTGGGACCACAGTCTCCCGCTAACAAGCGTGTTATCCTCTTCTCATACAGGGGAAAGCTCCACCGGAGGGCAAGCTGGATTCTTTATCCCTACTCCTCTTTTGGGGAGGCCAGAAGTTTACTCCTCAAATGGTCAGAAACCCTCTCCTTCTTTCCAGTTTTAGTTTATTCCTGGCCACATTTATCTTTGTGTCTTCTGGTATGAAACATTTTTACTTCAGCTTAAATAGCTCTTCCCCCTTTCTGGCATCTTACTCTCTCCAACCTCAGCATAGTCACGGAAAGTTAAGCCATCCTTTCTTGACCCATGTTTTCCTACAAAAAGCAAACAAAATTCCCTGCCTTCTCTTATGAAACAGGGTCTCCAATGCCCTTTTTGTTCCTGGAGTCCTGTCATTTTATTCCTGTGCTAACCTCAGTGTTCAATGTGTACAGAAATAGGCTGCAAGTCTGATTGTGAAACAGAAGCTCTGGCTACAGGTACCCACTCAAGGCCACAGCATCAAGGCTGAGGTACCATGGATGACCTGGCAGCAAGCCCTGGGGGAAAAGCTCAGAAGGAGCTTCTGGCTGTGCCCATAGTGGGTCTACACCAAGGAACGGCACCATAAGCCTGGTGACATGTGCCCTCCTGGGCTAATCTCCATGCTTCTTCCAAACCTCCACTGCTCAGGCAGGGAGTCCACATCTCACCTTGTCATGTTAGCAGCGAGATGGTTTCCCTAGCAAGGAAATCCCATGGGACACCCTCTACAGACACACACGGGACAGGAGCCAGGCTGCCTTCACCTCACATGGGGATGACAAAAGCTCCCTACACCAGCCAGCGTGGCTATGGCATCCGCATCCTCCCTACCCCTCCCAGCCCCTTCCCCACCTTGGACGCCTGCTCCTGCGCTGCCACCCAAAACCTGCTACCACCTCAAAGCCCGGGAGCTTGTTCTTCTGCCGGCATTGTGTTCTAACCACTCCTGGCCTGGGCTACATCCCAATTCCTACCGCAGTCTAGCCTGCCTGGTTTTCAGATCGTGCAGTCTCCACCTCCTAGGAAAGACCAGGCAGGTTCACTGGAAGCATTTGGGGAGCAGCAGGCTGCCCATGGTTGAGACGACAGGAGAGGACACAGTCAACGCTTCTTGGAGCTGCTGTGACTAGGGTGGCGAAGGAAAGGTGTGGCTTCTCTGAGTTTAGAAAGACTAGAAAATGGTGATGATGCATGATGGAAAGTGCAGTCCAGCCAAGGCTGAGCTTGGCCATAGCAGATCCTTACATCAAGTTTCCATTACGTTTTTGTTGTCATTTCCAAGTACAATTGTCTTATTCCTGGGAGAGAGAAAGTGTTAAATACATAATATTTTCATTTCCCACCTGGAATTTCTGTGGGTTTTTCTGAAAAGTGGAGACATGAGGGGAGATCTGTTTGCTTCCTTGCTTTTCTTTCTTTTATATCTTTCTTTCTTTCAAAAAAAATATTTTTTTTCCCTGAGGGACACATCTCTCTCCCCTCCCCTTTCACTTCCTAACTGGATCTGTTTGACCTGTATTTTCTGAGGCATTGGTTAAGAATTTCAGATGCCCTACTTAGCATGCCTGAATTAAGTCTATTTTCCAGAAGACGAATGTACAGCACTTTTTGAAAACCCAGTTCCCAGGTTCTCTCTCTCAAGATGTCCCACATTAATCCCTCCATAACAGAAAGAGCCAAAATCTCCAGTAATTTCAGAAAATGTTGGTCATTATCTTTGTATAGTGAAGACAGCAATCTTAGTTTTGAAACAAACAAAAAAGTCATTCTTTAAAAAAAAACAAAACAAAAAAAATCTTGAGAGATGCCAGCATATTTATTCCTAAACAAAACTTCTCTAGCACAACCCTGGGCTTCCCAACAAGCAGTTTTGAGAGTGAACTTTATAGTATGACATCAGTGAACAGATGGCAAGCAAAGCTGTTGGCCGGGTGATGAGAAAGCTGGCCATTTATAATGGAAAATGTCCTGATAAAATGGAATGCGCTTATTTTATTCCACGGTAATGTTTATAAAATTCCTTTCCTGAGGGTTCTTCGAGGATCTTTTCATCATTATTGTATTATTATTAATACTAAAACATATAAAGGGAAAAATGCGCATAGCAAAAGACATTTTAAATGCCCCAGAGGAAAAGGGAAAGGTTTTCAGCACTGGTAGGGTTGATTGCATTGTGATGATTTGTTACAAGCTTTACAGTTACAATCTACGATGGCGTGGACATTTCTCCCAACAGGGTTAATTGTATAATAACACTCAGTAACTGGCAGGCCTTCACCCTTCAAGGGAGGACACTGGAGTGTGAAGGCATGCACAGATGCTGCCAAATTTCTGTACCTTGAGAATCTCTGAATGCTGATGTGCCTCAAGTCTCTCAAAGGCAGACTTTCAGCTGGATACAATTCAGGATAGGTCCATTATGTAAGCGGTGGGGAACAAAGTTGGGCCTTTAAAAAAAATTGGTACTGTTGAGGAGTAGTTTATGTCTTGAAAAGCCAAATCCAGGTGTTGCAAGAACTACTAGCTAATTTAAGTAAAATTCATTCTAATAATATTTTCTGGAAATTTCCAGGGATGGGGCAGGACACAAAGCTGGGCAGGACGAGATTCCTCTTACAGATAACCACTGAAAATTCTGCACTAGTGCAGGACAGGAAGAGACACAGGATAACTTGAGGGTGGGACTCCTCAACCCATCGCACTGCCGAGTCACGGCACAAAGAGAGGAGACATTTCCTCCCACTTCTCCACGTTCCCGCCCATTTGCCTTAATTCCAGGAGCTGCAAACCAAATATGCCTTGCTGAACCTAAAACTTTTTACAAAATTATTTCACCTTGATGAGACAGGATGAAGACATGTGTGGTTTGGATTAATCCCAACACATTGCCTTCATACACAGCCCCACCAAACCAAGAGAGAAAAAATGTGACAAGGCTTAAGGTAGTTTAAAAGCAAATAAAGCAGGCAAGCAATTAATAATAATAATTGAAGGATTATTATCAGATAGTCCTTTTCAGTCCTTATCTCCCAGCTGTTTATAAAAGCAGCTGATATCATTGTTGCCATTGTACAGACAGTGAAACTGAGGTCGAGGGAGATGAAACAATTGACCTATGGTTGCCTCGCCAGACAATGATAGAGCTAGGAAGAAATCCTAGTAGTTCAGTCTTTACCTGTTACACACTGATGCACTGTGTCCATCACAATAAAAATCTGACAAAATGGAATTTGTTCCAGGACAAAAGGTAGGAGCCAAAAAGTTTGCTGTCTTTCAGAGAAAAACTATCCAAGTAGCCAGACTCCCTTTCCAATCTATTTAGCAAGAAAGGATGGAAAGGGCAGTTATGATCCCATGCTATCCACTCACGACTGACAGGCAGTGACCTTCTGGTGAGTTACAGCAACATAGCTAAACAAACAACTTGCTGTTCCAGCACTGCTCAAGGCAGATTCCTTGGTGGGGACAATCTATTTCCAGCATTTCCATATCCGGATCTGGAAGTCATTATATCCACCTATTCCTACAGTGAGCCACCATGAGTATATCTAAAGTCTCTATCTCATCCTGAACAACATGCCAGAGACCAGCTGTGCTGGAGAGAACTTGTTTTCTAGTAGAGTCTCGGACTAAAATCTTCTTAGGCACAGAAGACCAGCTAGTCTGGGTGAACCTTGACTGGATGTTGAATTCACAACGAGCTCCAGGGCCATGCCTGAAATCCAGCATATCACCATTTTACATTGCTTCCTGCTTCCCCCTTTTCATGATTCTGAGATGTCCTCAATTTACCTGCAGGTACGTGAAGAAAGCTCTTATCTTTTGGGCAAAATCTCAACTTGGAAAAGCCACAGGAACTATAAACTATACTTCAGCAAATTGCCTTAAGCTCTCCAGCTCACTGTGGTTTGATACCCTGCCTGGTGGACCATTCCTAGCCCTTAAATTAATCCGCAAAATATTTTTTTTAAATTTCCTTCCATCTGCAGCATTTTCTGTTCCACCTCCTCTATACAGCTCTGCTGCCCTGGGACAACAATTGTAACAACAACAATAAAAACTCGCAGCAACAACAGTGTGTTTAATTTCAGGCTCTGCTGTGGTCACTTCCCTGCTGAACATGGTAGGGAGACATGGACACGGGCACTGGGTTCCATCTCTCTCCCGCCGAGGATCCAATATCCTGTCCTCAGCTCATACATTTTGGATCTGCCACTGTTTCTGCCAAAAAAGCTTCATTTTACAGGAGAGGAATGAGAAAAAATAAGAAAGGAAGAAGATGAGAAAGGAAGATTTTTAAAGGGCAGCCAAGATAATTCCTCCTGGATGTTTTGATCTTTTTAAACAACTTGTTCTTGAAGAAACTATATTCTGGTGGCCCTCTGCAGGAGAGTGCCTACTGGAACAAAATCCTGTCACCACAGGAAGGAAGAAGGTGCAAGATAATATTATTCTTTTCTGACTCTAAGGACAAAGGAATTGTTGGATGAGAAAACCCTACTAGGAACAAGAGGAGATTAATCCTCTTTCAGGTTTATTGCAGTGCTGTTGCTTTCTCTCAGATACAGGCAGATGTATAGGAGATACAAAACAGGTTCAAAAACAGGTTCAGGTGAAACAAATCACAGCTGGATCCAGAACCAGACACTGCAAATCACTTTCCCAGCAATTTCTTGATGCTTTTATCCCTACTGCCAGGAGTCATGTCACCAATTCAGGGCACTGCAGCAGCTTCACCTCTGTCCTCTGCTTGCTCAGATCCACCTCCAAACATCCCATGTTCATACCTAAAAGCTCCTTTGTGCATCATCCAAATTCACTTAGTGGTTCTTTAGCAGAATGGTCCTCTTCTGCTGTCTCCTTTTTGCTGGGATGGACATGCAGCTTTACTGCTCAGTAAACAAAGCTTACACCTTCAATATGAAAAGCCAACCAAGGCCATGACTTCCACCTAGTTTGCCACGGTATTCCTAGTCTGAGCCCTCCTAACTTGTGCCAGTGTTAGGAAGCTGCTCTGGTATGCAACGAGGTAGCCCTGAGATGCATCATCCTGAGATCCAAGTGAAAGCCGTAAAGGCTCTTTAACACCAGAGCTTTCACGGAATAATTCGAGGTTTACACCAGGGTTGATGAAGGCAAATTGGGCCATTTTTTAAATTTTTGTTTCCTGAATTTAGCACTGCTTCCAATTCATGTTCCCCAGTTTGTACCCTACTAAAACTCTAGACTTTTAAGTTCTGTTTTCTGTACCGCTGTGTTATTTTCTCCACTCCACTGGAGACATTTCTGTAGAGGTCTGACTTGGTTTGTCACCGTTCTTCTAGTTCCAGTTTGTTTTGGAAGTAAAAGGTCTCAAATGGTGAAACTCATTTTGGGTTATAGAAAGCTCAGAAAACTCCTCTTTCGTGTTTGGCGGGTTTCTAGAATAGAGACAGGCCTTATACCCATTTTTCCACCTGAAGTAATTACACTAAGGTTTTAGGTCCTACAGCTGACCTGGATTTGACCTCCATTGCAATGACAACCTACAAGAAGGATGGAATGAAATACCAATTGCAAAACACCCTGATTTTTCATCTTTGCTGAACAATTCAAGTGACTTTCTGTTTAACAAAGGGTGCAACGAGAATTCTGCAGCAGTCTCCATATCCATAGGCGCTCACTCCCCATTACCTGCTAGTTATGTTTAGAAGATCCCATTTGATATTGTTATATAGTATTGGAGTACATTTAATAAAAATCCTGATCATTTTGAGACTGCATTATTTATTGGCAACAAATTTAAGAATGTTCATTCAGAAAATTAAATTCATTTTAAAAGTCCATCTTTACTGAAGCAGCAGCCAAAGAGCTTGCAATCTGAACATCTCCTGAAATTGAAAAAGAAGCAGAGCTGTGATTTTGATCACGTTACTGTGACAGCTAAGCCAGTAACCAAAAATTCAGAAATTAGTGTAAAATGATGCCACTAGACTATGAAATTCAACTGTTCTGCTGTTGACATTTTCTTGCCATTTTGATCTGAAAAGAATCAAAATATCTTTAGTCATTTAGACTGTACTTCAAACACAGTCCTATTTTCATTTCAATGTTGTTGATGCATGTACTTGTAATATTCTCCACGCATATTTCTTGTCAATAACATTAAGAACAAAACTATTTATAGATTTCCCCTATTAAAAAACATTGCATAAAAACTGAGTTGTTTGGTTAGAATGATAATACAAATGGCTCCACTCTCCAGCTAAGTTCAAGCCCCTAAAATTTAGAAGCCTAACTCTATGAAGTTCAGTCACCTAACAGTAATATTCTGCTCTATGCTTCTCAGCATACAGAGAGCACTGGCTGGCAATGCCTGACATACCCTTATTTAGGCAGAGCACAGGAACAGCCCAGAGATACTCATGCCCCCAAGTCTCAGACCAGATGAAAGGTTCTGATACAAGACTTTTCCACCGTTGGGAGCCCAAGTAAGACAGACAGTCACTGCGTTTGGAAAGGATTTGCATGCCTTGTGTGGTAGATCAACTTCTTGTCTCCTTAAACAGGAATCTCCACATTGTTGTGTTACTCCTTGGCCAGGTAAATGAGCTGTACACCAGGACTTTATATGCACAGTCTTTGACCACTGGGCCAGAGGGTGTTTGCTATTTGTAAGCAGGCATTCAGAAGCTTATCAACAAGATTTAGCACAAGATCTGGTGCTCTGGCGCTCTGCCTTATTGGAGCATGCAGTGGATCACCCACCAAATCAAACAAAAAATAATTTCTTTTGCATCTTATGGGGTGTAGAAAAAACATGATTGTTTTCCTAACAGTGATTGCCTTGTTCTCCACGACTGCAAAATGCCTTACCACAAATAAAAGCATGATCTATCATATCTCACTTCCTTCAATTTTCCTTCCACCACTTCTCCCTAGAGCTATTTTTTTTTTTCCCCTGGCTCCAGTGATAAGATGACTTCATTAGACTTGCATTCAGGTCTTACATGATTCAGCCAGGTGTTACTCATATGTCTACATCAAAGCCACACGGAAGAGGAAAGAAATCCCTGCTTCTCCAGGGAGTGCTTTTATGCCCCCTTCCACCAAATTAGCACTGGCAGAAAGGTGAAGGGTGTCCTAGTTTTGGCTGGGATAGCGTTAATTTTCTTCCTAGTAGCTGGTACAGTGTTATGTTTTGGATTTAGCATGAGAATAATGTTGATAACACACTGATGTGTTTAGTTGTTGCTAAGTAGTGTTTATACTAAGTCAAGGATTTTTCAGCTTCTCATGCCCAGCCAGAAAGAAGGCTGGAGGGGCACAAGAAGCTGGGAGGGGACACAGCCAGGACAGCTGACCCAAACTGGCCAAAGAGCTATTCCATACCATATAACGTCATGCCCAGTATATAAACTGGGGGGAGTTGGCTGTGAGGGGCGAATTGCTGCTCGGGAACTAACTGGGCATTGGTCAGCGAGTGGTGAGCAGTTGCATTGTGCATCACTTGTTTTGTATATTCTAATTCTTTTAGTAGTATTATTGTCATTTTATTATTATTATTATCATTATTATTATTGTCTTCCTTTCTGTCCTATTAAACTGTCTTTATCTCAAGTCACAAGTTTTACTTCTTTTCGATTCTCTCCCCCATCCCACTGGGTGGGGGGAGTGAGTGAGCAGCTGTATGGTGCTTAGTTGCCGTCTGGGGTTAAACCACGACAAGGGGAAGGCAGTAACATACTTGACCATACTGCTGTCTGCTAAGTGAGTGTGTGTCTAAACCCTCATTAGAGGCTTTTGCCCTGTAATTACAGCATGGCTCGATCTAGCATTAGAAAGCTAATGTGGCTGAAATTAAGAAAGGACCCTTTTCAATCCTAACTCTGCAATTCTGCTAGGAGAGTCAGTCCAGCAGGATTTTATGCCATCCATAAGTTTTCCTAGTATGCTTCAGGAGGTCAAACTCAAAGAGGCAAATCCACCACTTCAGAGTAGGCCTCCACTGGAACTGAATGTTCATCCCAGCTGGATGCTGTAGAAACTGCTTCTCTATCCCACCATTCCCCTATTACCTTCTATGTCTATAATAATAGATTCAGGCAACACAGCCTTCATTTCCAAGGGCGATTCTTCTTTCCATATCTGTCTCTGTAATTGCATCATTCCCAATTTTACACCAGACTGTAGAACCATGGTAGATCCTTTATTTTGGAGCCCATTGAGTTTGAGAGCTCCCTGCAATCTCCAAGCAATGTTTTTTAGCCCCACATGTCCCTTTCTAGGCTATTAGTATAACATAGCAGAGATGGGTAATTTGGGACCCCTGCAAAAGTGTCTTGTGCAAACACAACAAGTGTAAGAGCCGGACTTCCAATTATTTTCTATTATTAGTTCTCAAGGTGAAACTTGGCCAACATCCAGCCTTTTCCCCTTTAAATGAATTGGAATAAAATGGATAGTCTGTTCCATTGTTCTTGCTAATACTTCAAGTGTTCCTCCATCCCTCAAACAGCTTTGATGTCATCTAGCTCCACTTGAAGGGGAAAGAATGTGTTTGGGAATAATTAACAAGCTAAAAATGACTTTGTCAGAACATTTGTGTTATTGAATTACTTGCAGCTACCAGCTTTAGAGAGCTGAGGCAGTGGTTGGGCACAATTAGAGCCCTTTAAAGGGAAAAAAAGAATAGTCTTTTGGAGAAGCACACAAAGTTGGACTTAAGAGGGGCAGGTTAATCTCCTGATTCTGCCTCAAAATTCTCATGTAACCTCAGGCACATCATTTAGTCTACCTACACTTCAGCCCCTCACACAAAATGCCCCTGGTGACTCTTGCCTCATTATAGCATAAGCAAATATTAACATTACAACAGAACTGTCTCTTATCCTGCATTCCTACCTCATTCAGCATAAGAGTCCTGGATTTTGTCAGTGCCTCTGGGCACTACTTTAATACAAATAATACTTAAGTCAGAAGTCTTTTTTTCTTCCCTCTTATGTAGAGCATTGTTATTTTGAGGAGATGCAATAATAAAACTGCCAGCCCTTACAACAAGGACTGTGAGCAATCAATACAAAAAAAGTCAACTAACATATGGCTTTTTCTTCTGCCACTACAAAGCAGAAATAAAGACACTTCTGTTGTCCCTCTACAACTGATTTAGAAACTCAGATCACTTAGTCTCCTGTTTCATAGGGAAAATCAGCACACATTACATAGAGGATTGCTTCAAAACTACCCTTTGGTATGGGATAACTTAACAGAAAAGAAAAAGTTCTGGCCTTAATAAATTGCATTTCATGCCTGGATTTCCAAGCATTTGAGCTATCTCACCCCTGCAACTAAGATAGCTGTTCCATCAGCTGTGCCAGGATCTAGCCTGAGGCTCTTGTAGATTTAACCTCTTCAAGCCACAGTGAAGAACCTAAGATTAGATTTAGATACCCAGTTTACCATCAGCTCTTTAAATTTATGCTCTAGAGGATTAGACTAGCTGTTCTGTGCCTGAGCAACTTTACAGAAAAGAACCTATATATACAAGATCAGACTTATTCAACAGGAAATCAGGCTTGATAGTAAAAAAACAGATTCGGGGGGGAGAAGCTTTTAGCACAGCCCCCTATCTAGTAGGACAAACCTCCCCCTATCTAGTAGGGCAAACCTCCATTTTTCCTTTCAAGCCCCAAAAGTTCCCTACCCCTTGAGTCAGCTCCCATCCCTTTTAAATCAGAGCTGGACCTGGCAACATCTGTGGCTCATTAAAGTTATCTCCAGTGTCTGTGGTTCATTGCTCTTATATAAACCCTCATCTTACACTAGTTTTTATCTTATGAGATGCTTTGCTAAAAAGGAAGGTTGGTAGTACTTTGGGGGGGGAGGGGAAGTGGTTCACTTGGGAAGAAAATAGGGGAAAATAAGAATGTTTTTCCTTTCTACAGAACTGCTGTTAATGGTCTGCTGTAGCAAAAGGAAGGCTTTCTATAAGAAAACAGAAGAAAATTAGATCTTTCCTAAATGTCTGAAAGCCTCAGTAGGCATATTGTTTCTGTTGTATTGCTAACTTAGTCTCCGCTGTATGACTCCAAAGGCGGTAATGCAAGAATCTGGTTATCAGTAAGAGGCTGCTCACTTACTAATAAGAATACTTTCTCAGACTAGCTCTTATTTCTTCTCTGATATGTTTTATCATTAAAAAAGCTTTTTTGTACCTGTTCATCTTATGCCTATTTAGTGTCCCTATACTTTGAGTTGAAGGGGAGTGCAGAGCACACAATGTGAAGGAGCAGCAAAGGAGCTTTTGGTTGCAGTGGGTGGGGATGGATGGGTTGTCCTTGACAACTACTGTAGCCCAGCCTGGTATGTGTGAAAGCTGCTTGCCTGTCCTTGAGCTCCCCAAAGGAAATATCTGGTGTTTGAACTGAAAGGCACCCAAAGCAATGCACCATGACTCAGCACGCTTATTTTTCTGTCTCTGCAGAGAACTGTAGGCTCTGAACACAGATCATGCTGCTAAATGAGCTTGCTGTAAGTGTATTAAATTGTGTAGTGAACACAGTTGTATTATGGTCACCTGTGTTGTATTTATTCTGTTGAAAAACAAAGGAATGTTTTGCCTTCCTAACGAGTTAATCCACTGCCTGTGACCTTGTGGTCTGCTTCAGAAGTTATAGTTAAAAGCTCTGCCTTTAACCACATACTCTGTGTCCTGTGTGTTCAGTTTGTGCTGCTTTGTGTTTCTTTCTTTCCTGATTGTGGAGAGAATAAAAGGTGAGAGGGAAGCCATTGGGAAGTGTGGCTAAGGAAGGAAAAAATACAACATATCAGCCAGACCACCCACTTGTCACCAACTTGGAAGGTGTCAAAATATAAGTATGGGATACTGTCACTGTGCAGGTTAAAAAAAAAAAATTGGAAATTCAGTTTGGTGTGTAGGGAGAAAACAATCCTGATGATGGTTAAAGTGTTTGGTGGGATCTGAAAACTTTGAGGGCCAGACATTGTAGCAGGATGTATAAACATGAATTTCTAAATAACATCTGTCAAGTCCTGATGTCCTGACTTGAACCCTTAATGCTAGCTGAGGAGGCAGCACAAGATGTTTGCTGCATACCCCCCCACCAGCATACATGCACCCCCCCATGCCCCCACTGCCTGTGGATGGTTGTTCTCTTTCTACTTCAGTTTAGATTTCTTCTTTGAACTTTAGTTCTCATTAGTTTTGGACTTGTCACTTTGTTTGGAAAGATTTATTTCCACTGTTCCTTCTCTGTTCTTTCCTTGCCTCTTCTCTTCTGGATGCTTTTTTGGCAAAGCCCATTGCTATTTTTTATGACTTTGTGTACTGTTTCAAAACAGTAAAATATTTTTGAAGCAAGATGATCCTGTGTTGCTACGTTCATGCAGTAGCTCCTCCACCTCTGCTCCTTTTTAAAGGGCTTGTGCTGTACTTTTGGTTTTCAGTGTTCATTAAGAAAACAAGTCACTCTGAATTGTAGAACTCAAAAAAACAAAAATCCACTCTTCTGTGTGAGTACCTTGATGTTATTGAATTTTTTACTTCCCTCCATGACAGCAAGCCAGGTGTCTTTCTGTGATCACATGCTGGTTTTTACAGATATGAGTAAAAAGGAGCAGTCCCAATAATTCTGTCAAGTGATGTTGAAGTTGGCTGAAACTGGTGGAAGGGGGACAGCTGGCTGGTGTCATCACTGAGTTACCACTTCCTTTGGACACCAGGACTAAGACTAAAATGTTTTTCCCTGTGTATTTCGGATCATGTTGTACCATTCTAGTGACAAGTGAACTGATTTCACTTGGAAGTTGGAGGCTAAGATCTAAATCTAATTTTAGTAGCTCAAAAATCATGCCAGTTTATAAATATACATGTAAATAGATTTGATTGGCTGAAATTATTTTCTTTAATGCTCTGGGGTGAGGCTCCTCTTGTTTCTACAGGCCCCTACAAGAAGCTTTTGAAAACTCTTCACTTTATTCAGTACACTAAATGATAGCAATAGACTTTTGATCTCAATATTATTTGGAGAAGCTGTCTCTGTGTACTTAACCAGTATAGCTTGAATGTTAATTTTATATTGGATGGTGCACAAAGCACACGCAGTTCTATTCTGTGCTTATATTAGCAATAAAAACAACTATTAAAGTCAGATTTCTAGAGCTAACGCTTGTGCTTCTCAACTCAGCTTTTTCCTAAATCGAGATTTCTTAAAAAAAGTCTCACTTTTCTGACAGCTGATTTTTTTTTGTTTGTTTGCAGAACTGCTTTTTGAGGTGCTGAGGTAGCAACACAATGCTGGTCCATGGTAAAAGTTTAAACAGACTCCCAGATAAGATGATGCATGAACATTACTTAAAAATTTGAAAAATAGTCATGTGATGTGCTGTTCAAAGCCAAATAAGTTGTAAGAGAAGTACCATTCTGTTTTATGCTAGAGGATATCTTACCTGCCAGGAGTGCAAACTCACCACTAATACAAGAGATCTGTCCCTGACGGAAGTTTTACTGACCTTAAGCCTCAGTTTTCCGATCACAAGAAAAGAAGGATCTTAACCTGTATTACAATGGCCTCCATCACACTGTTTTCATATTTTATTTGATGCTCTAGACACTTTGACTTCACATTTACAAGGTTAAAAAAGAACTTTCTATTGTTGCTGCATGAATGCTATAAAAAAAATCTCTGGCTAAATGTCCTCCATGGAGTCCAAATCTAGATGAAAAAACTCCAAAGTGGTGGAGACTTCAATTTCCCCTGCTGAAGTGCTTGGATGGCTGTAAAGACCCTTATCAGTAGACCTAGGTGCAATCTGCTGACTGGTGGACTGACAACGTGCTGGAAATACATACCCATAGCTTCCCAGAGATGTGGAACTGAGGGATCAATGTGACTCTTTGAGGAGCATTGCAACAGCCTTGTCCAGAAGGAGGGTAACTCCCTGATCTGGACCTGTAATGGATATCAATGAAGGACAGCTGAATGTCAAATTTAGGAACAGGAAAGATGTCAGGTCATCATATGTAGTTCTCTACAGAGAACGTCATACAGTCCTGTCTGGGGAGATCTAATGCTTCTTCCAACAATAACAATTTCTTGCATCTTTTCTTCTGTTTGTTAGAAAACTTTACAAGGACCTTATTCCTCTCAGTTATTTTTAAAATTTCTCCACACTTTCAACCTGACACTCTCTTGTGAGCCAGCTTATCCCTATACCTTTCTCTGAGCCAATGCTGGTTGAAATACTTCTTTTCCCCTCCTGATGAATGACTTCAGTCTACTACTAAATAAAAGCTTAATTCTACTTTTAGAAGGCTATCTCCTGCACCTGCTTCATCTTTCTTGAAGAGGACTAGCCAGAACTGTACACTCAGGTGTGACAAGTATACAGTTTAAGAAGAGTAGATTGTGGACAACTCAGGAGAAAATGGTGGATTAATCCCCTTTTGCTGGAAAGGAATATTCCAAAATCAGAGCAACTCTGTCAACATATGTAGTGCTGTTGCAATTTGAACCAGACCCACGTACATCTGCAAAAATAATTTGTGCAGCAGCCACTGGAGGGGTAATAAAGATTTTTTTTTTTTTAATCCAGTCATTGGTAGAATGAATGGATATTGTCAAAAGAATCCCTTATATCCTGTATTAAAAATAAGCATGTCTCACTTCAGCTTCTGCAAGACACAAATGCCCCAATCATTTCCCTTTCCTTTTTGGAGCTCAGAGCAGGCTTTCAAGGGCAAAACAAAGAAGTCCAAATTCTAGTGAGACCTGTGGAATGCAGCTCGCAGTGGGTTTTATACAGAGGGTCTTCAGGCAACCAGGAATTTCCTCTGAAAAGTGAAAAACAACTCTCCTCTGAAGAAATAAATTAAAATAAGCTGAAGGTGAAAGTGTTGGAGTCTGGAATGCACTGTGTTAATGGTCTACAGGGATGGAAACTGTGAAAGGGGAGAGGAACTGCTGTCCATCACTGCTGTTAAGGTGTTCTCCTGTTACTTCACCTTGTGGTGTGGAGTTTGCAGCTCAACCAGCTCCAAACCCAAGGGAATGTCTGTATTCCCTGCACTAAATAGGACTACCTATGTCTCTGGAGAAGTATCTGTGGGGCTCAGACTACAAATGGTGCGGCTGCCTGCACTGTAAGTGAATGACTAATGTGAGACCAGGCAGAGGCACCATCTGCCGTGGCACGTGCTTTCCACTCGCTACTGACGGCTGTCACTCGGGCTCAAAGGATCCTGCAGTGCCTTAGAGGGAAAGGAACATGTCTGGCTTTACCCATGAAGTGTCTCCACTGCATGAGCTAAAGCTTTGGGACTGAATTCCCAGTTCAAGAACTTCAGAGATCAGGTTTGTGGTCTCTTCCAAGGTTTCTATTGCAGAGGAGGAGTAACTCTGGTCCTGAAGGAAGGTTTGGACTTGTATGTAGTTGTTATGGTAGCTTAACTTTGAACACCATACAGATTGTCCTGATCAATTTGGCTTTCTCTTGTCTGTGTATCCCAAAAGGGAGGAAGGGGAGACTTGTCATGGCACTGTTTGGGATCCCACATCATCAGTCTCAGGTCTTCTAACAGATATCCACTTTTTGTGTGTTTGCAGCATGGGAAGTTGGCATGTTAAGGCTCTTAACATAATAAGCCCCACGACACCAAAACAGCGGGTGATTAATAGAAATGCTTTTTAAAAGGCTGCTATATATAAAAAAATGCTTTGGAGAGACAGAAGAGGGTTTCCTGGGAAGAACCTTTTCTTGAGCATTATCTGCACATTTTCCCTGTTGTATGTGTTTTGAGCTCTGTAGATGATGTGTGGGTGTGCCCGCATTACCTTCAGTTGCATGTTTGCCCTCCATGCCCACTCTCTCCTCCAGTGTTCAGCGCAGCATCTGCCGCTCTCTCATCCATACACTGATCCTGCTTTAGACACCCTGTCTGTAGTTTATTTCTAATCAGCTGCAGGGAGAAGGGAATCCTGTCCGTTAGCTTGTGTTTGGCAGAGCTTGTCTCAATTCTGTTTGATTTTGCTTAGCTCTCATAAAGTTGATCCCGAAGGGCCCTGTCCATTGCATCAGTTTGCTGCTTGCTTTCAGCTTCCATGCTTTTGCTTGCTTGCAGGCAGGCAGTCACCCAAGAGCAAAGTCAAACAAACTAGGCTACCAGGAGGCCAGCCAGAGGCTGTTCTTGCAAAAGAAATTTCACCCATCTTACCCAGAAAAGGGTGGGGAAAGAGACAAATTCTCTATTAAACTGCTGGCAAAGGGACACCGTGAATACTCCCCTCTCCCTTTTGAAAACAAATAGAAATAATTTCTTTGTGTTGTGGGAGTGGAGGGACCTGTTATGGACACAAAGATTTTGCTGCTTGTAGTTTCAATCTAAATTTCAGCTGCCAGTGTTTCAGGGCTATGTAATAGCCAAAAAAGAAAAAAAACGCACAACACTTAACAGTAAAGCTGCAAAATTGAAACATTCATAAGTTAAGGAAAGCCAGATGTAAAGGTGTCCTTGTCAAGCTTTATTCAACTTTTTCTTTTTTTTTCTTTTTTTCTTTTTTTTTTGTTATATATTATCACAGGCTTTACTTAATGAAATAAGACGCATTGTCTTGTATTTCTTTAATGTGTGGAGTCTGCTCCTCTTCTGGTCTGGGTAGATATTAACAGGAGAAGAAATGAGAGCACAGAAGATGCTGTCTACCTGCAATACAGTACCACAATGTTCTCCAGCAGCCTGTGCCAGAAAGCCCCGCTCAGCTGTTTGCACGCAAAGCAGTAGCATGCTGCATGCATAAGAGCAGTAAGGGGATCAGAGCATGCTCATTGCATGTTGAGCTGCCTGAGAATTTAGCTGCCAAACACTCACAAATTTTCTATTAAGCCTGTGGGTTTTTTGAAGTTTACAACTTGACCATATTTATGTAGATTTTTGTTTCTCACATTGATGGTACAAGTGCCACCTTTGAGAGCAGGGCAATCCTTCTGTCCAATTTTACATTCCTATTCTAAGCAAAGACATTACAGTTTTTCAATGGAACTGTTGTCGAGTTGTTTATTTCTTTTTTCACTTGAACAAAAAGATGCCTTTTTTCACTTTTCCTTGGGAGTGGAACTGTTTCAGCTGAAACTTCAAAGAAAATCATTCTGAAGCAGATGCTGTATCATGGAAAACTTCAGGTTGAGCCATTTCAGTGTGATAGCTTTAAAAGCAATGATAAAGCAGAGGCCTTTCTGCAAGAAAAAAATGTTAAATGCTATCTACATTGCCTACACTTACAAAACATGAGTTGATAGGGCTTTTTAGGGAACCACATGCAAGTGTTCTCCCATTCTTTGTGGGAGCAGCACCAGTTTCACCCCAAATCCTACAATTGATTTGTATGGAGGGTCAAGAGCTCAAGAACTCTCAACTTCTTCCGGGGTACCAAACACATTTAAATAGAGACAACCTTGCTGCTGCCTGCAAATGCAGGAAAGATAAAGGTCTATATTCATCCCTCAGTTCCCAGGAGGCACCAAAGGATGGTGTTAGGATGAGAAAACCCAAGTGCTCTCTTCTGACCTTGGCTGTGGCTCAGTGACCTCCAGCAAGTCCTATGAAACCAATGTGCCTGAGCAACCCCCGTCAGCAACCCAGAGCTCTACGCAGTCCTGTCATCTCTGCTTGGAAAATTGCTTTGGCTTTGCTTCCTCAGCAACTTTAAAAGCTCCATAGAGACTGTAACTCCAATGACTCAAGTCAGCAAACCCGCACTGCTCATCCATTCCCAAACACATTCCTCATTTTGAGACAGAAAATGGAATTAAGAGCTTTGCTTTAATATATGTATATATAAAAAAGAAAAATGAAGGAAACAGGCATTTGAGGCAAGCTGAAGATGTTTTTTGCCTTTTATTGCCTCTGCTTGAATCAAATCATTTAGACTAACATTATTCTTTCCAATATATTTATGAGTATGCTACTGCCGTGACTCATTTATGACACGGGAAGCGTGTGAGGGTCACATGCCTTAGAGCCCGTCACCCATTGGGTCTCTGCCGTCCGACCCAAAGAAAAGGCTAACAGCCATTATTTTCTTTGTCTTTATTCTCATGGAAACAGAAAGTGGATTTGAGGTGAAACATCTGGTTTGTTTTGGGTAAATGTTATTTATCTCTTCTTTCCCCTTGGCTTTTTAAAGTTTTATTCTTTTTTTCTAAACTCTTTCCCCTTTTTGGAATAAGGGCCTTATTTGAAGTCCATTGGATTTTTCCATCGGCTCCAGCAAGACCTTGGATCAGGCCCTAGATACAGATATGGATTTCTTTCCACACTCCTTTGTATCTGTCCTCTTGTGATCCCCAGTGGAAATGCCTTGTGCATTTGCTGAAGTATTTGTTGTATCCCTGCCTACTGCATTTGAAGGTGTGTTTCCTCTTTTATTCTTAGTATGTTCCATTCATGCCAACAACATCCTAGGTATTGTACAAACATTTTGGGGAGCAGGGAAGGGAGGTAAAGTCTTTTCTGCAGTAGACAAAGATCGTGGTGGATTGAGGGAAAAGGGCTACAATACTGATTCTAACGCATTGCAACAATGCCAGGGACATGTCAGTTGCATGCAGAAATACAAATGAGCCTGCGTTTTATTAAAATCTCTACCAGACCATTAAGAGCTCAAAATATGTGAGAAATTTTCTCTTCCAAACCTGCACGTGACCTACCGCTTGAACAAGTTCCCAAAGGATGTGCTTATGGTCCAAGTGACTAGGACACCAGCATTACAGACTGAACTTCTTCCTTCCTAAACAGCAGGCTTTGAACAGAAGTTTTAGGGTTTAATACCAGCACCACTAGCTGACAGTCTCTGGCATATGATGTGCCTACAAACCTAGGACTGAAGTAATTTTTCTTTTGCTGCAAACAATGGCAGCCTCTATGTATTAGCAAAAATAAATCTTGCATGTCTGGTATTCAGAAAGGCTTTCTACATCCATTATTTCTACTCGAAGACACTGATTCTACTCAGACACTAGCCTCCAGCCAAATTTGGCTTAAATTGGCCTTGGCATTCAGTAGGTAGTAGAGCAGATGGACGCTCTCTTAGGAGTGTATCACTCTGACCATACAAGCATTCCTTCTTTGGGGAAAAAAAAGGCTTGAAATACAGGTATCTCACTGGATACCTTAGTTTGAAACCCAATGTTGTTGAGCGCATTTTGCATCTTGCTCATGTTTTCCATCTGCCCTATGCCTACACACCCTAACACCGCAATTATTGTAGCTGCTTTGAGAAAGGGTCTGCAGCTGAGCAGTTCACCTCTCCCCTCCCTCCCTTCCTTCTTAATTTATGAATCTGCAGAGCAGCCAATGTTATTTAAAAAGTCTTGCTATTTGACTTTACGCTAGTTCTTTCACTATCTGAGAACTGAATTTAGGATATAACCCTGCATTTATGCACATTACTCTTATTCTGCTTTCACTTCATCCGTGCAAGTTTTTATTTCCGTGCTCTTTCCCATTAGTCAGGTCCTCATTGTCTCCTCTCCCTGAACACCAAAGCAAAGTGTCCATATGGTTTCTGGTTTCTCCTTACTTTCAGAACTGACCTGGGGGCAATTTGCTCTAATTTAGTAGAACTGACTGTCAAAATCAGATTTGGTTTCTAAATCGGTTGTTAAAATTCTCTTCCAGGAGGCTTCACTCTCTGTGGTGGTTCACTTATGTGGTATCTCTTCCTCTTTATACTTACTAAGAGTAGCTCTGAAGCCTTGATCCCCACTCCATCAGCTCCAGCTTTTAGCCTTGTTCCTGTATCTCACCCTCTCCTGGTGAGCCACTAGATACTTGGCCAATATGTCATAAACCCACCTAGAGTCTCTCTTCAAACATCTGCACACAGTGCCTCCTTTCTTTTTCCTCTTTATGTAGCCAAGGAACCATTTCTTATCTGTGCTAGCTTTATTCAGGGGTCTAGCTTACATGGCTTCTCTGGAGGTTTGACTAATCAGAACAGTCCCTTGTAGCCTTTAAAGAAATTTGTTGATCATGTGACTACTCCTGGTTTCACGCATTCCTGAAAGCAACGTTGGGACAAATAGCCAGTAGGACTACTTGCAGTTTTTGCTACTGTTCTCCTCTATTGCCAGGCTACCAGTGTACAAAGAAGGAAAATGATGATGAACTTTTTCAAAGTGAGTTAATTAGTGGGAGTAAATATTTGCAGAATATTCTGTCCTCTGTTCCTTGTCTGTCAGCATAACTGAAGCCTGCAGGAAATTTCTAAAGCACATGGAAATCTAGCCATCAGGTCTATGTGGAAAGATCAGTTACATTTTCATATAAGCGTTTGGTTTATTCACTCATTTCTTTGTCCAGACTGCAGGGTGTCCTGGGTTTCCCTGCCTTTCTTGGTTTTGACCCAGGTAGACCAGATGGCAATAATTGAACCCTAGGTTGTGAAAGCTTGTAAATTATTGTGGCAGGAGTTATCACCAGAAAGCAATGGCTGGAGCTGCCTTGCCAGCCACAGTGATAGGAAAGCCCTTTCCCTGGGCAATGCTATTTGGTTGCCTAGAACAAGGCACTGTACCCCTATGGTCCCTGAGGTGGGCATCCTCAGGAGTGCTCGTGAGCATCTGGTTTTAGGAAACTAGTAATTTCCATCTTGTTGCTGTCAATCAAGACATTTTTAAATAACTTCCCTCTTTCTTGGCTTTAAGTCCATCTGCTTTTGTTTCCTACATTCAAATGATCTTACAGGAGGAAGTGGGTGGTAATCCAGCTAGAAATACCACCATGCTCTTACACCATCTGGCTGTTTCCTGAGGTCCTCCCAAGCATATTGCCCAAAAGTGACCTCCAGAATGCTTATGTGCTGGTAGGGATTAAATGTTCAGACAAAACGTGTGAGCAACAGATGAGACTGTACTGTATGAAGCTGTTCTCCAAGGACATTCTTCCACTTGTCCCTTGAACAAGATCTGAAACAACATCTGGACAAGGATTTGTGTCACATGACTTTAAATATGCTGACATTTGACTTCAGTGACACATTCTGATACCCTTTCAAAATGAAGCACCTACCAAATGAGGATTTAATTTAGATTTAAGATTGTATTTACTGTCTATTAATAAAGTGCTACGTAATAACTCAAACCACATTTATTGAGGCTGTTTTGATTATGTAACAGGCTATTATGTTTCTAATAATTAGCTGGCACCATTTGATTACATATGAATTAAAGAAGTTTTCTAGTTTACTAAGAAGCCAGGAGTTGTTCTTAGCATGGATTTGGTGTTGGTAACCAGAGCAACCTCATGCTCTGGAAATGAGGTTTATCCTAGGTGACAGCTTCCCACATTTTTGCCTTATGTTCTCATTCTTGACTTGTAAAGATCATCTTGAAAAGGGGAGACCAGGAAAGGTAGAGAGCAGGGATTCAGGAACAAGAAGCTGAAGAGACTGGCCCAAGATAACACAGCGGGAAGTCTGAGGTGGACCAACATGTGAATGTGGGTCTCCTGAAGTTACTCTCTCATTTCATGTAGCCTGGTACTGCAGGCTGAAATCCTGCCCCTGCTGCTATTCCATACCCCAGGGGAATCTCTTAACCGCCTGGTTAGTGTTCCCCTGTGGTGTGGGAGTCTGTTTTTACAAAAGGAATCAAAAACTTTGAAAGGTCCTTTTTTTCATCATAATGTGGAAAGGGAACATTTATGAAATCTCAGTTTCATGGGGTGGGAAAATTGTTTCCCTCTCTACTCTAGAGGAGATTGATAAAAGACTCATGATAGCAATTGAATGCTGGGGGGATTTTTGATCTGTGCAGCTGTGCATAATCCTTATTATTTTTACAAGTCACTGGAGGCATTTTGTAGGGTCAACATGGTAAGAAATCTGGACCTGAAAGTGAAAAAAAGTGTCTGTCAGAGGGGCCAGCTTTTAATTGGAAACTAAATTTAATTTTAGAGGAAGAGGAAAATACCACACTTCTAATGAGATCCAGGGCACTCCAGAGAGCAGCCTGCAAAGAATATTTAAATAAAAAACTCCTGTTTAGAAAGACCTGTTGTAAATGACTTCTTGATATTGTAGGTAGATAAATGCACTTGAGCTCATGCCTCACAAATGAGAAACCATATATTAAACATGCTGATGACTTGAAGTAAGATTTTGAGAGTAGTTTTAACTTTAACCAAGAAAAGTTGATTATTATTTTTTGAACTGTTCAGAAAAGCTAAAGCTTTCCTTTCCTTTCCTTTCCTTTCCTTTCCTTTCCTTTCCTTTCCTTTCCTTTCCTTTCCTTTCCTTTCCTTTCCTTTCCTTTCCTTTCCTTTCCTTTCCTTTCCTTTCCTTTCCTTTCCTTTCCTTTCCTTTCCTTTCCTTTCCTTTCCTTTCCTTTCCTTTCCTTTCCTTTCCTTTCCTTTCCTTTCCTTTCCTTTCCTTTCCTTCCTTTCCTTTCCTTTCCTTTCCTTTCCTTTCCTTTCCTTTCCTTTCCTTTCCTTTCCTTTCCTTTTCCTTTTTCCTTTTTCCTTTTTCCTTTTTCCTTTTTCCTTTCCTTTTTCCTTTCCTTTCCTTTTCTTTCCTTTCCTTTCCTTTCCTTTCCTTTCCTTTCCTTTCCTTTCCTTTCCTTTCCTTTCCTTTCCTTTCCTTTCCTTTCCTTTCCTTTCCTTCCCTAAAACATTTGGAAGGGGATTATTTTTATGTTAAAGTGGAAAGCAAGGACCAAACTTCCTTGTAAGTGCCAATTTCCAGTTTTCCTGAGATGCTTTCAATTAAAAGATAAATTGAGAGGGCTTTTTTTATTTGGATTTTTTTTTTTTTTTTAAGTTTAGAGTTCTGCACCTTGAAATAATTCAGTCTGTTCAAAACATAGTACAAATGTTGGTACTTATAAACGAGCTTTTAGAAGTGGTGGTGATGATTTTTTTTAGGTAGTCTGCTCAAACAAGGTGAAACCTTGAGCTCAGATTTTGATCCTTAAACAGTCATTTGAGGAGGAAGGAGTTTTTATGCTTTGTGCACAACAACAGCCAGAGGATGTGGGCAGAGGAAGAAAGGATGGTGGGTTCCTGCCTCTGTCTCTCCCAGCATGCAAGACCCTGGGGACAACCTGCGAGGTGGAGAGGGCTGCAATGACCCTAAAAGAGGACCAAAGCCAGGCTTTACTCCCTCAAGGACAAAGGGAAGCAGAAACAAGAGGTTTTGCTTTCCTATTTCACCAAGTGTACTTAAATCCCTTAAGAAAGCTGAAAGGTTTTTTTTGGATGAGGGACAAGGATGATGTTCCTTCCTCCTTGCCCCTCTTTTATTCTTAATCTATGGTCTTAACTGATTTGCTTAATGTAGCAGAGCCTTGAAGTCAGACATCTCAGCAGAAAAATGATGGCATGTGAAAGGCTGCAGGCACCCCTGCAGTGTCCTTGTGTGGTAACTAAAATTAAGTCAGGGCTAAAGAGATTGGTAACCAGGTACAAGAAGAAAAATTGGGTGAGGAAGAGTTAAAAATGCCTCTTTCTTTTTCTTGGGCTGCAACTGCAAGACTGAATAAAATAACCAAATCTGTTGAAATCAGACATTTCAGGCCAGAGACCAGCTCTCTAGGGAATAAGGGTAATACCTGACTCCATATCACACATCAGACCACACTTGGATTTTTTAGCTGGACTGCCCCTGAGTCCGATTTGAGTGGGTTATCTCCATGTAAAGGAGCATGGCAAAGCCACAAACCCCCTGAACTAACAGATTCACAGTCACTTCTTTTGCAGCTGGGTTGACTTTGTCCCCACTCTGGGTGTAGAGGGAGAACATTAAATATGGGGGAGGAGAGGGAAGGAAATGATACATGGAGAAACCATTTTTTTGCCTTCCCTTCAGCATATATCAGTGGATACTGAAATTTTTCAACTGATTAGATGCCCCATTGGTTAGAAAATTTGGAAGCAATCATGCAATTATATCACAAAACCTCAGAGTCGTGTGTATTCAGCCAAGCAGAGAAACCAAACTATTAGCAAAAATAGAGAGAGAGAGAAGAAAAGAAAAAAGACTATTTATATTGCAATACTGGTCCTAAAAAATGGAAAAGAAAACACAATGGAAACTTTTCTGCAAACAATTAAAGGAGGGGGAGAAAGGCTCAGGATGGGGCTGGTGTTCAGGGTAAATATAGAATTTATAACATAGTAAGAGCTGTTTTTAGTGGGCCTTAATTGAAACTACATTGCTTGTCCCTCTGCTATTGCGTCTCAGTGCTACAGTCCGTGAGAAAAAGAGGTACTGGGTGACTTTCCTAGTAAGGGACTGACATATCTCACTAGAGAAAACAATGATTGGCAATGCTCATTGTGAGCACTTGGGACACTTTTGTAAACAGGGGCATGGACTTGTGCTCTGCTCCACGCCACAGTGTCTCTGCTCCTGACAGACACTCTTCAGCCCCCATGTGCTGCAGAAGCCATCAGACACAGATATAGTTTTGCTAAATGAAGCCATTTGCCTGTACTAATACTTTTTCTCTTTCCTTTCTCTAATAGGAGGGTTTCTTGCTCCTCTTGGTGACAGAATGAAGGAAAGCACTGCTTTTGTGCACCCCAAATCATCTAGATAAGGACTCAGAAACACAATGTTTTCGTTGGTAGGAAGATGGAGCAATTTTGGGGGAGAAATCTGACCTCACTGAAATCTCAAAGGCATCTTTTTGGTCTTGGGGGTTAGAAACTGACTTCAGCATTAGCAGCCTCTCTGTCAACAGCCTTCTTCCGTTCCAGCTGCCCACCCTCTCCCCAGGGTGCCACCAAAATGTGGCATCTCTGGGGATGACCTTGCATGTGGGGGCTGAGATGACATCTAAAAGGGAGAATCTGTGCAGCAGTAGTCGAAGGGTGTGTATGGCAAGATGATCAGAGGAGGATCAGCTGCAGTTGAAGAAGGGGCAAGTGTCTGCAGCATGCTCTGTAACAAGCTGAGGACCGCATCAGCTTCCCAGAATCCAGGATCCTGGCTTAACCTATTAGCCAGTGATGGAGCCAGTCACAGATGAAGATCTGAGATCCAGAATCTGGTCAAAGTCTATCTTTTTAGTCTTCTTTTCCCCCTTTGAAGGGACTTCAAATGAATTTTAAATCCTATTCCACTGAGGGACAAGTAGGAAGAGATAGGCCAGAATGGAGTGGGCAGAGGAATTATAATGAATGTTAGCATATTGCTGGCACATATGAATGGGAAAAAAAAAAATGTTGAGGTGATCCAAAGCAAAAATTGAATCTGAGCTAGCCACTTACCTAATTGCTTTGCCTTGTCCCCATCCTGATTGTGACAATTGGTTTCTTCCCACAGAGGGACTCCATCCCACCCTTCCTCTTGGGACTTGAAATGCTTCACTAGTTTTGATGTCTCAGTATCCTGCTATTAATGGAAGGAAGTATCCCTTTCCCTTAGTATCACAGACATGTGAAATTCACTAAGAACTAGAAATGGTTTTATTATTTAATTTTAATTTTTTTCCAAGATAAAAAGCAAATATTTGGCAATTCCACGCTTGTTTGGTGCTGTGGTTTGATCTGGTTCCCCAGAAAAGTGGGAGCTGTTCTTTGGATTCTGCAAAGCCTCCCGGGGTGAGGGGAAATTGGTGGCTCTTCGGGAGCTTCCTGGAATGTGAAATGCCATTTAACACTGGCTTTATGTCTTCAGATGCTTGGGATCTCTGGAGTCTCAAAGGCCCAGGGAGTACCAGGGTAGGATGGACAATTAGATGGGTTAAAAAGAGGAACTCATTAGGAGCATATTCAGAGCAGAAACTGCAAAAGAACAGTTACATTCTTTGCCTTATTCTTTACATAAATTTTGAGAGCCAGTGGAAAAAAAACAACTGTCACAGGGCTGGATCCAGGCCTGGTAGAGGCAGGGTTATGTTTTTGTTTTGCTTTCCACCAAACACTTAACACCCCAATTTTCTCTTCTTCTCTTGCAGGGAAAAAAATTGGATTCAACAGAGCTCTTCACCCACCAGCTCTCACTGTCCCACTGAGTCTTTTACAAAATTTAGGTGCCAGCAAGAGCAGAGCTTTTTTATGAGAATTATTTGCCTGGTCTCCGGACGGTTGTGGGCCAAATCTGTCCCACAACATGGAAAATCAAGCTGATCTCTAATCTGCTCACACTAAAGAACCAGGACCCTTACCAGACAATCGACTGGTAGCACAACAAGGCTCACAATGGGAATACTTATGTGAAAACGCAATCTCAGGTACTTACCTGCAAGGTGCAGTGATGGCTATAGCCATCAAGACTGAGCAAGTTTTGCAGGGAGATCAAAATGACAGTGCTTTTCCCATGCGTTGAAGGTCCTGTCATTGTCCTCCGTAACTCTGTGAGGCTGACTTTAAAATGATCTGTTGCAAAAAAAGGGAAAATATATTTATTTGGGACTTTCAGCCAAATACAATTCTTTAGTGAAAAGTGGACACCTGTCTTGAATCTGTCCTACTTCTCATGAAAGCACCAGAATGCTTCCTGGTTTGACAGGAATTAATTTTTTTGTATACAAAAATCCATCTTTTTTATAGGAAAGGGAAGGAAAGTTTATTTTCTCTCCATCTCTGTTGGGTGGATCTCCCCCTGTGTTTCCTGTAGGCTGGTCATTGGCTTTGTCCCCACTAAGACATGAAGGATTAACTCGAGCCAAATTCTGTCTAGGGAGCTCATGAAAATCACTGAATTGTGTTCTCTATTTGCATTATGAACTGAGAATAAACTTTGGCCTGCTCTTTCATGGTCTAGAAGAGTTTCACCCCTATGCAGAGAACTGCATGTCATTTTAGACATAAATTATAGGCTTGGTTATTGCCTTTTGCAAAATGGCAAGTATTCCTCAAGATTTGGTCTTCATGCTTTTCATCCAGAAGAATCCTCGTGTCTTCTGATCTGGATGTTTTCCTTTGTTTTTTTTCCTGTTCTCCTCAGTACAGTCACTACTGTGAAGGGGAACCCTTGGGCAGTCCTTTAAGTCCTAGATGAAGGTATGTAAAATAAAGGATTGAGGGACAGTGTTCTGAGCCTGCCAGTTCAACTGCTTCACCACTTTGTCCTCAGCATCTTCTAAACTATGATTGTTATAATAACCAAAACCCAGACTAGTAAAATAAGAGGCCTGGGAGAGAACTGGTGAACTTTATTGTCCTATCTTACTAATTTCTCGATCGTTTAGTTCTGTTGGCATGATTTAAATTGTTGATTGGAGTTTGAAGGCAGATCAGCTCTTACAGCTTCAGAAGTCCTTTAACTTCCCTTGCAGAAAAGGAAGTACCCAAGGGTAAATCATCCACAGTTACTGAATTTGTGTCCATTGCTATATCTCTGAAGGTCTTCAGAGGGCTGATCTGAAATCAAAGTTATTTCACATAAAACCAAATCTGAAGGTGGAACAGTCTAGTTTGGGGACTTCAGACTCATATTAAGCAGAATGGGAATCAGTCCTTGAGGTTGTTTGAGCTCTCTGGAGCCTTTTTGGTGATCAAAGGTGTCACTTCTGCAATATGGAAACAGATCTGTTGAGGGAAAAAACCCCACATACCTGCAAAAGAGAGCAGAAGTCCTACAATACCGCACACACAAAATGTTTTTCTTTACATATTCAAAATCTAGCTATGAAACCAGTCTGAACTGACAATTTTGCACGAGAAGCCTGTGCCACTAATCACTTGCAGCATAAAACTACAAAAAGGTTGTAGAGGAGTCCAAACTCTGCTCCATTACAGACTTTGGTGGTTCTTTCATCCATTTACATTGCTTTTTGTGGGATCATTTCAGCACAATTAAGAACACTTCCTTTGACCTATGCAATTTATATCAAAAATTTTTTGGTCATAAAACCAAACTGAGCACAATTCCACTTTTAAGAATTAAATCCTTCAATTACCCATGTACAAATCCTCAGTAAAGGTTTTGGCTTTACTGCTCAAGCCTTTATAACCCACAGAGGAGAGCCTGCACATAAAAAAAACAAGAAAATTAATGAACATGGAGTTGCAGCAGTGAGAAAGTTGGAATTCCTGCTCTTTGGGAACTTCCAGCGCGTCAAAACTTATTATTCTAAGCTGAAGCAAGTACTTCCAACATAATAAATTTGCACAAAAACTGAAATTTCTTATAATTTCTGTTAAGAATTGCCAATACTTTCATTGTTCTTGAATAGAAATGAGAATGGAGAATTACCTATATTGAAATGTTTCCTTTTGTTTGCTGGATTTGACACACATGCTCAATTTGCCTGAAATTCACTTAATACTGAACTTCACATTTTGTGAGGGTCTCTGTTTTGGCTTTGTAGTTAAAAGGCCAGAATCGCCAGATTTCCCTATGGACTAAACTTTTCTGTCCAAATTACATTTCTCATACAGCACTAGAGTCACATGAGTATCCAACACAGCACATAATTCAGGCCAAGCCAAGTGCATGTTATTTCTTGGGAGCTGCAGTCCTCCAAAGGACTATGGGCCCATAGTAGAAAGGACAGAGTTGTGAATTAAAAATCCCCCAAGGCAATGCTCAAATAAGGAAATTAAGCTGAATGCCATGGTGAATCAAGACAGAAATTAATTATTTTGTATAAATAAAAAGGAAAACCAAGCTTTTCTGAACTTGGGTTGCATTTCATTTGGATTGAAACACTTCGTTTTGCACCATTCCCATTGTGATTTTGAAAATTCTTCACTTTGGAAAATCAGTTTGGTGGAAATGGCCATTCCTGTTGGAAACTTGCATCAGTGTACATCTCTTGACCATCTCTGCTATTGGTAGATACCTCCTCTGCTCTGGCAAGGACAAGCACAATCCAGCATTTTTGGTGAATCAACATAGGCAGGAAAAAAGGAGCCAGAGGAAGTTAGGTGCTATAGCCAAATGTCACCAGTAAAAGTATGGAGGGCTGTTAGTCATCTAGAATGACTTCTCTTTCTCACCTTCTCCCCGCCAGCCCTGTCTTTTCTGCTGACAGATAACTGCTATCCTAAATGTTCTCTTACTCCGCAGCACACTAGCAGGAGTTCCGCTTATGTAAGGGGAGGATGCTTTTGTATAAAGAGAAAGGAGACTGAAACCGAAGAGACTTCTGAGAAAGAAGAACTTAGCTTCCCAGTATACTAGCTCTGTTACAGAGCAACAGGCTGCAGTTGTAGTAGACACATATTCCTATTTTAGCCAGAATTTAAGCTTCCTCTTGCAGCTCAGTGATGGTCTTGGGGCCAGATCCTCAGCGGGTACAAAACAGAGTAGCTCCTGCTGGTTACACTGAAATGAGAGAAGTGTCCCCTCTCCTGTGGCATTCATTGCACTTGCTCCTGTTGTGCTTCATACCCCCAAAGCACCAGACGCTGCCCTAAACGCCACCCATAAGGCTTCCTCTCCTAATCCAGCCCACAAAGTCAAGAGCTCGGGAAGTGAATAAAACCAACTGTGCAAATGCATTTTGTAGGCCACAGGGAAGAAAAAAAGGTTTCATGGAGCACACTTCAGTTTTCATTGGTGCTTCTGGCAACCTTCTTCTCCTACACATCATCATCATTGGAGAGACAAAACCCAGGCTCCCTGTTGCATACACAAGAAAGGGAGACTTCCCTTGTGCTTCGTTGCACTGTGAGCTGTAAATTTCTGAAGAGCTCTGCTATAATCTTTTACAGTCTGCAATCCCACCCTTCAGCTTAATGAAATAGAATGGTACAAATGCTCTCTGGACATTTCACTGCTGACAGTTACCCAAGGTTTGCTTCGGCTGTTACAATACGGCTATTTTATTGTCTTTTTTTTATTTCTCTTGTACAATTTCATGACTAACTATGTGTAAAATGGAAGGAATTTGACTATCCTTTCTTCATCCAGTTGGACACAAACTGGACTGGTTTCTTTAACTCACTTTTCAGCTGGCAGGGCTTGCTTTCTGTTTTCTTTTAAATGTCAGAAAAGGTTAAATAGGCTTTTCAAATCTGCAATAGATTTTGAAGATCTCTGGGGGTAAAACCTTCACAAAAGAAACAGTTTATACTAGTTCAAACAACAAACTCGGGTTCAGAACCTGGAAGGCAAGAAAAACAAGCCTAAAACATGTCTCACATAAAAATCATAGGGTTTTTTTTACCTAATCTCCCAATATAATGAAAAGGAGGGTTTGAACCTCTCTGATTGTCTTGATTTTTTAAAATTTTATTTTTATTACAGTATATATTACAGCTTGGAAATATACATGCAGATCAGGGAGCCGGACATTATAAAGTGATTCCCACCGTTTTCCTGTGTTTTCCTGGTATCCTGCTTTGCCACAGGGCTTTCAAAGGGACCAAGACCCTAGCTAGACTGCCACATCTCTCCTCACTTGAAACAGAAAGCAAATGCAAACACTGGGTCTAAAAAGCTTAAAGGAAAGTTGGCGAGGACTTTGGCTTTCACAACTTGTTGAAAAATTCAGCATTCCTCATATCAGCGAAATGCTACCATCCCAGCTCAGTGTTCGCCTGGCAGATACGATCTTTAACTGGGGAAAAGGGCAGGACAGGAGACAGTAAAGAAGTGCTTGGATCCATAGAGCTGACTATTAGACAGATCATCTCAAGTTGCTTTTGTTTTGAGATCTGTAAGACAGGACATTGTACAGGACTGAGTGACGACATACAGAGATTTTGAAAAGTGGCGTTGTGTGTTATGTGAGTAAGGCCTTATGCTTTCAAAGTCCAAACATAGTCCACACTAGCATACAAATACACTAATACCAAATTCCTGCTGATTCAAAAATAGCCTGCCTTGTGCTACTGCCAGCTACGTGCAAGGACGTTACAAATTCAGGGTGACCATGGTTTTAAGCTTCTTTGGATGCATCTTCTTTTGTTTCTCACTGGTAATATTGTTCATGAGGAAAAAGGCAAATTTTGGCCAGCCAGGTAGAACTTCTTGTGCAAAATGGTAATGAGTCTGGATTTGTTGCACATGCGCTGGGGTACTTCGAGTCAGACAGAGATTCAGAACATGGCAGGCATCTCACAAGGCAATGCTTCCCCGATAACTTAACCAACTGCAAGAGTACCCCAAAGCAGATGGACCTCTGCTTCTGCTTCAGGTTTCCCACTGCAAATGGAAAAGTTGATGTGGGACATTAAAACTGGAGAATTCCTTGACACTATCATCGGTAATTGAGGTTACTGATAACTGGTAACACCTGCCTGCTCTGTCCTCACCTTGCTACGGAGAAGCCAAGCCCTGTGTCAGAGCTCCAGACAGGAGCTTGGGTAGCATGCCGTGGAGGGGAGCGCAGGAGTGTCTGAGCAGAGAGAGATCACATTACCGCGGTGCTAAGCCCCTCACCTCAGCACTCTCGCTGGTGCCAGGATCCCTTCCCAGCACTCCCTCGCTTTGAGAAAAATGTGAAAAGTGGTTTAATTGGCCTCAAGCCTGTTATCACTTATGACAGCAGTGATCAGAAACAGGGTCCGTTAACAGCCCTAGTATTTAACACATGCATTCACTTATGAGTAGAGGGTTCCCTGTCTGTATGATTAATGTCATCTCAACATATTCCATTAACAAAAAATATGAAGCGCATTGATTTTTTTTCCCCTATGTGACTGACAACATAAACACATTGTCAAAAGCACTGAACAGATGGTAAGGCACTTAGGAAAGTCTGCTGCATTTAAGAAGTCACTGGCCTTCAGCGAGTACTTAAACCACCATGGATAGTAATTGAAAGAAGGCTGTCCCTCATTTCCAGAATGAGAAGGAGTAAAACACAGTCACTCCATCTTTCATACAACAGTAATTATGCATTCCCATGATGGTCTCTAATTGTAAGCCAGCCTCTTATCTGAAGTTGATGGTCTGTCAGTAGAGAATGGCACAAGGAACAGAGGATGGGTACCTGGTGTGGGACAGCAGCAGGCAGGGAACAGAGCTCCAGTACATATAGGAGGGATGCTTGCCACAGCATCAGCATTTGCTCTTGGATCATGTATAGCTGCCTTCTCCATCCTTCTTTGCTGGGAAGCATGCTCAACTTGCATCTCCCTTTTGTGTACATAGTAAGCCTTAAACGCTCACCTGCCAGTATCCTTGGGGCTGGCCATCTTGGTGATCAAAATACTCTTTCTCATAATTTCCTAGAGATCATTACCAGTTTCACCCTCCCCAGTGTCTTGTTTCATTTTTGGGTCTTTCAACAGCTCGAGTAATGAGTGTTGATCAACATCAATTTAACTCCCACAACATGAATTAATTATTTCTGCAGAGACCTCTTACCATGAAGACAAATCTGCAGGGGACTTTTTCTTTCCTTTTGCTACCTGAGGGAGTTTCAGTTCTTGTTCTCGACTTCCTGTGGCATGGATTGCCTTGTGCAGCCTCTCTCTCTAGCAGCTGGTATCGTTTGCATTATATCCAGGGCTAAAAGCTGGTAGGGTTTGCTAAAAACTGGAAGGGAATAAACTACTGTGAGAAACCTGAAACATCCCTTTTCCCTCTTCTGTTTTTTACTGTGTAAACTGAACTATCCTCATTCCTCAAGCTTTATAATTTTTTTATGAACTCATGCATCCAGAAGTCAGTTTGCTCAGTTTCTTCTGAATTATTTCCCACAAATATTCTTGTCATTTTCTCCTTTTACTACTGTAAGGTCTTTAAATATAATGATTTTTTAATCCTGAATAGCATTTGTTTGAGAGCTTTCTAGTGCTAATACATTACTATCATTTGTTTTACTATTTCTTTTTTAATAGATCCTTCAACCCTGATGGAGATGTGGTAGCCTTTCATAAAGTAACTTGAATACTGTAGCATCTTTTCAGGTACAGGCACTGTCCTGATGATAACTCTCTTCCTTGGATCCTACTATTAATGAGCCACATGAACCTGTTCCAACCTTTCTGTTTGCCCTCAGAAGGCTATTAACTCACTAAATTGATATTGATTAAAAAAAAAAAGTTATATATAAAGTAGCCTGATTAAAGAAATGTGGAAGAAATATCATAAAAGTAAACCACTTCAGACAATAGGTCTTGTCAAACAAACTTGATGCCATTCTGTAGGGTAACCTACTGTTTAAGTCTGACTCTAAGGCACAAGGTAAGTCAAGTCAGCAGAAAAACTATTACTGTTCCCACCTACTTAACCTTTCACTGCCCTCTTGAATCCTCTGTTAGAACATGGTGGCAAAGATTTGTGATCTGGTATTTGACACAACGAAGAGCCAGGCATGGTCATGGAGGGTAGGGTGTGGGACCCTCCAAAAACATAGGTATTGATGCAACAAACTTCCCCATCCTGAGAAAGGAGTCATGTCCCCACAGAGGACACAGAAATCCTTTAAATACTTAACAAAACTTCTAAGTTAGTATGGTTTCTGAAAACAGCAATCACTATCCAGTTACTGCTTAGAAGCATTAATTAAACACAGCTCATTAGAGAGCTCATTAGAAATGTTGTATAGTTGGATTACTGTCATTAGTTTTACTGAATTGTCCATATTTTGATTTAAAACAAATGAGCACTGAACAATATACAGAGCAGGAATGAATTAAAAACTGACAGATCTCAAAATTTCAATCCGGGGGAAAAGCCTGAATGACTGTATTTTTAGTGCTGCTGCTCTAGGATGAGGCTCATTTTGGATCTGCGCTTTCATAACTGATTTAGTAATAGGTATAAAATCCCTGCTGATAAAGGCTACTGGGTGACAAAAGCATTGCTGGAGCAATGATTTATAATCAAAGCAATCAAATGATAAATTCAAATGAAATATTTCAGTAAGTTTCTGCCTAAGAGAAAGGCAGTACATCGTACCTACAGAAAGACTGGTCCTCCCCACAAATGTCTTAAGATAGAATTTAGCAAAAGGCTGTTCATTCCGGTTATGAAGATAGGCTAAAAGGGGCTGCTGAGGTCATAGGGTACGTTGAAAGAGAAGTAATAATCTAACAGATGACATCATTACCTCTGCAGATGACATTTACTGATGCCAGCTTGTTGCATCCAGCTCTGAATCCACACCTGAGAAAGGATACAAAGCCACAATATTTTGCAGAACAGAACCACATGGTTTTTCTGGGTCTGGAGAAATCCCCTCACCATAGGAGAGTTAAAGAAATCAATCTGTTTAACTAATCATGAAGGCAACTGGGGAGACAAGAGGTGACTTGATTATTCCATAATTACCTTCCCAAGGAAAAAATAGCAGTTGCTAAAGAAGTCTTTAATTCAGCAGAGAAATGCAGAACAAGAAGCAGTAGCTTGGAGTTGAATTAAAACTTGGCACATTATTTAACTGGGAGGGGGAAGGGAGAAGAATCAGCTATTGGGAGTAATCTGCCTGCAGAAACAATGAACTCTCTCTCATGCCTTGTCTTCTCCAAATAAGACCTGAGTATCTCTCTAGAAAATACATTTTCACTGAGCAGTGTTAATGGATTTTATTAGATGGTGACCAGGAGAAAAACTGCCCCTAGTATTCATGAACTACACAGGCGGTCAAATCAGATAACTCTAATGGTCTGGCCTAGATTCAGAGAATTTAAAACTAAGAACTAACCGGGACTATGTGAGACGTTTTAGTTTCATGGTAGTAGAGTAACCTTCTGAACAAATTATATTTGACCTCTGCATCCTAGTTATGGATAATCCTCTTGGGAAAAATGCTTTAAAAGGCATTCATTGAAAGTTTGGCTGCCAGTATATTGATTGACTTACCGGTAGTTGAACAGGCTAAGACAAACCTTATAAAGTCCTCTAGTATGACTAATACTTATTTATATGCTCTTTTTTCTTCTCTCCAGGTGAAAAAAAAGCCTGAAATGACACAAGGTCAGCAGGTTCTGCTGCAACAGTCTTCATGGGGCTCTGGCACACTGGACTGCAGCTATTACTTGATCCAAACTGAACCTTTAATGACAGTAGTTAGTAATCTTTTTATCTGCTGCTAATAAGGCCAATCTCTCATAGAAATTACTTTTTTGTTCTGTTTTGTCTTGCATTTTTGGGGGCTGAGGAAAACCAATGCCAAATAATCAGCAATTTCAATGGCACCTATCCAGACCATATTCTTTTGGCTGTCTTCTTTTCTTAGCTACATTTTTGGCTGTATATACTGACAGTGGCCTCCTACAGTGGAGGAATATAATGTCTTGGATTTATCACATATAGGAAAAGCTGTAGAAAGTGAATGGCCTTCTCGATACTCTTGCAGTAAAATCACCATGTTAGCTTGGCCCATGTTTTGTTACCTTCTACAGACATCCCTCTTTCCCAACATGCTAATATTTTTGGAAAAGTCACATTAGATGCACTTATCTTGACCATTGAAAACTTTCTTTGCATTCTCTGGAATTTCTTGAATGCTCATACCAAGATATGTGTGCACGTCTCGTCCCTAAAATCCTCAAAGTGTTATTCATGACCTACTACTTTCCAAGGCATATGGGAGAAATAAAATGACTGATTTCACTGATGTTGTTCCTTCCTAATCCATTCAGAACATTTTGAATTTGAGAGAGGAGTTGTTTTCTTGAGCAATTTAGTTTTTTCTGGTTGTCTTCCAAAAACCAGGCAATGTTGGATAATCATTCATTTTCCAAGCACACCAGTGCATGGGCAGGCTGTGACCTGTCTCTCTGGAATAACTTGCAGGATGCATTTTACTATTTTATCCAGCGGATGTGACATGGAGACACGTCTTCCATTTGCACTTGTTTATGCACCGTGATACACAGATAAAACTAACCGACGAAATCACTTTGTTTTAACTATTCATAGTGGTCATGCATGGGTAGACTACTAAGCACCTGTTACTTCAGGAGGTTTGGAGCTAAGAACACTTCTAATACACAAGAAAAACAAGTTGTGATTTCCGAAACTCTGATAGCTTACGGCCAGTGAGCATACTCCCAAATATCTGAGTCTTTTCATGATTGTCTCAACTTGTGATTCAGAGATGGACAAGATGAAGTCTGCTGATCTCTTCCTATGTGATATCCATCCTGTCAATGTAAAAGTTGTTTGAAAATACAGTACATTTTATACACACTAGAAATGTACTCAACTCATGCGTCTTCTGCTATTAACACTATTATCCCCACCCAGCCATTAAAATTAAATTTTGTTTCAGCCAGATGTTGTAGATTTTGGCATTCTTCTAAATAGACCGTATCCATTTTTTGGCGAACTTCTTGTAATTATCATTGGCTCTTTTGTTGTTGCTTTGGTACTTTAGGTTGCTGGAGCAGCACGTTTCCAAAGCAACGCAGTGAATTTTTTTTTCTTTATTTCTCTGGAAAGGTCAATGAGCCAAGGTAAAATTGGTGTAGTTGATTTGTGAAGCAACTGAGAGATTTTGGCCCTGAAAGACATTGAGCGGGACTGAAAACACCACAGAAGTCTGCAGCCTCAGGTTTGAAAAATAAGAGCAGTCAGTTGTGCTAGTAAAGAATTCAGTGCCATGCTTTAAAAGGTAAAATCAAAGAATTCTGTGTGCCATATAAAGTTGAAAGGGAAGCAGAATCCAAAAGGGTTGGGTGACCAATTTTGAAACACTGTTTGAATAAGATGGATGGATTGGAGCTTGCCGTACTTGGTTTGAGGCCAGGAATAATCTTTTCAAAGCTAGAAGTGCTTTTGATCTCTGCCTACTCCTCCTCATCACTGTGAATCTCCAGGGATACAACCCTACCGTGCAATACAAGGGAAAGAAAATGTGCTTCAGAAGAGGGAGAGGAAAAAGGAGAAGGAAGCCAATGAAATAGTATCTGAGAACAACACCACTGCCTGTAATGACACTGACCTGCTGGTGCCAGTGGAAGAGTTTTGTAATATTTTTCCAGGTCTGCTCTTGTTTTTGATACTGGTCTGTGGAGCTGGCTCCGTGACTCTATACCCCCCTCTGCACACTTCCAGGGGTATTGGGAATGGTTCCAATGGACCTGTGACTTGGAAGTAGACCCAAAATATTTTACAGGCCAAAAGTCCCATCAGGCAAAATTGAGCCAAATTGATCTGACGTCAGTGGGAGTAGATAACGTTGAGGAGCAGGGGTGTCTGCATCGCTATCTCTGTCCCAGTTAGGAAGTGGCTGTGCTGGAGGTGGAATGCAATGGGTTTGTAGTGTGCAGCAAACCCAGGGAATGATTTGGGAAGAAATGAAGGGGAATAATCCATCAAATGAGTACAATAGAGGGCTCAAGGGGCACATGGTATTGTTTATAATGGAATTCACACAGCTTAGCTGGAATGACATCGCAACTCTAGTTTTAAAAAAAATTAGCGTCTTGTCTTTCAAGGACCGTCAGAACTCTTAGCTGCACAATGCCTCTGAAACCACCTTAGCGTTAATTTTGGTTCAGACTTAACTTGGAGAGAAGGATATGTCCATGGAATTACTGAGGCTGCATCTCTAAAGCGGACCTCTCCCTGGAGGTCTGTTGTTGTAGCCTGTAAACGCTAGGAAATTAGAAGGTCCTGCTGGGAGCATACAGTCATTTCTGGACGCCTCTCTTCTTCTCTACAACTCAGATGCCACTAAAACTGAGACAGAATCACCACCTCCTGTTGGGTGGCATATCTTATGATGCATGGGAGATTTTAATAAGCTTTTTCTGTGAGTAATATAATCTCCTGGGACTGTGGATACAGGCTTGAGCCATGGAATAAATGTGGCTTTTTGGGCTTACAGTCGTCCTGAGCAACATTCTCCACTCAAAACCGCACCCTGCGCTTGCTGGCGGGAGAGTATAAACAGTCAGTCGGAAACTTCCTCTGGTTTCTTCCCATCCGATTCAGAAATCCTCAGTATGGAGGTACCCAACAGCACCTCCAGCTGTGACTACCGTGCAGACCATTTCTGAAAGTCACCATGGTCGTGGCTCCAAAGAAACCTGCAGACTGCTGGCGTCCCTGAAGAGCTGTCAGGGAGCCAGGCCCTCAGGGGCTGTGGGGCTAGGCAAACCCAAGAGAGACACAGATCATACACGCCAACAGAGATAAGTCTCTGTCTGCTGAGTGGTTGAAGGGCCGCCCATGCCCCACTCAGACCCCACATTCATATCAGTTCCTTTGCAAGGTTGTTCTCTTTTTTTTCACCACCCTGCCTCACACGCACACTTACTTGTGTCGTGTAATTTTTGGAGTGCCCAAGACAAATGTGTATTGCTCAGTGTTCCCTTCACTTCTCTTCTGCACACACCCAGCCTCAGAAATCCTGTCAATTCACCTTTACTTGCTGTTTGTCAGAACATTATTAATTCTCCAGAAATGGTATCCTCTAGTGTTTGTCATCCTTCTGTGCACATAAAAAACCGTAATCTTTTCTGAAAAAGAAATGAATAAAGAATCAATTTGTGCAAAGGCAAAGGGGGGGGAGGGAGGGAGAGAGAAGAAAAGATGAAAGAAACCTTGTCTTTGCCCTCGAAGGCTTTTCTTTTAAAGGTTTTATTAGTTTGCTGACAATGTTAATTTACCGGCATCTCCATCAACACCCCATCCACTCCACAGATCCTTTAACCAACTTTTAAAACCAAACTGAATTCGAGGGAAAACTCACAAGATGCACAGAGAAGTAAATTTCAGCTTGTCAAGCTTTATACTGATCAGTGGTAGTGTAAAACACAATGTCAAACAACAACCTTCCCTCTCACTCTTCTTGTCAAAAGCCACACCCTCCTGTTCTGCTCCCCCACCACCACTCTCACCTTAAAAATAAATGCAATAAAAAGGAAAATAAAATAGACCCCTTTCTAACCACTTTGGAGAACGAAAGCTTTGAAAGCAAAACAATTCCATAAAATGATCCAACTGCAATTCAAAATAAGCTGGTCACACAGAATAAGTTGGGTTACAATATTTGGAAAAACCACTGCATACGTTCCTATTCGAGGTCTGGTAAAGGGCAGCCACAAATTGTCTGATCACAAAGAAGGAATTTCCCCCTCACTGGTTTGTGGCAAGTGTACGTGAGGCTAAGAGTGATGTTCAAATAAGATGAGCTGAGCACAGCTTCTGCTGAGTGATCCCTTCTCAGTCTCCAGATTCAGTAGCAGTAAAAATGGAGTAAGGAGAGAGGACGAGACAGTACCATACCTCAACTGAGACGGGAGCCAGCATAGACACAAGACGCTTAGTACCAGCACTGTGCGGGAGGGAATCCCTAACAGATGTTTTAAAGTATCCTGATTATGTCTGATAGGAACAGGATGCTCAGACATTAGTGTGAAGAAGTTTCCCATCCCCTGCAGCTCTGAAGAACTAACTCAACAGAAGAATTCACAGTGCAAGGCCCCTTTTGTGCGCGCTCATATACAGAAGGCACTGGGTATCTTCAGTCCCCGCTAACAATGCACTGTGTCAAGGGGAGCTCAGCAGCAAACAGGAGATCCTCAGGTTCTTGCTGAAATCGTTGATATTGGCAACATTCATTAGCTTTCAGGTTCATTTACCACACGGAAAACAGTAAGAGAAGTCGCCATGCTATCTTACAGACCTGTGTGCAACCCCAAAAGCCTTCTCCTAGAGCTTGTGTAGGATCAACCTATAAAGCAGAAATGAAATCAAGTGACAAAAAAGCTGATGAGAAGCATCATATGCATTGCGTTTGGAATCCTCCACTGTTTTCACTGCTAAATGGGAGGTGCTGTGATTAATCTGTGATTATGTGACTCACCATAATTATGTCTTGTTGAAATTGAATTTATTGAAGCATGAATCATTCCACCCGAAGTGGAACCTAATTGCTCCATTGCTGTGGCAGCCATTTAGGGTTTAGAGGAGAGGTCGATATGTCAGGTGAAGCCTTCACTTCGATTCAAGCAATGAAAAAATTTGTCTTGTGACTTGCAAAAAGGTGAAGCTTGTCTCTGAAATGAGAAAAGAAGAACCCATCTCATGAAGTTCTGTTTGAAGTGCTGGGAAATGTTCAGCCAACCTGATGGTGAAAAGCTTCCTCAGGCTGAGAAGGTACGTTAATGATCCATTTGGGTCTGTGAGGCTGCTGTCAGTATTTGAATGCTGTATCACACAAGCCACAGACCTCCCACTACTTCGCTGTTATTTCTGGGCGCATGCTCACCAAGGCTGGTGTATATCCACAACAAACCTGTAATTTCATCAGTAAGAGTAGACTAGAGAAATACAGCAAAGATGAGCCTGGCACTCCTGCTTTGGATGACACATGCGGGAGGTTGCAGTATGTGGTGTGTCTGTGGGGTGTCTCTCAACCAGCAACCCTGTATAACAGAGAAAACTAAGGTCAACTTGGATTTTTTTCCCCTTTTTAAAGAAGGGATCCACATTTTGTATTCAGTTGTTTGGATTTTTGGATGGAAAAGGCATTTTTCAAATGGGAATTTTTATGGGTAGACTTTTTGTTCCACTTTTTACCAAAAAGCCACATTTAATGAAACAGTCTTTGTATTCAGTTTAGGAGGGGAAAAAAATTTACATTTTCTCCTCTCATGTAAAGTAGACCCTTTTTCCTAACCAGACTTTAGTATAATTATTGCTAGCATACATGAAGGAGTATAAACAATGGCTCTCCGGGGTAAGGAGATTTTTACAGTTGTTAAGTTTCCTGCTCTATTTTTAAAATTCCTGCTGCTGCTGCTGTTGTCTATAACACAGCAGTAGCAAAGGCCCACAATAGCAGTTAAGGTTGAAATGGGGATGAAAATTGCAATTAAAAACAAAACCAAAGCTAGGAAATACTTTGCAGTGCATAATGCCCAACCAGGCAGAAGAATTATGCAGGGCAAAAAAGGGGGAAATTTACTCTTTGATTTCCCACTTAATGCCCATTCAGAGATCTGTCACTAGGTTCTGGAATGAAGGAAACAATCCTGCCTCATATCACTCAACCTCAGTGCTCTGTGTTGGTACTATTGTTTCCCCCCAACTATATTTAGCCAATGGGAAAGTGATGCAGGAGTCCCATCTGGTACATCAGAGGATGCCTCTTTGTTGGGATCACATCTGTTTTACGTTCACACTGAATCTTGGAAAGGAGATGTGGAGCCAGGGTATTTGCTTGGCTATTACAAATTTGTTACTTATTTCTAGCAATGCACCCTTGAAAGCAAATATTCAGTGCAAAATAGCTGGGGTTTATGGACACCGAAAAGGAAATAAATATGTCTTTTTTTTGAGAGAGACTGTATGAATCTGTCTGTCATATGTGATGAATTAGTTATCAAAAAGGTCTCCCCTTCAAAAGGAGAGGCTGTGTAAGGTAAGTGTCAGTCATTCTCTTCTAGATCTGCCTCTCCAGCGAAGGCTTTCACTGACCCTGTCAAACAACTTTCCAGTTTTCAGTCTGATACTAGAAATGCTGGTTCTTGTGTTGATCATACATGATCCTTTTATTTTTTTAAAGGCTTGACCTGTTAACAACTATGGCAATCATTTTATTCTCAGGCTTCCTGCAATCTGCTGCAGAAGAGATTCCTCTTCATCATGGTTTCTTGCAGAGACTTTGCTTTTGTTTGTTCTTGTTTTTTGGGAACGGAGAGATGGAGTCACTTCTTGTTTTTTCATTGTCGAAAATAGATTTTCAGGATAAAAGTAAATGGCAGTAGTTGTTCTTTGTGCATGCAAAGGTGACAAGAGGAAACCTTTTGCCTAGAACTCAAATTGCATTCAAACCATTGTCAACAACTACTTATGTTTTCTGAGGTCCATTCATTCATGGTACAAAAGACTTTTGAAACTAATCTCAAGCATAATGCTAGATCAGGCCTGTTTCCACCTTCATGTGTCCATTTCTGGCTTGACACTGCTGAATGCTTTATGTTTCAAGGAAGGTATGCAAACAGCCTTGCTCCAGGACGACACATGACTTTTCTTCTGGGGCTTAGAAACCAGTCCCTGCACTCCCCTGTGCATGGAGTGGCACACAGTCCCTGCGTGAATGGACAGCTGAGACTTGCACCAGGGCAAGCAACAGAAATAAGCCCCCAAGACTGGGAGGAACACATGCTCTTTACCTTGGCACAGCATTTGATTTTCTTTCTGGTTCTCTGCATCTGCCAAGTAGAGTTTAGAGCTGCAGAGAGGGATGGATACACATGTGTATGGATGCACAGGGAGTACAACTGTTAGCAGCATTGCAAGCCACAGAGTCAGAGGGGCTGTGCTGGTTTTGGCTGGGATAGAGTTAATTTTCTTCATAGTAGCTAGGAGGAGGCTATGTTTTGGATTTGTGCTGAAAAAAGTGTTGATAATACAGAGGTGTTTTTGTTATTGCTGAGCAGTGCTTACACAGAGTCAAGGCCTTTTCTGCTCCTCACACCACCCAGCCAGCAAGTAGGCTGGGGGTGCACAAGAAGCTGGGAGGGGACACAGCCGGGACAGCTGACCCCAACTGACCAAAGAGATATTCCATACTATATGACGTCATGCTCAGCAATAAAAAGCTGGGGGAAGAAGAAGGAAGCGAGGGACGTTTGGAGTGATGGCATTTGTCTTCCCAAGTAACCGTTACACGTCATGGAGCCCTGCTTTCCTGCGGATGGCTGAACACCTGCCTGCCGATGGGAAGTAGTGAATTAATTCCTTGTTTTGCTTTCTTTGTGCGCGCGGCTTTTGCTTTACTTATTAAATTTTCTTTATGTCAACCCATGAGTTTTCTCACTTTTACTCTTCCGATCCTCTCCCCCATCCCACCAGGGGGGACTGAGTGAGCAGCTGGGTGGTGCTTAGTTGCCGGCTGGGGTTAAACCACGACAGGGGCAAAGATGGTAGTAAAGCAGGACTTCTAAAGTCATTCCACTACTTCATCCCCAAGCAGATTTGTGGATGTCTGCCCTTTCCAGAGTGGGAGGGATGGAAAAAACAGTGACATTTCAAGGTCAAGTTAGCCACAATCATTTTGCCATGCCATTCAATGATGATTCTGGCACCTTAGCTAAGACCACTAGAGTATGAGTCTTGCCCTTTTACTAGTAGTCTGTCCCCCATGAACCCCAGAAGGTCCGAACACCAGTAGAATCAGTCATCCTTTCTCAGAACATGGAATCAGCCTTGATTAGATGGACAAATGCCATCTGACCAAGAGCTGTCTACTGCCTCCACCTCCACAGGAGCCAATCTGCTGATCTCCAAACCAGATCCCAGTTATTGGCATAACTTTAATCCTTTCTCTTTCTATGTTAAAATTTTGTCTCTCTTGTGTCCAGGAATAAACTGCCGTTTTTGTAGTTCTTGAGTTTCATGCTAGTTAAATGACACGATGGGTGTCATCATTGAACAGTTAGTTGTCCACTTGCTGGAAGCACTGGTCACATAGGATCAGCGTTACCAGCCTAAAGAGTGTATGCCTCCTTGAAGGTAAAGTAAGAGTAGGGGAGAAGATTTACTTCATGGAGATAGCTACGCTCTTGAATGAATTCTTGTTAATGCTGAATGCTTCATATAATGCTCCAGCGTTTCTCTGAGCTTTGACCTTCTAGGGTCAGCAGTCAGGCACTGAGGGAGCTTGCTATTCTGGGGGATGGCTTGTGCAGCCTTTTCCAGATTATGCAAAAGACAAGACAAACACTTTCTGAATAATTCTACTCTTCATGTTTGGGCAATGACTTTTCAGTTTTAAAAAATACTTAGGTATTTCTAGCTATCTGTCTGTCTGTCTGCCTATCTATCTATCTATCTATCTATCTATTTATCTATCTGTATTTGCTTAGAAATGTATAACCAAACATTTCAATGACTGTTTCGCTGATTTTATCTGCTTTCCCTTCTTCTTTTCCAGTACAACATTTAAAAAGCATTTTTTAGAAAGTCCTCAGAAAAACTCCCTCCAGAAGACATTTAAAGACAGAAAAAGAAACTTTATTTTCTCTTCAACCCTCTTCCATTATTTATCTGAAAGTTGCTACCCTCCTCCCTGCCACCCCTGCAGATGTCTCCACCAAATCAAAACTTTTACTCTAGAGTGGCTTCCCCGGGAAATGGAGTTTAATGTGATCGTGTTGTTTATGTGTCAGCCCGTACAACTTCCAGCTAACAGCTTTGTAACCTGACAGGCAGGAGAGAATGCCTAAAAATATTGTGACTATCATATTTCATCAAAATAAGCAAGTGGAGAAAGGAGAGAGACTTTCTTACTCAGGGATCACACCTTTTATTGAACACTAGAGAATCTACGCAAGTGAGAGCCTTTGGAATGAGCTTTCATTTCTTCCTGTGCTTATGGAACCACTTTGTCTGTGGGTTGTCACTGCTCTCCCTAATTACAGTCCCCTCCCGTGGGCTGTATCACTTTTTCAGCAAGTGTGAAATATTGCCTTGGAACCTATCGTCTCACGATTCACCTTGGGTCTGGCCTGGAGGATTGTGCAATTTCTGCGGTCTGCTCCAGGGCAAACAGGAAAAAGAATCCAAGCCTCAGTTTTTACAATGTGCAGCTTGCGTGCAGGAAACGGACCGACTCGGCAGCATCTCTGGGACGTTTATTGCTCTGCAGTCTCGCCAGCAAGGCCCGGGCCTTTAGCTCTGCTGGCGGAGGGCTCAGAGCCGTCAGCGTTCACGGGGCCTCCGGTGGCCCATCATCCCGCTGGAGGTCAGCTGGAAAAGGCCTGGAGAAGTTCTCAGGCATTGCTTGGGGAAGAGGGGAAGGTTTCTTTCACTTCTAGAGAGGTGATGTGAACAAGTGCAATGTTCCTACTTCGCCAACCCCAAAAAGAACTGGCTCCAAGTTATGAGCCCAATCCATTCACCTGTTTTCAATAGCAATCCATAGTCAAGTGGTAATGGCACAGCCGGCTGCAGTACGGTTGAGACCACATGTGAATCCATCTCTGCCCAAGGGACCTGCTTTCCTCACCCACCTGCTACATTTTCCACCCAGCTCAGCTGCTCTATGCTACTTTGGTTTTGGCACCTTCTGGGGATGAAGTTTCTCTCTCTGGAATAGAGACAGAGCCTTGGGGCACTGGGTTGAAATCTTCAGCCTTTCTGTTAATTCATCCCATTTATACTCAAACGGGATGAGACCCCATCCTGCATGCAGTTGTGTTTCTACAGTCATTAATACTGCACAAATCAATCCTACAGCTCACTAGTGAGTAGTTCACGCCAGTTAAAACAGACAAGCTCTAAAACAGTCTTTCTCCCACACTTTTCTTGCTGTCCAAATCCATCAAGGAATAATTTCTTTTTCTGAATGAATTTTAATCTCCATTGACATGTTTTCTTCTCAGTTAACTTTACTCAAAGGAGGAAATGGCCTAGTCCTTGCTATATACTGAAGGCAAGGAATTTGCATTCTCTCCTCTAATCTTTAACACCATGAAGACAGATGTGGAGATGTGGCACTGATATTTTGGGATTCCCCCTTCTAGCTTTCTAGACTCCATGCCCTGTCACTAGGTTGCTGAACTGGGTCACTCCCTCTGGATAAGTCACTTTCTCCCTTTCTTTCTCCCTTGGTTTCTCTACCTTTTATAAACTGCATTGAGGTTCCTGGGTGAGAAGGAAGACCCAGAGAAGACAATATTAGTAGCACCACCTAGTATACACTTAAATTCAGGAGATTCTTAACCTTGCCTTGGTTAAGACAACATTTGTGGTTTGCAGTTTCCACCTATGTGTTCTTTTGAACCTTGGGCAATGCTGGGAGATCCACGTGCATTGGGACAGAAAACTGCCTTTTGCATGTCTTGAGCGCGTAATTCAATCCTGAGGAGCAGAGTGGGCCACCACACATATTTGTGGAAAGTGAGTGCTCCTATGAGCAGCAGCAGATGTGCTCCTGCCTGAGGGCAGGACATGAAGTCCAGGCATCACCACCCCAGGGCTTCAGGCCACACAGCAAAACTGCATGTTAGCCAGAGAGGCAATGAGCCCCCAAGAGGGGTTAGGAAGTGAGGAAGTTTGAGACATGCAGACCTTTTCCTCAAATGGGCACTGGAGGACCTGCAGGAAAACATGCAATCAATGGAAGTCGATCCTTGAAACCCAGGATTATGCAGGAATTAGAGCAACTGCTAGAAAAGCAGCAAGGTCTGCTGAAGGCCAATAAAGGGGCAAGGTTTAGTGTGTGGCTGGCTTGGCTGTGGACTGCTTCATGTCACTGAGCAAATGTCTTATCTAAATCATAGTGTTGACTCAAGGAATGAACTCAACAGATCTTCCTTTCTTCCTGCCTCCCACCCCCAATTTATGTATTGGATGACCAGAAGCAGCTGAACTGTAGCTGTGCATTTACTAGCACAAGGTATGAAATGCTGCAGTGAAAGCTTACCTGGGGTTTTCCACTGGGATACATGAATATCAAAGCTTTCTGTGGAAAAATGTTATTGTAGAGGTAGAGAGAAAATCAGACTGGGTTTCAGTTGCTTCAACTCCAGCCCACATGTATCCTCCTTTACAGGATCTCAAAGTGCTTTATTTCTAAATCTGTGCAACAAAACAGGAATTCCCATTTCCTTATGGTATGTTTCTTTATGGTACTTTGCAGAAGATCAGGTGACCCCGTTCCCTCTTAGGGGTGCAGATTTCCTAGAAAACTACATATCCCACAAGGCAAGCAAATGTTGGAGCTTTTTTGGGCACATGGTGCCACTCCTGTTTGGGTACTTTAATGGGAGATGTAATCAATCTGGTTACTAGCCCACAGAAGAAAACACAGGCTGGGACAACAACTCCCAGAAGGCAACACATTGCTGAAGCGTGAAGTGCTGAAATGACCTCAGAGGAAGGGATCCTCTGCAGGCTGTCTCAGGGATGAAGTGCTTCCATTGTTTACATTTTAAATGTCAAAACAAGATGTTTTGACATTTACTACTAATAAAAAAAGCTTTTGACGTTTTCTGCAGATTAGAAATTATGGATTTTTTTTCTCTTTTTCTTTAACCTCATGTTTTGGAACCTAAAGCAAATATTAAAATGTCAGATTTTCCCATGGGATGGAGATTCAGAATTTTCTCTCAGCTGTAGTTGTGATGCTTGGAATTACCTCTGATAGCCAAGGGACCTACAGTCCAAACAGTGAAACACTCTGCAGGCTCAGACAGAGAAGGAGAATTTCCTCCCTTTGTTCTGTATTTTGAAACAGCGCTCTTTTTTAATTCCATCCCTCCATTATCTGATACAGTTTTGCAAAGTAGGCAATTCCATCTAACAGCTTTCTTCTTTACTACAGAGCAATCCTCTTGTTACTTAACCCTGCCTAAATCATGCGTGTAAATTTCTTAGGGAAGAAAAAAGAGCTTAGTGCCCCAGTTGGGACCAGCTGATGATATTTCTCCTTCTACAGTTCAGGCTGAGGTTGTGTCCACCCTGTGGCCATCCCCTGTTAGCCAACAAAGATCTGAATTCTGAAGACTGCCAACATTTTTCCTGGATATCCCACTTCCCACCCCAATAAAAGACCAGGGGCTGATCCCCAGCATCTGTCCTGTCAGCAGAAAGTGGGAAAAAACCTGGGAAAAAACAAAAAGCAATGAAAATCTGCTGAGTATTGCACGGTAACCAAGACATGAGAGACACACCTTTATCCAAAGAGTCTGCTAATATAGTCAGGTGTCAAGTCCCTGTTAAACAAGATTTGGATTTGATACTGGAGGCCCAAAGCAGCTTCTATCTGACCAAGCTTTGCACTTTTAAAGAAGAGGAGGATATATAGGGGCAGCAGAGCATGTTGCTGGGACAACTTAAAAAAGAGGCTATGAATAAAAAGTGGGAAGTATGTTCCCTGGTGCTAGCAAACCAAGGCACTAAGCTGATTGCCTTTGGACTTGACAGTGTAAGGAAGCCATGTCTGAGCCTTGTGATCCGGACCTGTGAGGGACCGTTCGAGTTCATTCACGTGCCTTTGCAAAAAGGCTGTTCCTCCAAGATGTGCCACATAAAGGGTTAATGCACTTGATTATAGTGTTAGCATTGAACATGAAATAAGACAGGCCACTCACACCCACAACAAAAGGCTCTTGGTCCTGAGGACTGGTCTGTCTGATGATGCTGACCAGTGGCAGCTGCTCTAGGATAAGTGCAAGAAACCCCATGAGCAAAAACCATAGGTTCTGGGGAGACTTTTGATAGTCAGAATGGTTTGCATTCTACAGCTGTAGGATGTATTTCATTTTTGGTTTAGGATTCACTGTTACAATCCCAGATGCTCAAGCTCTTAATGAACATGACAAAACTTTGGTTGACAATCATACCTATGTGCCAGTGAGCTACGCAGAGTCGTGTTCTGCAGAATAGATATCCTAAATAGATACACTAAATAAATCTGGCAAGGCATATATATCCTAAAGAAAAAGTGAGTAAACGTAATGCAGGTCTGATGTCATGCCAAAGAACGAGCAGGGAATCATCAGAAAGGGTGAGTAGAGGCACAAGAGTTGCCACCATCTTCCCTTAGAGAACAGTGGCTGCAAATAAGAATCTGATGTGATCTTGCCAACTACTTGATAATTTACTAGTGTTGGCTCCAGATCACATTCCTCACAGGGTGTAAGCAGGGAAGGATGTTTTTGGACTTCAGTAGACTGTCAGAAACTCCCGGAAGAGTTTTGCCTACACAGCGGCATGCAGCATCATTCATTTGAATTAACCAGTAGGGTGAATTTAAAGCTGATGTTTAAACTACATTGAACCTCTGGTTAGACTATCTCATTTGGAATTAATGTGGCTTCAGTCTGATTTACCTTAACTCACTTTGGGAGTGAAGTTGATAACTTAAATCTTAGAAAAAAGTGTCTGTAAGACGGTATTTTAATGACCTTAGGGACAAATGGGCTTGTCCAAGTTATTTTGAGTTAAATAATCTGCTTGAAAAAAGCCAATTCAGATTCCTCTTTTTTTCTTGAATGTTTCTTTGCAAATAAATCTATGCAGATAATGGCTTTCTCATCCTGTGAAGCTTTCCGAGACTTCAGAATTTTTTCATGTCCCACCACAGGATAAACCCAAACTCTTTTGTAGTGGTTTTGCTTCATTTAGTTGGGATTTTTGGGGGTTTTGCTCTCTCTTCCCTTCCTCATCCTGAACAAACAAACAAAAACTATCTCTCTCTGGAAAAGAGTCAGCTGACTAAAATAGCAAAGAGATCAGCTGGGGAGAGAGCCATTACCCCCATGAAGTCAACACAGGCTTAAGATGATCTTTCAACTTTTTATGGTTATGAATGAGGTGGTAAGACCCCAAAAAACATCCTCCTAGTCTAAGACCTGGTCATACTTATTCCAAGACATATATCCTCTATATTAGCAGCTGTTCTGAGCTGAAAGCATCTACATTTGATCAGAAATTCCATCATCAAGCTGGGAAACCCACTTTTATTGCATGTTTGGGTTTGTTTTATTTTACAATAATGCTTTCTTGTAAAAAGATGCGTGGGAGGAAGGTTGGAACAGCAACGTTTTCTACTGATAACACTTTTAGTCAACAATCCTGTCTGCCTGCAAGCTACTGTTTCTTGATCTGTGACCTTTGTATGCTGCTACTGCCTATCTCAAGGGCTGTGCTTACGTGTCTGCTTTTTTCATCCCCTCTTGTTGTACAGCCTAAACAATCCCACTCTCTGGGAGGTTTTGAAATTACCATATCCAAGGGGCTCTACTGGCACACTCTTCAATTGACCTGGACCTAAAGGAAGAATGTAACAAAAGTCCAGGGGAACCCAAGATAAGGAACTAAGTAATGTTGAGTGAGTCTAGACAAAGGTCATCTGAATCCTTAGGCTTGTTTAAGATTGTTAGGCTTAGGAGTTGAAGAATCTCGTTCCTAAATTGCCACTGATTTCTGCAGAACTGATGCACCCAAAAGCCTTTGAGGAATTTATTTCTGATAGCAAGGTTATTCCTGTCAATGTCCATGTAGCCAAAAGAACTTAATGCCAAGGCTTTAGCATGAGTTTTAGGCCATGAATGAAGAGAAATAACATGGAGTCCAGTAATCAAACTTATTTTGCTAACTACAGTGATGAAGGAAAAGAACTTGTGAGCATTTTAATTCAAAACTTGAATCTGAGAGTAACAGTAGCAAAAAGAACATATCCAATAAAATTCATGACAACTTATGCCAAGTTGTTGGTGTAGCCTGGTGAATGAGGCTGTAGAAATTCAGCTTCTCTTCCCAGTGTGTGTAAGGAAGCGAAGGTGTAAGCATGCATGTCTAAGTGGTTTCTCCATGAAGATGACCAAGGAGAGCAGCTTGCCAAAGCCAATAGCCTGAGGTCAGATGAGAACAGACAGCAGGACAGTTCCCTGGGTTTCTGATTTTGGGTTATTTGGATTGTTATCTTGAGTGTTACTGCAGCCTCACTGCTTTGAATTGGTGGGTCTTTGTCAACAGGATTGAGAAATAACTCATCACTGCTCTGAAACTAGCTTAGTGACAGAGCTACAAATGGTCCCAGTAAAGGAAATCGGTCAGAAATTTGATCAGCTAACACTCCTGCTTGTTTTGAGGCACCTTAATGCTGTTGCTCTGATCAAGTCCAGCTGCAGCTTCCCCAAGGAGTAACACCTGTGTGGTGTATCTTTACCTAGTACCCCTTGGTACTCTGAGATAAACCCCCTTCTATGTCCTGAGCTTCAGGAATATGGGTCCAAAAAAAGACCAAGACAACTGTGCAAGGGTGGCTTAACCAAAAACACCTACATCCATGGTGAGAGGTTTACCCAGCCAAGAACTTTTCAGGGATGCAAACACATTTACATTATGTCACATTGCACCATGTCCTCACTCAGTCATCTTCTAAATTAGCCTATGACTGCATCCAGCTGTGTGTTTTTCTATGATTTTTCACTGGAAGAGGAGTCTTTGGGTCACTGAAAATTCAACCAGAATAGTGCATGAGAGCGCCTGTACTCGGAACCCAAAGGCTCCCAGCATGGGTTGGGAAAGGGGGAGCTTGTTTGGATAGCTGGGGCAATTGCTTATTCAATGCATTCCTCTGTGTCCATGGCCAGTTTGCAGTGTGCTCTAAGACCCTTAGTAAACTTGATGAGGAAGCAGGAATAGAAACAAGACTGGAATTCCCAAGTAGGTCAGGGAGGGTAAAATTTCAATCTGCCTACATTATTGGAGAACACGTGAAGGGACAGGGCAATATTCATGAGACAGAATTTAAGAGCTAAATTAACAACATAAAGGTTTGGGGGGGGGGGGCGTTTAAAGGAATATTTGGAGTCAAACTTCTAGGAAGGACTGCAGAGAATTAGTCTTGCAATTCCTGCTAATAGGAGTCTGGAGACCCTTCCAATATGTGCTCTCATCTTCTCCCCCTGGTCTATGCTGAAAACCTACCCTCTGAGGGTTATCTGAATGCTGCTAACAAGAAGACAGCTAAACATTTGTCTTTCAGCAAGGACAGAAAGAAAAATGAACCAGAGTTTTTCTTCTCCCCATAAAACTTGAGCATTCATACTCAGAGTGAATGCAGACAGCCCTGGGACCTGTATAAAAGACTAGTAACTGGCTGTAAGCACCATAACTTAGAGCACATTCCACACTAAAATGAGGATAACTTGGGAATAACAGAAATAAAATAATAGAAAGTGCCTCATCGAGCAAATTCCCAGCACTCAGCTCAGGGAGAGGTGAAAAGTAAAGGCAATTAATTGAAGAGGATGGATTGAGATCTCTGTGGCCAGAGGAGGGAAGAAAAAACGTAAGGGGAAAACGGGAGTGTGTAAAAGCAGTTGATGCCTTCCAGTAAATCTTGCTACGTTTGCTCCTCAGGAGCAGTCCTGTTCTGCACAGACTGCTGTTGTCTGTAACCTCCCCCTTTCTCTTGATGCTTCCTGCTAGGGATGCTCACTGAATGAGCTCTTTTGTTTTTCATTGGCTTATGCTCAGGGAGGAAAGCAAACATATCTTCCTTATATTTAGTTATTGTGGTGGGGAAGGAAAAAGAGGAGTATTTTGAGCTTTAAGGAAAAAGTAGCACATTTAGTATCCTATTTTCTAAGGGTCCCAGATGAGACCTCTCCTGGGTGTAAAATATTTGCCCAGGTTTACTTACATCTCAGGTGTTTGCCCATTCCATATCCGACTCTTTGTGTGCCTCTGCAAGCACAACTGAGTGACCTTTGGAGTGCCATCATGAATCTTAACCCTCTGTAATTTGAGCTCATGGAAATTAAAACCCATCACCTGAAAACCTGGTATTTTCAGATCAGCTGCGGCTTCTTGGGAGCCCATAGAGCACACAGCTTTAGGGTATCAGATCCAAACTTCTCCGAATTTCTAGCAGGAAGGTTTGGATTCAAGGCTGTGGAAGAGTGGCTGTACCTCATAAAGAGCATGTACTTAAATATCTCAAAGGCGTCAATGTCCTGTGGGTGATCATTCACTTTCCCATATGCCACTGAGTTTGGAGAACAGAGAGATTATTCCCAGATTCCATGGAAATTTTGCTATGAATCTGAGGATAGATGCTCAGATTCTGCCTAATCAATCACATAAATTTTCCAAAATTGTTCTCACAGTTTTTGTAACTGTTTGCCAAAATCTGATTCTGTCTTAGGTTTTTGCTTTCCTGTGAGTATGTATTAACCTGAAGAGCTTAAATCCAATAGCCCCTGCTAGGGATTCCCTCTAATAATTACACAGTCCTACAAAGGAGACTATCCATTCCTGCTGAATGCGTTCCCAACAATGTTTTCCCAGCATTGTTTGTAGGTCACTTTCTTTACCAGAAAAATCACTGCAACTTGTTTAACAGGAGAAGGAACGAGAGCTCCTTCTCAAACTCCCTTATTTGCTAAATAAGAGCAATTAAAGATGTGTCCATATAGCCTACTTGTGCCCTCTCCCTTCATAAATAAAAATACTTTAAGCCACGTTTATACAGGAAAGTTGCAATACAGACTTTTGCACCCTGCAGTCAGAGACCATGCAAACAAATAAGATCTCTCAGGCTATCATCACCTCCAGCTAAAATTATAACGACTGAATTATTTCCAATTTACTCAAAGGCAATTTTAGTTGGAAAGATGAAAAGAGTTTATTTTTGTCTTTTGCTTTTTTTTATTTGAGCTTTTTCAAAGAATAAATCTTCATATGGGGGGGTGGAAATTCCTTCTAGCACTTGGTTCAGAAGACACAAGGGAAAAAAAAACACTTTGTCTATTTTTATTTTTAAATAATTAATGTGGTTTAATTGGTCACTTCACAGGAATGCTTCGGCCTGTTTGGTGCTGATGAAATTGTGGTGAGGTTAAAGAAAAGAGGAGGTTCAGCGCTTACACAAACTGTCCAGTTTCTAAGGCATCTGGTGCTGGTATGAAAATTAAATATGGCTATCATGCATCACGCATGATGTGACACAGTTTTCCTGTTGTGAATCCAGATGCTATAAACCAGCCACGTCCTGAAAGCTGATTAAGCACCACTTGGTGAGCCCAAATCCAATGAAGAAAGCCATGACTTTGTCAGAACAGGAGCCAGGCATATCTCCCATTGTCATTTTTCAGTTCCTTTTGAGAAAGGACTGGTGTTGAGGATTTCATTGGACAGAAAGAGGACACACCATTGCATAAACATGTGGAAAATGCATCTTTTTGTGTCATTTATAGCTTGAGAGTAGCATCATAAGGCAGAGCCAAGAAGTCATTGAAGAGTGAGGGAAAACATGGAAAAGGTGTATCTAGCACAACCAGGTTGCAAGGTGGTGGGTCTGACAGACTTGTGTCCAGATGTGAGATGTGAGCCTTCTTCTCATGGGGGTGTGATGCAGCTGTGCACCATTAGGCTTGCCTGTGAATGTATGCCCAAAGCCAGGAACGCTTATACCCCAGAAGCAGAATCTGGTGGTTGAACACCTCCAGATGGATCATTTAAGTAAATTTCTTCCACTTGAGACTTGACCTGCGCCAGGTTTTAAGCACTTTCTTGCGTAAGCACAGTTTGCAAGCACAAATGTGCGTTTTGGGCATTCTGTGTTGGATGTACATGCGCTCTGCTTGAACACATGGGACTTTTCAGGGCAAGACCTTTTAATTGCTGCATTTCCTTCTAATGGATCTGTTGCTTCCCAAGTAGCATTTGCATCTGTCCTACAAACTCTCGGCCAGAGTCCTGTTCTAAAAAAATGTGCTTGTTGCAGGGCTAGAGTCTCTTCTCAGACAATAAGCCAACAAGTCCTGAGTGCTTTTTAGACCATGCACCATTGTGTACCAAAAGGTGACTGATACCTTCACAGTCTGTGAGGCAATTTAGTGAGCTAGAAGGCAGAAATAGGTGCAATTTGAAGCTTGTCCGTAAGGAAGCCAAGTGGGTGAAAGGGAGGACATTGTCCTCCTGGTTACTCTCTGGGCTCCTGCACAAGAGCAGCACAGATACAGCCAAAACAGGAAGGGGGACAATCTGAAACTGAAAGCTGCCCACCACCCAGTATGGAATGAGAAGCTATACAAGACACCAAGATGCGGTATCTGCAGCCCCATCAGCACCAAGAGAAGCTGAACCAGACCTCAACCCATCATCTGTCTGTCCTAATGGAAACCTGAGGGAATTAGCACTTAACATGCATTTCAGAGTAATTTCAGGCTGTTACTCATGATCTCAGCATCTTTTTCTTTAGTTCGTCTTTTCCTTTACAATATCATCAATAGGAATCTAGTCATGGCAGTATCCTTTTGTCCAGCTAGGATATCCTGAAAGGCTCCTGCAGTTTAAGTAGGTAGTAAATTGCTGTGATATTCAAAGGCAATTTTTCATCAGTAATGTCTTTTTTCCTGATCTTTATGTCTCACTTTTTTACCATCAGTATTTCCCAGCCTTGCTGTAATCATATGAGACTCATTTATATTCTTCATTGTTGGGTAGATGTGGTGCATTTACCTTGAAAAATTTCCTATTTTTCAGACAAGTCCAAGAGTGTCCATCAAATTTCACAAAGGTGCTTTTGGGTTCTCAGGTAAAACCTGTTCTTCCACAACTTTCTAATTCCACAGTTTGTTTGTGTTTTAGTGCAGAAGGGCCAACAAAATAAAGAACCAAGCCAACAAACAAAAACATACACACACCCAAACAACCTTCCCAGTGATATTCCTGGAGATGAATAGCATTCAACCCTCTGGTCCTCTAGTCTCTGTCTTAAAAGAGCAGTAGGCTCAAATGCAGTTGTCAGCTTTAGTCTGCTGCAGTGACAGCTCAGGGATTTCATGTGGCATCATATTTCTGGTAGCTGGTTTCTGGAGAGTGGACCTGAGCTCCTGAGAGAAATTACAGGACTGTGTGCTTGCTGTGCTGCAGAGACAGCTATCTGCAAGGGAGTGATCCAGATGTGCATCTGCACTCAGACTCCGTGCTCCTTAGGCAGTTGTCTCCCTGGTTTCAAAGGATGAAAGCTGGATGCCTCCATGAAGGCCACAGTCTGCATACCTATAAACTAAGAGCCTTTTGCCTTATTTTACATGCAGGTGTTACCAGCTCTTCTGCATGGCTCACACGCAGATTCTCACATGGCTGGTACCATGCCCAGCTTCCGCTGGCCAGCAATCCAACATGAGTCGTGTGGGATGTCCAGCACTGGCTTCACCCATAGGTGAGCGCAGCCAGCCAGCTACCTAGGGGTAAGCCTCCCTTCTTGTAATTCTCAGGGCAATGGGCCCTTGCCACAAAGGTGCTCAAAATCTAACTTGGTGTGTGTCCATCTCTCAAGGGCTAGGAAGACAGATAACCATGTTGGCTCAGCTGACAAGGGGTAGCTCTGTTACATGAATATAGCACCATTTTGCAGAAGTGTTGCAGAACAGGAGCTTTCATCCATGGGATCCTTTCAGGACCGCGTTGGAGTTAGGCTGGTTTTATGCGTATGCTATGAACAGAACCCATCCCTGTTCCAAAAACTGCCTGCTTTTATGCTGCCATGGTACAAAAGGATTGTTTTCTTCCTGCAGCCTGATTCAATTTTAAACCCAATTTTTATAGCTCCTATCTGTATAGGCTTCCAGTAAGACTATTCTCGTCTCAGCAAAAATTGGTTTGAGGAAGTTTTACCACAAACCCTTAAATACTTTGATATGACAGTATCCATTGCACTGACAAAGTCAAGGTTAAAAATAGAGTTTACAGGCTTAAGTTTGGCATTCAAGTTGACTGCAATATTGCAAAACAATTTAAAGTCAGCAAAATAATGTTTAACATGTCCTGGATCCCAGATCTCCTTGGAGGAGCAAGAAAAAAAAAAAAGAAGAAAAAGCTAAACAACCACAACATCAGGTCAGATGGTAATTTACTGCTGCCAAGCCTCCTCCATACAAAATCATTGCAGATGCTTCCTGGTCAGTGACAGTCTAAAACAAGCAGTGAAATATTTACAGCTGTAAGCCTGCATGCCTATTCGAAACAGCCTTCTGGAAGGGAAGGTGCATGGTTTCAGAGAGGACCCTGATGAAGTTGGGATCCTATGGCAGGATCAGGGCAAACCAGGAGTTAAGAGAAAGGTTTTGATGAGGAGACGCATGGGTCTTCTGTGTCTTCCTGCAAGGGAAGGTCAGAGTATTTTATTGACAGCTTGTTGATCCTATTTGCACTGTTGTTTACAGAGGTTGTAGGGGACTCACATCAGCTAGACAGAGAGAAAAGGAGGATTTTGTTTCCCATGATTCATAGTCCCAATTCTGTCTCTTTGTACTCGTTTTTCTCCTGGTGCTTTAGGGCTGAGCTGCAGCTAGAGACAGGGTGCGGGGCAAGCATCCTGGTGCTGCTAGAGGTAGTGAGAGCTTCCCCTGGAACACAGCAGGTGTGAGGTACTCAGGCATCCACATTAATCCTATTGCCAGATTTGGCTTTGGGAAGGAATTTCTTTTTTTTCCCATTGCTCAGATCTGGCATGGATTATTTTAGAGACATTTTGCTTTTCTCTATGAAGTAGAGGTATAATCTGTTCTTCAGGACTCCCACCATAATAAACTCCTCCCTGAAAGTGAAGGAACCAGGAGCACACTCTGTGCTAGCTCTCACCCTGAGTGCGTGATGGTCCTCATATCCTTTCAGCATTTTACAATAGGTCTTAAGCTTCAAAAGGGCACATGTGGATTGTGCTGGGAGAAAAGCAGCAATTCTGAGGATACTTTTTGACTACAAGTTTCTACATGGTGGCTTGAAACTATCAAGATGGGGAGGTTTTTGCCACCCACTGTGCTTTTTTCTGTCCACAGCGTGTTGTAGTTTGGGATGACTGGCATAACACTATCACTGAAAAGCCTCAGCAAAAATCAGGTTGATGATGTGCTCAAAACTCAGTGACTTTATTAGAGGCTGACTTGGGAGCGCTGGCCACTTGCAAGGCTCCCCAGTGCCTCCTATTACAACACATGCTGCTTTCAGTTGTTTATAATTTTGCCAAAGCTGAATGTTTGGGTTCAGGTTTTCCATGCTGGATGTATGCCTTTGGGCTGAATTGCTTTTTGTTGCTCATTTTCCACCCTCCAAACACCTTTCTCATCGAAGTTGACCTGACAAATATCTAAAAGAAGAAAAGTCACACAGTCACTGTTTTCCAGGCCTGGGTCTGAGCAATACTGAGGAGAATCTGTCAATAAGCATTGCTCCACAGAAGGAATGAAACCACTTGGAAAAGGTCAGGAAGGAAGTTCTTGGAGGAGCCAAGAATTGCAATATCAGGTTTCCCAAGCGTATGAACTGTGTCTTAACTCTCAGGCTATTTGTTCTCCTTGTCCCCTGCTGTAGGACTCATGATTTAAACGGTAGGATGGGACTCTTGTTCAGAGGAGTCAGAAACTCCGGGGCAATTGGGTTAGGGGATCTTTATTCTATAAAAGGTTTCCCTTGCAGGACTTGTGTCGGAAATGTCTCACACCGCTGTATTTCTGTATGCTAGCCCTGTTCTTATTTGCTGCCCTACAGGCATCTGTGGTAACTACTCTCCCTGCTGAATTTCTCAGCAATGAGTCCAGAGCCTGCCCAAACAAGAAAAAATAATAAAACCCCTTTCACAGGAAAGAAAGACTTGGCAGCAGGTAGCGGACAAAAACAGAAAAAGGAGGGTGGGGTGAGGATAGCAGAGTAGAGCCCCCACGCAGCACCTAACCTCTCCATGAAGAGGTCCAAGGTATCTGTCAGTACTGCCCAGTGGTGTTTAGTCTGGGTCAGGAAAATGGGTAAGATAGACGCCACAGTTGCCCTGCTTTCCCCTCCTCCCTGGTCTGGGGATGGCCAGCTCAGACCTGGCCTTGTGGTTCTCGAAGGAAGGATCCTGTGACTCCTCAGGAATGGGGCAGAGGAAAAAAACACATCCAGAACCTCGGTGGAAGGTCTCAGGGAGCTTCATGGGACCTACAAAAACCCTTTTGTGGTACAACTGGGGCCTCAGCCACCTGCACATCTAGACGGAGGGCTTTGGGCACGGCAAACCAGCTGCTGGAACGAGGTCCCAAAACCTTGGGGATTTCAGAAGAGATCTCTCTAATGTGTGAGGAAAATGCTGCCAGTTGAAAGGTTTTTCACATGGGAAAGCTGAGCAAAGCTGGATGCTTTGTCTCCCAAACACATAAGATGTGGTTTTGTTTAGTTTAGAAATCTGTAAGGACTCACCATCTTTCGAAACCAAAGCAGAAGTTCCTGTAGAGTATGATTCAGAGCAGGAGCCTAATTTCTTGTGCTCTGGATCACCAATCTCCCCACTGCATCTGACGGACGAAGGCAACTAGACAGATAACTTACATGTCTGTAGCTGGATGCTGGGATGTGAATGCTCCACATAGGTTAGGTAGGTCCTGTTCTGATACACTTCCCACCAGACTATGCTCTTCTTGAGGCTGTAGTGCCTTTCTCTTTCCTGCTCTCAAAAGTGATTGTAATTCACACATAGGTGAAGGGCAGAGGCAGGCAGCCAGCTCGGTTGTTTCAGACACATTAAATCAACCCTTTTCCTAGGGTCATCTCATTATTATTATGGTCAGGAAGCCTTGAGGACTCAAGGTCCATTGCACAAGGATACCTGAGTCTGTACACCACTGCACAGAGCAAGGAGGCTTTGGAGGGAACAAGGGAAACCAGTGCAGATGACTATCTTACGTGAGTTGCACTCTCTGGCTTGTGTCTTTTGCCTGGTACACCAGGTCTGAGGGGGTTTTGGATTCATTTCCCTATGATCTAGTGCTGATGTAGCATCAGCAGCCATAGGGAAAGCTTCAGCCTAGCTCCTAGTCAGAATCACCCAGTACAAACTCTGCTGCCACTGAAGAAGACAGTCTTGCTCCAGCCACATGATAATTAAGACTGGAAAACTCAGCCAACTGAAACTGAACTGCTTTTATACTTCCACTAGTTTTCAACCAGATCAGTTCCCTGACTCCATTCATCATGAGACCACAGGGATGCCACTGCTGCTATAAGAGCAGAGAAGGGAATGGAAGAAATGTGGGGTAGGTGGACTTACCCCTGCAGATTAATGCTGGCCTTGCTTACCCTGACTCAGGGTAGTAGTCACAGACAGACACATCTCTGTGACGTGCTTTCGCTCCAGAACAATATACTTCTGTGAAATTTCCTTATTTTGAAAATACACCAATGAGCTCTAGTTCAAATTTAAAGTAATACATAAATCAGCAGATTTTGGCTTAAAATACAATGCCTTACCAAAAAAAAAAAAAAGTATATGTATGTTCACTAATCCAGCCAAGAACTGTAATAAACTGTCATCATCAGTCTTGTTCACTTCATTTTGGGGTCTTGCTAGTCCTTACAGAAATGTTCTTCAGCTATGATCTCCAGGCTGGTGGTCTGTGGAGATTTTTCTGTTCCTGTGATTCTGTTTTTTCTATCTGAATCTGATAAACCTCATTAAAAGAAGTCAGTACCCTGTGGGATGAAATATCAGGCCTGTCTTCATGAAATATTGTGCTCTGAATTGACCCAACACAAGCCAGCTCCATGTGGGAAGTAACGCAGTCATTTTAGTGCATTGCTGAGCCCAGCTAATAAGCGCTTTTGAGAAGTAGGTTATATTAGTTGTCACTCAGCACCTTGTGATTGCATTTCCATGGCTGTTGGACCAGTTTGGAGTGTGGGCAAAACATGTCCTGCCTGCTTGCAAAAGACTGTGTGGATCTAAGTGCATGTATATCTAATCACGTAAACGAATTCTCTAGGTGACATGAAAATCCTTGCCCAGAGTACAGGAAGGATATAAGAAGCTATATCGTCCTTGCTTTCCAGAAGTGCTGGGGTCACTTTGAATAGAAATCTGAACATGAGAAATTTGCCTGAGGGAAGGCAGGGACAAGTCAGGGTATTTCAGAGCTACACAAGTAATATAAAACAGCAGGAAAGCCATAAAGATTTATGGACAGGGTGTCCTCTGTTTCCAGGTAAAGAAAAACATGTACTTTGCAAGAAAAGGAGGAGGCAGGGGAAAAGTATAATTCTTGCTGTAAATTTCACTTAAATTAGAGTGCGATATAGAGACAGCACATGTGGCAGCTCAGCTTGGTTTTCACAGTCCCATACCTTGTTTGTTTGGTTTTGGTGGGTTTTTTTCCTAAGATGCTGTTCTCTCCTGAGCCATCCATGCCCTAATCACCCCTGTGTCATGGTGTTTGCTGTGTTAATCAGTAGTTGCCATGCCACATATTTGTGCCTGCTTCCTGCACCCTGCGCCAAGCCTGCCTTGGTTTTGCTGTTACGTGGTTTCAGCTTCACTCAGCTGCACCAGTTTTTGCCAGTACAACTTGTCATCAGCTCAAGGTCAGTTCCTCACTGACATCCCGTTCACATGTCATCAGGCAGCCATGGGCTCTGAGCTAAATCCAACCCTACACAAGAAAGGGCTTAGCAGCGCTATAAAAATTAAAGAGGTGCCTTTGTTTGTGTTCATCACCTCCCAGGTGACACTCTACTGAGACCAGAAGTTCCTGGTCTGAGGCTTGTGCCTGTCATGAGCACTACGTGGCAGGCAGATCTAGTCCAGGAGGCAATCAGCATAGAGCGAAAAGTCCACACTGGCAGCTGCTGCTGCAAGAGACAACTTTCCATTCAGGCTTTTTCTTACAGAAGACTGTGTCCATCCAGTGATATTTCATTTACCAGTTCTTAATTGTCTTGGGAATCTTTCAGACATGTGCAGTTGGCTGCTAAAGAAGACACCAAAGCCATTCTCCCCTTGCCAAGGTTTGATTCCATCCCAGCAGACTTGATGTTTTGCTCAAAGTGAACGGCACGTTTTGTTTGCCATTCCCACTGACCAGGGGTTGTGGCCACCCCAAGCCAATCTCTGACTTGCAGGAGCAGGGGAGGGTGCACCAAGAGGAGGAGGTGACAGTGAAAAGATAAAGCGCAAGTTTTGGTCACAGCCATCAGACTCTCCAGGATGCAGTTTACTGGCTGAGGGAGTCTATGGTGATATTTTCTTCCTGCTTATTCCTACAGGATAATGTCTTCATCAGAACAGGCATTCAAATGACCACGCAGTACCAAAGGGTTTTAAGTACTTTGAGACAGCAAATGGATTTTACTTCTAGAACACTCCTCCTCTTGGGGTGAAGGGAGCCATTCATTTCACCACACAGAGGAGAAACCAAGGACTGCCTCATTGAGATTTTGGATACAGATTAGAAGCTAAAGTAAGATCTCTCAAGGTGCTGGTCTTCCGTCAGCCCAGGACCCACTATCCACATGTCTCCCCTGGTCAGCAGGGAGGTGTCCAGCCCCTGCTACTATATGCACAGTTCTGGTAGGGTGCAAATTCCTAATACTATCACCTCACAGGTCTGGCTGAAACAAGTACCAAGACCCATGGAGAGCCAGTAGGAGTAACAGAGCAGCCGTTCCTTTCTCCTCCTCTTTCCTTGAGCCCCAGGTAACAGAGTTCATGGCAGGGCCCCTCAGCTCAAGCCATTAAGGATTTCTGTCTCTTCTGCTGCTTATTTGTGAGATCCACTACCAGTGGTGTGGATAGTTCCCTCTGGCACGGAGAAGTGACTTTTACTCCTTACAGCTTAATCGAACTTCAGATGTGACATCAACCCTAGAGGTGAGGTGTCCATTCTCAGGGCTAAAGACTAGAGACTTTGGCTGTGTGCCCCTATGGAGGCAGTCCCCACAGATGACCTCCTGCCATCCACCAGCTGGTGAGAGCTCACCAAGCTCTGCACTCAGATGCTGTGCATGTTTTTGTAACGCAGGCCTGTGCATGCATGCCCTGTGCAGCCCTTTCCAGCTGAGCTTGCAGGGTGGACAAGCAGGTCTGACCTTCTGAGTCACACAATGGTCACGTTTGGCAATGCGTTGTGCCACTCACTCGTGTGCCATTGACCAAGTCACCTTAATCTCATCTGAAGGATGAAGAGCAAACAACTTCCTAGTTTCCAGGTTTGCTTGGGAATGACATATACCTGGAAAACTGACCTGAAAACTGCAGCAATCTGAACAAAATACAAGGCCTCAGAACCTGAAGTAGATGGACCCTGGTGAATCAGTCTTCTTTGTTCTCCACAGAAGGGGGTGGCCTTTTACTGCTGGCCTACAAGCACCAGTCCTCCATGATGCAAGGGGGTTGTTGCTTCTGTGTGTAGTCTGTCACTGCCGAGCTCTCTGTGGGAGTGTGGCTGTAAACGTGCTGAAAAGCCAGCTTGTACTCAGGAAGCACAGGAATGCCTGCAGAATAAATAACAATGTAAATTAGACAGGACTGGAGCTCACTAGCCTCAGCAGGAGTTATCCCCTTGTCCAAACATCCAGCCAGCAGCTGATGAGCTTCCTTGTGTGCTCAGCAGTGCTCCTGCCAAGCTGAAAAGATTAAGAAGGAAAACTTGCCCCAGCTGAACAAATAGCTCAAAGGTCTGCCTGAGGCTCAACAGATGATTGGGGCGGCATGGTTAGGCATTAGTTTCTGTAGCCTGAGAGACAGACGCAACTAGCATCACATGCAGCAGCAGCTGCCACGCTAGCCTGCAGGACCTGCAACACACCTGAAATTGTGCCCGCTGGAAAAGGTCTTCACTCAGCAGGCAAGAACAAGGTTGAATTCCAAAGACACAAATTCAGATACCATCCACTCTTAGTCGTACTGTCCTTCTAACCACATGAACAGATACTTGGGAAACCGAATGCCTCCTGCCTTCTTTGTCCCTGCCCAAACACAGGAACACAACTAATCTGTTAAAGAGACATCATGTCTTCCAGAAATGTTGACAGTCCTGCATGTTTCACCACTGCTGCTGAGCCCAGGAGTCAAGTTCTTCTTGGCTTATCTCCCCTAGGATGGTTGATGGCTCAGCAGGGACTGCAAATCTATGGCTTCCAGCTAGTGAAGCACTGCTCAAAAACATCTTCTAATTTACAGCCAAGCATTTATGCAAACACCATAAATCCAGGGATGATCCGTAGGGACTAGTGTAATCATACATTAAGAATAACAGAGCATTTTGAAACACTCATGACAGGTTCAACATACCTGCCTTAAATCATCTTTAATGGTCTTGGCCTCATCTTAGTCCCCAACTGAAATTAAACCTGCTGTCACACTACTTTTTTCTGAGTGCCTGCTGCACCTGAACTCACCGCCAGCAACTGACAGCAGGGAAAAGAGGGGGCTGGAGAACCCAATGAATGCTGTCATCACAGAGGGAACTTTTAATAGGTTTTCCATCATAGCCATAAACTGAATGATCCAGGGACTTTTATGATGATCTCCCTATGGTGTCCCAAAGGACAGAAAATAAAACACATTTTATTAAGCCTCTTGAAAGATACAACCACTCATTTTTCTCTGATGGAACCCTACAGATGGGAGACTTAACTATTTTGCTTTCTGAATGCAAGAAAGTCTGTTGGGTAGTCAAACTGAATGTTACTGTCATGACTTACCACCAGGACACCCCAAAACAATGTAGACAGGGTTTGGCATCCTCTAGACCCTCCAAGGTCAGTTTTGGGGTATCCTGGAGTTAAGCCATGACTTTAAGAAAAATTGCAGTGGTCATTCCCATTCTCCCTGACAAAGGAACTAGAAACATGTAGGTCTTTGCTTGCTGAAACTTGACTTAAGCAAATGTGACTTTGCCCTGCTTTCCTCTGCAACTCTACTTTCACCAGAAATAGCTCACAACACTATGCTGCTTGTGTTGCTGTCTGCCTGCACTTGCTCACTAGAGATTAAAATTAGACCTAGCAATGATTATTCTGAAATCACTGACTCTGGAGGGACAGGTAGGTTTTCTACTGACCAAGCAGAAACCACAGATTTTTGTTCGTGGGAAAGGTATGTGACAGAAACCCAGTGGAAAGTAGTGTTGGGTCTCTGGGAAGCCTTTTTGTACTGTCCTCAAAGGAGGCAGAGAAATCCAAAATCTAAAGGGAAAGCTCCTCACATGAGACAAAGAACCAACACAGCTGAGCTTTTCAGGTGAGGTTATGGGAACAAGAAACAAACAGAAGTCTAACTTCTGTTAAGCATTTCATGAACCTGGATTCAGCCTGTCATCTCCGAGATCCTTAAAACTGAGGTACTCATGTCATGACTGTTATCCAATGGGGATCCCTACCTGGACTGTGGAGTGACATTAACATTTCAAAATTTGGTCTGTTTTAGATATGTATCCCTTAGGAAGCACCCCTCTTTTGCTCTCAGATATATGCACAGAGTGTCTACAGTGACTCTGTTCCTAACATGAGCACCCAGAGTAGAGGAGGGTTAATCTGGACACTTAGATGTGTTTTCCTATCCCCAGTCTTGAGGATTTTCCATCAGAGCATCTACAACCCATCTTAACAGTCTTGTTGATATCACTGCCCCTACGCGAGAAACAGTAAAAAACATTATACATGGACACCAAGAGATTTACAGTTGCAGAATGCAGAAAGCAGGACAGTGGTTATGCAGCTGAATATATAGCACCCAAGGATAGGACATGATTTAAAGGGACCTACGAATATCCAGGCACTTGTCACTGAGGATGGTTTAAATGTGTTGCCTCTGATGCCTTCAACAAATCACATGAATAAGGAGGTTACACAAACAAAAGTAAATGGAAAAGTGTTTTATTAATCAGATACTGCGAAAAGGTCTCTGACATGGCAGAAAGTTAAGATTACAAAGTTTGAAAATATTAACTTGGCAAAAAGAGAAAAAAATGGTATTTTTCTCCCTCTGTGCTGTTCTTTTTCTTTGTCCTGGCATCAAGCAACAAGCTGCACAAATCTTTGGAGGCATCTCCTAGTACACGCATGGCTTCTGGACTAAGAATGGTGTAAATGCATCTGAAATAACAGAAGTGCCCATTGCTCCACTATAAAGGGTACAATAGAGAAGTGTCAGCGATGGGAACGGACTTCGGGAAGCAATGACTCCATAGCAGTAACTTGGGGTCACTGTGAGAAACTCCCCATGTGAAGGCTGTTGAAGTGCACATGCCTTGCCTGGATCACTGCTCACCGATATCTGTCTAATTTGTCCTTATAAGCCTTCAGCTATGGAGACACTCTGACTTACCAGGCAGGCAGTTCAGAGCTTCACTGCCCTTGCTGTTTTCCCACTGCAAAGCTAACATTTCCCTTGCCTGTTTAAGCCTGCAGTTTCTCTTCTTGCTCACCACAGAACCCAAGAGCTGTTCATCATGGAATCACAGAATGGTTTAGGTTGGAAGGGACCTTAAAGATCATCTAGTTGCAACCCCCATGTCATGGGCAGCAACACCTTCCACTAGACCAGGTTGCTCAAAGCCCCATCCAACTTGGCCTTGAATACTCTCGGGGATGGGACATCCACAACCTCTCTAGGCAACCTGTTCCAGTGCCTCACCACCCTCACAGTGAAGAACTTCTTCCTTACATCTAATCTAAATCTATTCTCTTTCAATTTAAAGCCATTACCCCTTGTCCTATCACTACACGCCCTTGTAAAAAGTCCCTCTCCAGCTTTCTTGTAGGCCCCCTTTAGGTACTGGAAGGCTGCCATAAGGTCTCCTAGGAGCCTTCTCTTTTCTAGGCTGAACAACCTCAACTCTCAGCCTGTCTTCATAAGAGAGGTGCTCCAGCCCTCTGATCATCTTCATGGCCCTCCTCTGGACTCACTCCAACAGGTCCATGTCCTTCTTACGTTGGGGGCCCCAGAGCTGAATGCAGTACTCCAGGTGGGGTCTCACAAGAGCGGAGTAGAGGGGGAGAATCACCTCCCTCGACCTGCTGATCACAATTCTTTTGATGCAGCCCAGGATACGGTTGGCTTTCTGGGCTACACGCGCACATTGCCAAGTCATGTTGAGCTTCTCATGTGCACCTTCATGTTCCTTAGATGGTCTCAGACCTGATCTTCTCCTACCATGGGTGGTTCTTCATTCTCCCAGTCCCTGCCTTTCCCTTCTGCGACTTGGGTGGTGTGGCTGGAGCACTTGCCGGCGAAGACTGAGGCAAAAAAGTCATTGAGCACATCAGCCTTCTCCATATCCTGGGTAACCAGGTCTCCCGTTTCCTTCCAGAGAGGGCCCACATTTTCCCTAGTCTTCCTTTTATCACCGATGTACCTATAGAAGCTTTTCTTGTTGCCTTTGATGTCCCTGGCCAGATTTAATTCTATCAGGGCTTTGGCTTTCCTAACCTGATCCCTGGCTGCTCAGATGATTTCTCTGTATTCCTCCCAGGCTACCTGTCCTTGCTTCCACCCTCTGTAGGCTTCCTTTTTGTGTTTGAGTTTGTCCAGGAGCTCCTTGTTCATCCATGCAGGCTTCCTGGTGTTTTTGCCTGACTTCCTCTTTGTTGGGACATATTGCTCCTGAGCTTGGAGGAGGTGATCCTTGAATATGAACCAGCTTTCTTGGGCCCCCCTTCCCTCCAGGGCTGTATCCCATGGTACTCTACCAAAAAGATCCCTGAAGAGGCCAAAGTCTGCTCTCCTGAAGTCCAGGGTAGCAAGCCTGCTGTGCACCTTCCTTGCTGCCCTATGGATCTTGAACTCCACCATTTCATGGTCACTGCAGCCAAGGCTGCCCTCGAGCTTCACATTCCCCACCAGCCCCTCCTTGTTGGTGAGAACAAGGTCCAGCACAGCACCTCTCCTCATTGGCTCCTCCATCACTTGGAGAAGGAAGTTATCATCAACGAATTCCAGGAACCTCCTGGATTGCTTATGCCCCACTGTGTTGTCCCTCCAACAGATATAGGGGTGGTTGAAGTCCCCCATGAGGACCAGGGCTTGTGAATGTGAGGCTGCTCCTTTCTGTCAATAGAGGGCCTCATCCACTCGGTCTTCCTGGTCAGGTGGCCTGTAGCAGACCCCCACTATAAGGTCACCTGTCCCTGCCCTCCCTTTAATCCTGACCCATAAGCTCTCAGTCAGTTCTTCATCCATCCCCAGGCGGAGCTCCATGCACTCCAGCTGGTCATTGACACAGAGGGCGACACCCCCTCCTCGTCTACCCTGCCTGTCCTTCCCAAAGAGACTGTATCCTTCCATTCCAACACTCCAGTCATAGAAGCCATCCCACCATGTCTCCATGACACCAATAAGATCATAGCCCTGCAGGCGTGCGCACATCTCTAACTCCTCTTGTTTATTCCCTATGCTACGTGTGTTTGCATAGAGGCATTTAAGTTGGGCCCCCGATGAAGCTGACTTACTGTCTAAAGTGGCTGAAATTCCTTTGTGCTGCTCTTCCGGTGCTCTCCTGCTGACCTGTGATCCCTCTCCAGGTTCTGGACATCTGTTGCTGGCACTGGCATCAAACTGGTAGGAGTGGGATGGATTGAGGTTCCCCTCCCCCAGCAACTTTAATTTAAAGCCCTCTTCACCAGCTTAGCAAGCCTATGACTGAAGATGCTCTTCCTCTATATCCATTCCTCTTTAAAACATGAAGACAAAGAGTGTGTTGAACACTGGAAAGTTTTCAGTCTTTCCTTTAGAGTTTTCTAGACCTTTGATCAGCCTCTTCTTTTTGCTCTGGATCTCACCAGTTGCTTTGTCCCTTTTTTGAAATGTGATGCCCATAAAAGGGCACTGTACTTCAGCTAAGACTTTATTGATGCTGAGTTGGAGATTATCGGTTTGGGCACCTTGCAAGGCAATGTTCCCCTTTATGCACCCATTTTTCATAGCAGCCTGAAATCCTGTCTCCCTTTTTGTCTGGAACCCCTCCCAAACTCATACTGGGGAATGCAGAACTGCTGCCTTGCCATTTATTCCCCATCTTGTATATTCTCCATTTAGGCCATTGAATATCCCTTCATAAGCAGAAAATTTTATGCCTGTCTTTGTGGAAGGAAATCACATTTATTTCAGTCTGCTGCTCCAACTGGGAAAGACTTCTGCAAATTCCTATCCCAGTCTCCATCTCATCAACGACAGTTGTGTTAGAGCTTTCAAATCCTCAAGGTTCAAGCTAAAGCCACTTTTAATCTTTTGACCATTGGAAAAGATGCTTGTATGTCATGCTCTGTTCTCCAGCTGTCTTGCTGTAGACTTAAAAAATGTGGCACATTCCCATCATTAAGCATGTCCTTGACTTCCATGGAGTTCAAATAAGTACCTTCTCTTTAAGAAAATAATAATTTAAAGGATCCTCTATGTCTGTTATTGAACCATGCTGGACAACTTCTCTTCCTTTTCCAAATAGTAAATGAATATTTAAAGAGTATTCTGCTACTTCCAGTATCTTGTGTGCAGTTATTACGGTCTATAGATCAAACCTAATGATTCCTGATAAACATCTTAAGTTCCCCTGGCTGCTTACATGGCAGTAATAAAATTGCCAGGCAAAGGTATCTGGCAAGAATCACTTCAGTTCCTGACCTCATTACTCATGAATCTGCATACAGCTGCCTCTTACCCTCATCAAATGCAAACCCTAGAGGCCTGAGAGATGATGGTACACACTTGAACGTGCCAAATTCCCGGTAGAATAGCCCCTCCCATGCACCACATCAGAGCACTTTACCCGCGCTTTGAAGGAATTGCTTCCTTAAAATGCCTCTGGTTTAAAGCAACAGATGAGTTCACCCCTGTGGCCCAGTCTTGGCCCTCGTTCTCTGCTGAGGCTGACATTTTATACACAAGGTAATGTCTTCCAAAGGCTGTAAGGGTTGCAAGAACTTCTCTGATCGTCCTTCATGATATACCCGCACTTCATGTACACTGTGCCCCCTTCAACAGACATGCGTGGTCACTCACCCACAGAGCCAGGTTCTGTCTGACTCCTTCTTCTTCAGGTACTTCTAGACCAAACAATTTGTGGCTCACTGACCTCCTGAGCCAAGATGTTATTTTTTGTTAAAGCCTTTTGATGGATTTTACTCCTGTAAATTTGTCTAAATATTTTTGAACCCAAATAAACAAATATATCATCAAGTGGTCGTTTCAGTCACTACCAATGTGTGTTGGATTTGGACTATCTTCTTAGATCAGTAAATGGTTAAATACCTGTAGAAGAATGTGGCAGAACTGCTAAATACCAGTTGTTTCCCATTCCCAGCAGCTGAAAGGGTTCAAACTCCTCATCAAGTGACCAGGGTTGTCAGTTATCATGTCTCTCCTCAGCTGGGGCAACTGCCTACATCTCTTCTCTTTGCCTGTGGCAAACACAGTGATTCATTTTAGCTTAGTTTGAAGTGTTAAATTACATTATTCTGCATTTGCCCAGGGATAAATTGACTCAGCATTTAGGCTAAGCATTTACTGTAAGGTTTGCATCCAGACAATTACCTCAGCTTAGCTGAGGCTTGGTAACTTGTTAAGCCACAGTATCTTAATTACAAGTCTGAGACCTAAGGCTCTCATAAGATAGACTGGGATTTTAAGATAACTTCGGCTTCTATTTTGGAAAGTTGGAATAAATTCCAGGGCAAAACTATTCTAAAACAAAGCTCTGCATTACAATCTCCCATCATGTACTCAGAAGAGTTTTGTATATAAAACAGGAGTTGCAGCCATTTCTTTTCTAATCCAAACTGTCCACCAAATACAGAAATAAGATGAAAAACTACCCTTGGCATAGCTAATTGCAATTAGAGACTTTTGAAAATTCAAGCACTCATTCCCCACTTCAAACACAATTCAGCAAAGTGTTTAAGCTCTGACTTGAATGGGATGACTTAAGTGATTAGAATTAACCATGTGCTGAAGCATTTTGCTGAACCAAGACCTAAGGGGGAGAATAATGTCTTAAAACTATGGCAATTCTTCAGCTGAAAGAACACAGAAGACCCTTGCTCTGGGTACCAAAATTATATCATTTTTGATCTCCAGAAACAAAAGACTGCTTTAACATGGCCTATGCCTCAGCTTTTGGATATGGATGAGTCTGGTCCTTGGCAAGCTGCAAAATAACTTCTTAAGGAAAATGTCTCCCCTTAGCAGTTAAGAGATAGTATATTACCTTTGATGACTCTACAATACTGACAACAACAATTTAACCCAGATATTTTGCAATTTGGTTTAACATGTTCCCAAACATGCGTGCACAACAAGGAATCCTGAAATTATTTTTTGCACTTCGCTTATTAAGATCAATTCTGACAGCAGCATAACCTGAGTAACTTCATCACTTGCTCCAGAATGACATGATATAATTTAGAGTATTTTTTGGCACAGTATAGCTCTTAATACATAGACACTAAAGTCACTCATGTTATGTACCAAGATGCATTCCCGTATGTTGCCACTGAATTTGTTAATATTCCGTACTTAAACAATGCACAGATACATGGAATAGGCCTTTAATTAGTCTGAATCAGTCCTCAAGGCTGGGCCGTGATGTTTTGGTGGGGTAACATCAAGGAATGTGCTTGCTCCTCCCCAACCATTCACCACACATAACATGTACATCCATGATTTTTATGACCTTACAAATTCTTCTCTCACTCATTTACCATGGTAAATGGCAGTCATTTACCATGGTAAATACGACTGCAATACCAAGGAACGAAACTGGGAAAACTGCAGCACAAATTCAGTTCTTGTAAATATTCCAGGCATTCATGTCAGGCATCAGCTGTGGTTGAAATATGGGGATTTGGGGTTTCTTTTTGTTGTTTTGCTTAGATGATTGCTCTGTTTTGGATACTTTCTGAAGCATGGCCTTGAAATAAATGCCTTTACTCTGGATCTGGGAGAACACCCTTACCAGTTACAGTCCATCAGTTTAAGGGTGACATGTAGAGTCCTGCTTTTGAGAGAGAAAGTGGTAAGGGGAGCATTTTCTTCCCAGCCAGCTTTCCTGTGCTTTTTGTGCTTTGTAGTAAAGGCAAGTTGGCTTCCACAGTCCATCTAGTCTAGTGTCTTTCTGCTACAATCTCTTCATGGTCCCATTATCAGCAATGAATTAATTTGGGCCAATAATCCACTCGAAGATCAAAATTAAACCCTAACAGGGTGTAAGAGAAGCAGACCTCGTGTATCCTGTGTCAAGCTCATAACTGTGTTGAGCTACCATGTAACTATCAGCATGCTATCTAATCTTGACTTGGGCATCAGGCAAAAGAGAATCAAGGCCATTCCTAGATAAACTGTTCTACTGTTAAAAAATGTGCAATTTATTTCTGCCCTCAATTTGTCACTCATTTTACGGCATCTGGATTACGTAAGGTCTTCATTCAGTAGATCGGAATCTTGTATTAATAAAGCATTCTATCAAACAGAGGTGGAAGCAACTCCAAAGGATCCTCTAGTCCATCTCCCTGCCCTAAGGTAAGACCCACTCTGCCTGTGCCGTTCCTAAGATCTCCTGCAGTGATGACTGTGCCATCTGCCAAGGCCTGTAAGCAAGATCTCTCTTTACTATGTCAGTCATAATCCTTCAGGGAGTTTTACTTATTTCAACTATTTTGATGGTGTGGTGGCTCTTCATGGAGGAAGCCCTACCTCAGATGGTAGATGCCCCAGCAGTGCTGTGCTGTGCTGGGCGTCTGTCTTGGGTGTCTAAAGCAGTGAGGTACCTGCTTGTTGGTCTTTGGGGCTTGATTGTCTACCTTCTCACAGAGACACCTCCTCAGGAATCATTCTCCTAAATGGCCCTGACAGACACCTACATACAAAATGTTTGGAAACCTTCAGCTTGTAACCCCCTCTGCCAGCGGGTGGGCTTCTGGCTCCTGTGGGGAGTCCAGTGGTTTTGCCCTGGGTATTGAACTCCATAAACTGCTTCATTTTTAGAGGAGCTGAAAATGCCTGGCACATCCAGTCCTTATGGATGAGGTCTGGAAAATGCCACAGATGATGAGGTTTCTCACTCTAAGGAAAACACTGCAATTAACACTACATTAATTAACAGAAGAAAAAGCAAGTTATTTTTGGAAGTAGGCGCCTGCACACTCAGAAACATCCAGGAGACCTGTTGTACCCTTCTGCTAACAAAGTCACGTTAGCCTCCCAGACTAACCAGTCCAGAGATGGGGAAAGATGGTTTAAACTGGAGCTGCACACTGTGCAGATCCAGATTTTGAGAATCCATTTTCTGGCACCCTGACCCAAAATTCTGCTGGTGTGGAAAAGGAAACCCTGGGATGCCAGTAGAAGCAGAAGCTAAAAAGTAGCAGGGACTGCCTTGCTTTTTATAATTCTGCTGTCACGGGATAGAAGAACTGAGGCTTCAGCACATGCTTGGCTGAGAGATCTAAGTCTGCTTTCAGAAATCCATACTCGGCTCTTTTTGGACAGATAAAGTCTCTTTGAAGCAGAAAAAAAGTGTTTACAGAACCTGGCTTGTCTAATTTACCGGTGTAAGAAAAGGCAGGGCTCTGCCTGATGTCACTTTTCACATCCAGATAAGAGGAGCATGCCAGGGCAGCTTTCTAGCTGTCTGTGGTCAGTGGCATGGTGGTCTCGTAAGGAGATTTCCTTGGGGAAAGAGATATATAATATATAAAGGTAAACCACAGGATAATCAATTATAATGGAGGGAGAATGAAGCTATACGCTAAAAAAACACAGAAATGCTAACTGCTTGAGTTTAGTAGACCTGTTTATGAAGTTGGTTCAGGTGGTGTTTTAATGATCTAATGACCTCTGTGTAAGCTCATCAGAGGTGCAAGTCAGGAGTAACAGCAGTGTTACACTCACGTACTGATAGCACAAAGCCAGATTGCTGCCATTCACGACTCTCAGTGTGGCTGTCGTCCTACCGGCCACATTCTGGGTATTGCTGACCCTGTGAGCAGCTCTGGGGACTCAGAGAAGGAATAAATTAATGCTCATCATTGAGAACTGGGGAGGAAGTGTTTGTTGTCGGAAAATGTGGGTTCATCGACAGCTGCACACGTGGCAAGGGTGGACTGACTTCAGTGACACTTTTTTTTTTTTTTTTTGACAAGAACAGTTTTCAGGTCCAGCATGGAATTTTTATTCAAAAACAGAGCAGAAAACAGCAGCTCCAGAGTGCTCTTTTCTCCAGTGATTAGCATGTGAACTTGGAGATGGAAAGCATGGGTTTAAGACCCTGTTGCATCTGATCTAACTTTCGTGTCCCTGCATCTCTAGCAGGTCCCCTCACTCTGGAGGTGGTTATCTGGGGAGAAGAACGTGATCAGTCTTGCTGGGGAGGGCTGTCTCTGTCTTTGTTTTGCTTTGTTTGTTTGTTAAGAATACAGCATTATTTCATGCAGTAAGAGAAAAAGAAAAACAAAGTTCTTGAAATCTCGAGTGATGCCAGGACATATTTTCTACCCAGCTACTTGCCATAAATAAAATTGACATTTTATATCTTGGCCATTACAGCTAAATGACTGCCATGATTTTTTTTTCCTTCTTCTTCTTCTTAATAAAATAGAAGCCATGTTAACACACACTTGCTACCAGAAAATTTGTGCTTGTTTCAGTTGCTGCAGAACAGAGGTACTGAAATATCAATTTCGAAAGATACACAAGGGGATTTTTTTTTTCCTGCCAAGCTTAATTTTCATTTGGGTGAGTTGTCTGCAATCCAGATGGTATCTATGAGGGGAGATGAAGACATGCACCATTTTTTTTTCTCTCTTTTTCTTCCAGGAACCGCACTGCAAATAAATTTGAAAAGGGGGCCATTTAGAGAAGATCTGTTTCAGGAGATCCCAGTTTTAATTCTGCAAAGGTGACTAGCACAGCTCTTTTTCCATACAGTTCTTTTAATTTTTCTAGTCCTCAACTGGACATTAAGTGGCTCACCAGCTTTTAGAACATTTTATTTCAGCTGAAACATTTCTCACTGTGCCCTTTGGCAATGGATTTTTATGCTGCAATTTTGTCAAAAATTTGCATGAGGAACTGCAAGATTAAGGAAAAAAAAAAAAAGCTTATGTCTCCATCTATAACCGCCTAGCTCTTCACATCTGGAGAATACCTGGGGATGAGATCTTTCCCTTTCCTGGCACAGATCTGAGTTTGATCCTATGCTTCCATTGCATTACACATTTTAATGCATTTCTCTGCATTCTCAGACAGTGATTTTTATGAGTAAATAACATCAACAATGAATAGCTCAGAATGTCAAGCTCTTGAACTCAGAATTGGGTTGCACAGTGAACAGTGGAGTTCACTGTCTCAGGGTCAAAATAACGGGCTTGTATCTGACAGAACCAAGTTAAATTCCTGCCATGGACTTTTTCAGTCTTTGTGATGCTTCTGGAGCTAAGATTGGGCTTTGCACATATATACAAACACACTTAATGGTATATTGCTTTTATTTCCTCTGATTCCTGGACTCTGTTCATGCAATGACTCATGAGCAAACAGCTTTGCAGAACATATCCTTTGATTTGTAATGCTCCCTGCTGTGCCTCTGCAAAGTCTTTTATTTCTTTGCAAAGTTTGCACAGAACACTTTCATAACTATAATCTGCCAAAAGCTGAAATCAATGGGAGCTATATCCATTACACTAGGGAGGCATTGGTCTTGCCGTTTTGGACTTTGAAAATTGGAAGCTTTAAAGCATTCATCATTGAAGGTAAGAACACATACTATCACTTAGGAGCCCAAATCCTGTTAGCTTTCAGTGGAGATCAGGTACTAACAGCAGATTCTTAAACAATGTTTTTTAGATATCTAGCAGCAGTGTAAGGTGCTTAAGCCTCCTTTTTATATCCAAGCTCTCCAGCTATGTTTGTGCTGCCTCCAGTAGAAGTACTTGAGTTCAGAGCAAGCCAAATGCCTTGAGATGGTGGCTCCTGCACTTAAGGTGGGAGCCCAAGTCCCAGCCAGGTTTCACCACCTCAGAAATGCATTTACCTGATTGAAAATTCTTAATTCAGCTTAGAAACCAGACCTGGACTAGCTGTTTAGCTCGAACTTCTGGCAAGCAAAGGGAGGCTGACAAACCCTATTTCAGCCTCTCCAGACATAGGCATGGTGAAGGGGAATGGTTTAGCTAACATGTCAGGTAAGAGATAGCCTTAGGTGCTTTCCATAATGTTCATCCATCTTTTCTCCCCAGCTCCCATTTCAGTGGCATTTGCACATCTAACTCCCCCAGCTGCCCTAGTCAAACCTGGTAGCTGCAAACAGCACTGGCAGCAAGATATTTTCTTCCATCCTACCCAACAGCATCTGAACACTTCATAAATGCTGAGGGATCTGGGGTTTGCAATACCTCTGCGGAGAGCAGGCTTGTACTACCTGCTTTTATTGACAGATGCAGAGCTGAATGATGCAATTATTTAGCAGAGGTTGTCACAAAATTCTCCAGCTAAGTGGGGACTGATATAAATTATTTTATATTTCCTAGGAAGCCTCCTTCTCCTTCTTGCCTCAGAGTTGAGGGACAACTAAAACATTGACTGGACAGTGAGAGCTAGATAGGAAATTTTGTCCCAGTCATCTTTTGTTCTCTCTTCTTACAGGACACTTTATCGTGTTGGGGACTTCAAAGGACTGCACCAGATAAGCAGAGGAGAAACACAGATTAGCTGAGACATCAACAAGCATTGGATGAGGTCAATTAAAAGCCAAATTAAACAAATGGGGCTTTCAACTGCGATCCAGACAGGAAGAAGCAGTTGAGTTGCAAGGGTTGGAGATGAAAAGAATTCCAAAGGGCTGATGCAGAACAAGAGCATGGGGGTGGGAAGGGCAGGGGGAGCTGGCGGGAGAAGTAGCTTCCACCTATTGTCTTCAGACAGGACCAAAACTCATCTGGATCCATCCTACTTGGAGGAGCTGGAAGGGAAAAGCCCTGGCCAAGCTAAGAACCGCTTCGGTGCCTACAGAAAGGAAGGTGAAGCAGAGGCCCGGAGTAGGGGTCGGCATGAGCGAGGGCAAGGACGAGCTGTGCTGCAGCAAGCAGAGCAGTGGCCTAGCAGTGAGAAGAGGCAGGTTTTGTGCCAAGTGGATTCTGGGTCATGTAACTGGAGCTGAGCTGCTGAGTCACTCTGCAGAGCCTTCCAAAAGCCACTTTGTCCACCTCCTGCTGTGACAGTCATACCCATCTTGAAAGAGGGGTCAGGACAGCCAGGAGCCATGCTATGAAAACAAGGTGCTGGCTGAATATGCCAGAGGTGACCATGTAAAGGGCTTGATGCTGAGCCCACAACAAGGCCCTCTGAGTCAACAGCTGAGTACCCCTGAAATGCTGGGATAAAAAGACTGGTTTTGTTTCATAACGTGTTTTTTTCAAAAAGTCTTGGCATTTTGCTTTGCCCATCCAATCCACTAACTCGTATGAGAGATCAGACTCAAGCTGTGTAGAAATATTGACATGACAGGACTTCTGAGGAGGTAATATACAGTGCATGGAGCAATAAATACTCTCCTTTTGTGGGGTTGTTGGCAACTCTGCCTCTGGGTCATATAAGCAGGATGTGGCAAAGTCTATCCTATCAGAAGCAAATTCAGCTGGGTTGAAGGACAGGCAACTCTTTTGCCTGTATGCTCCAGCATCCGTCAATTTTTGGTCTAAGTTCATCTTGTGGCTTCTAGGTCTTGTTCTGCTCTGGTTCTACTATATCAGAGAACTATTTGCTCTCTGGAATATAGTCCTCATACAGGTATTTGAAAGTCATGTTTGCTGTTTCATGGATCACCTAATTAGACAGCATCCATCTGCTATCTCACTTAGAGCAGGCTTCTCAGATTTTGAGTCAAACAGTGGCTGTTTTCTGAATTCTCCTTTCTGTTCTTCAAGGCCCTTTTTGAAGTGTGGACAACTGAAGTGAAAACTGTTCTTGTAGCAGTGGTAGATGAGAGTGATTTGTAAGCAGGTCATACCCTTCCCCTAGGCTGCCTTGATGATATTTTTTGCTAAAAAATAGTCCCTTGAGCATAAAAAAAAAAAGGTACTTTTATTCAAATGACTGTTCCAAACCACTTTCTAGAGTCATTGCTTTCCTTGCTTTGGTCTTCCAGCTCCCGAGTTTGCCATATACTTGTATCCTTGCTTTCTAAATGGAAATAATATTAATGATCTCAAAATTACTGTCTTCCAGCCTGTGCTTCTATGTGGGCCATCTGACTCCATCAAGAAACTTCAACCAGTGGAGTATAATCTCAAAGACATTATGTTCCCCAATAAATAATGGCAGATTAGAGGAGCTAGAGGCCAGCTAATGCTCTCTTGCCAAGGTAAAAGCTACAGTGTGATCCCTGTGATTATCTATTGTGCTTGGCCAGAAGGTCCAGAGTTTGGAACCAGCTATGGGTATGTGACCACTTACTGAGATCTAGGAACAGCAGAGGAGATGACGAAGGAGCTGCAGGATGTAGGAACATGGCAAGCAGTCATACAGGAGAGAGAGGGTTGTTGCATGGTAGGGAATGACAGGGGAGATAATACCAGTGCAAATCCATAGGGAAACGGTTTTCATGACTTTCTGTGTCAAGGGGATGTTTCACGTGCCTGGATCAGAACCTGATTTACTTGAACAAACCTTTCCTTGCAAAGCAATCTAGTTCCAGTAAGACGCACAGCATTCCTTTTTCTGCCTGTTTACTGCCATTGCAAAGACCAGAACTTGGAGGCCCCTCCAACCATTTCCTTGTAGTATCTCAGTCTATCTTCCTTTTCTTCTTAAGAATCACAGGACAAGCCTGATGTCAAACTCCTCCCTTCAGGCTGATTTCCATCACTCCCAGAATTATGTTCAAACACACATATAGCCCAGTAATTAACACAAACTGTCATGAGCTGACATGCACCTCTGTCTGTGTATCAGTATCCTCCACGCCTCCAGAAGATGGATGAATTTAAATAGCATCTTTGAAGACAGCTGAAGCAAGTTAATTAGGGATTGACTAACCCAGTAAAGCTATTTTTAGCAGTCAATTTATATCTGGTTACCTTGTTACGGGAAGCTTATGCAATGCTAGTAAATTCTTAACTAGGGAGATAGATTGGACACCAAAATTATTTCACTGTTAACTCTTTGAGTCTCTCTTCAGAATAACTATAGGACTTCAAAAAGTAATACATTTGACAGAGAGAGATTTATTTTCCTTCTGGTGTTGGAGTTGCAAGGGGTTTATTTTTTCCCTCAAGGTTTCCTCTGAAGCTATGCAGGCTACCAATAAAAAAATGGAAATTCATGATGAAACACCTGCCTCCAGGAGCAATTTATTGAAATAAACTTCCGAATCTCACAATCCTCACCAGTGTTTTATGTGACCTAGTAGTACCAGCATTTTGGGGCGCACATTATCAAAAGACTGATGTTTTAGCATACACATGCAAAATACACTTTTCTGGGCAGCAGGGAAGCATTGGTATGGCCACACTGACCTGAACAGTCCTGGGCTGACAGTCCCAGAAAGTGAATAGCTTTTCACAGACAGAGAACACCAGGCAAAGCAAGCTCCCATTAATCTTCTGCCTCTCCAGGGAGGGAAGGAGGATGGAAAAGGAGGTCGAATTCTAACTTTTTTTTACCTTTGCAACTCTGCTAAGATTGTCCCTGGATCCAAGTAAGGGACAGAGTTTGGCCCACAGACTACTGAGCAGGAGTAGGGGCTGATGCAACTGAACCCATATGCAGAGGCAGCTGGCCAGTAAGACAAACTGTCTTGGGAGCCAGGGCACAATGCTGTGAAACGCTTGATCCAGCACAGCAAGATGTTTTCCTTCTTTGCAAGCCCTAATATGACAACAAGGTACACCAAGTATATACAGCTCTGGGGATCTTGATGGAGAGCTTTTGTGCCCTAAAAAAAATATATATATATATACTTTGCTGGACAAAGGGGGACAGCGTTGCCTAGCTTGGAAGGAATCTCTTTTTTTGGAAAGCTCAAGGGAGGGCAAATGGCACCAAGACACTTCTAAAAATTGATTCGGAGGGCAAAGCATGTACAGGTTTCCAAGCAATGAGTAAGCACCACGACATCAAGGAAAGGTTTTGTCAGTGGGATGAAGAATTCCCACCGGTGATGTGTCTTGGAGATGCAGAGCCAGGTAAATGGTAGAAGCTCCCTGGGGAGGCACTCTTGAAACATGATATCACATAACCCTAGAAGATGCAATTCAGACTTCTCTAGAGAGATAGGGCAGATTATTTCATAGGATCACAGATAAGTGCAGAACCAAGGTCTGTCTAACACCATGTCCTGGTTCAAACCATCAGCAGCACCAGCAGAGCCCCAGCAAGGACTAAAATGTTAGAATCACGCTCATGGGATGAAACAAGCCCAGATCCTAAGTTAGGTCTTCCATCTTTAATAATCAAAATTGGCCTGCACTAGGTAGCAATGGGTCTAACATTCCTTTCAAAATCACAGTAATTCATTCCAGTAACTGTGAAAAAGCTTGTATTCAACAGAAAAGCAGAAACTTTTTGTTTTCCCTTTAACCTTGCTAAATTTTTTTGTAGATACATCCCATGGCAGAGAGTTCTGCAGTTCACCTATATGCTGTGTTAAAAAATAAACACACACACATATTTACTCTGTCCCAGTTCTGAGTTTGTGTTGCTACTTAATGTCAGTGAAAGGAGGAATCCACTGCTGTTCCTAGACTCTTAGCTCCTTTGATCTGTGCAGGCATGGAGGCAGGATCAGTCCCATACCCCTTGATGGCAGCAATTACCCTGCTGGAATAGACTCACCTCCCAGTTTCTGGCCTCCAGCTGCAGTGATCAGCTCTGTTTTCCAAGGAAAGCAGCCCTGCCTGCAGCACCTCGCTAATTGTGTACCAGTTGTGGGTGTGTGGAAGTAACTTGACTCATGCTGCCAGTCAACGCCACTAGCGCAGGAGGCACAAGGCTTGACGGCCCTTGTAACTATTATTTTATCTGCTGGAGCTGATGGATACTGCTCTTACAAGTGAAGTACCTAATCCTCTTTTATATCTTCTAAGCACTGAGCTTCCATGTTAGCCTCAGGCAAGCCCAATCCCTGTATTAATTATTGGTTGCATTTTCTTAAAGCCCCTCTTCTTCTTTTCTTTTCTTTTTTTCAGATTCAGTCACTCCTAAGTGAAATCCTGTCACTCACCCTTCCCTCATAATGGGCTCACATCTGTTTCTGTAGTCTTTCAGTATCACAGCAAGCTCTGATTTTGCAACAGTAGGCAGATTTGGGGGTCTGAGGGTGTTTTGGGGAGGGGGGGTTGGCAGATTAAAGATGCAGAATTTGTGATTAACAAACTGAACAAACCTTCATGATGGCATCAGGCTACAAGCCAAACTACCAAGGAGCAAAGCTCAGCTCCACACCTCCAATCTTGCTTCTCACCTGCTTATACTGGTTCCACTCCACAGTGCTACTGTATATGTGCGTCCTGGGGCTTTACATAGCAAAATGAACAAGAATGAAAACCCAGGTATGTATCTGGCCCAGAAAATACTTCCCCAACTCCCCTTTGCTGTCCTACTCCCAGCAGCTTCAAAAAGGAGAGATGGTGAAGGCTGGTAGAGGGTTCACTAGCCTGTTAAAGGAGTACCATACTACTTTCTATGTAGCAGAGCACAGGTGCAAGTAAGAAAACCTCAGGCATGTGCATTTCTTATTTTCCAAATGTAAATCATATCTTTGTAACAACCCCAGGCCCATTCCTGAGAATGAATGTCTTTTGCTGTGCTTGCCTCTTTGTCTGCACCGTCAGCATATAGGATCCCTCAGCTTTACACCTCCTCCTGCATGCTTTCTATCGCTTTCCAACCACCCTTGGCATAACCTCAGAGATGTCACATCACAGTGCTTACTACAGTAGGGCCATTTGTTCCAGATTTGGGATGGATTCTTGCCCAATTTCCCCCCACCTGCAGAGCAGGCACCCGGGGCCACCTTGGCTGTTCCCAGCTGGAGCTGGATTTCCAAGGGTAACCTTCACATGAGGGCTTTGATCAAAGCACCTGGGTCACCCCCTTTCCTCTGCTTCCAAGGTGAAGACGTTGGAAAGCTTTGAGGCTCTTGAAAATGCCTTCACCTTCTGGAGAAGCAACCCCACCTCTCCTCACCTCCCATGTGTCTGACATGGACCAGAGCAGAGGAAGCCCTCCTGGGCAGAGGTGGCAGGCCTGATTTCCTCCCATCATTTACCCCTGCAAAGAGACTCACTGGGTTTGGACTATCTGCCGCTTCTACTGTTGAAACAGCCTCAACTTTGCCCCCTCCGCTGGCCATTCTCGCACTGAGTCATGGCTCTGCATGTCCCGGCCCTTTACATATCTGCAGGGAGGTTACGTGAGGCAAAGGAGATGTATAACATCAGTCTGTCTATCCTCCATCTCCAGAGAACTTCTTAGTGCCATGGTGGAGAGGAACAAGGAGTGGAAGTGTCCAAATCTTTACAACTTTTTACAGAACAACATCAAGAATATGTTCTTAGTCACCCCCCAAGACAGGCTGTAAGGGAGCACAACCCTTATTAGATGTCAGAAAATCTACATAAGACAGGACTTCGGGAAAGTCCCAAACACAGATCAGACCAACACAGTTGTCCACTTCCTTAAACAAAACAGAATTCAAGTAGTCTCCCTTACCAAGGTTTCCTGTCCTTGAGTTTGCTAATTCCACTGCTCAAAACCTCTTTTATTTAGTTTCCTCCAAAGCTTTGTTTCATGGTTCATTTCCACTGGGATTGCGCTGGTTCTTGAGATGTCAGACCTCAGTATCAGCCCATGTGTGCATGTGCCTCAGGTTTTGTAGAGCAGTGCTGACGAATGTTCTCAGAATACCCTAGCATTGTACTGAAACAATGCCAAAAAAAAAAAAAAAATCATCCTCCTCCTCATTTTTGCAGAAGAGATGTTGGGTCCTGTGCTGTCTATTCTTAATCTGTAGCACCATCTTTTGAGGGGATGCTGTACTCCCAAGCAAATACACTGAGCTCTCCCCAGAGGATGCCCATGGGGCCTTGCTGCCCACAGTCAAAGCTGGCTGAAAAAATTTGTGACAGAAGCTGTTTTCCATTGGAAAGGGATGTTTCAAGGCAAAATGTTTCTTGGGAACGTGTGATGCTGAGTAAATTTGTGACTGAAAAATGTCGGGCTGCTACAACAGCAAGAAAGACTTACTTTGTTCCACGTTTCTCAAGTCGTTCAGTCCCAACTTCTTTTTGTCCAGCTCACGTTTATATTTGGGCAGAGGGTGCCATGTGTATCAATACTTTCTATGCAATATTTACATTGCTATATTTAATGTTTTAGTATAATATTTTGGCATTGTTAAACTGTGTCGTTTTGGTGTTTTCAAATGGATTTTTATTCTGGGGGGAAAAATAGAGAAATGTTGACCTTCCTTATCTGTTCTCCCTCCCCGTTGTTAATGGCATCACCATCCATACAAAGACAGCTTTACTGTCCTGAACCTGTTACGGTTAATAGCAAATAATTGCTTTATGTCACGCTTAAGCTCTGAAGGACTTTGCAGGGAAGCGAGTGAATGTCTGTGTGCAGTGTGTGCCTCCCTTCACTTCGTCCTGGATTTCAACCAAGGTTGGGGGAAGGGAAGACACAGCAATATTTACAAGAATGTGTTAGCAACCTGCAATGATGAGAGTGCTGTGCACTTAGTGACTTTTCTATCCATACAGTGCTCTGAGGTGAAATATTCACACCCAACAGATAACGGGGAAGGGAGGTGATTCTTCTATAGTTACGCTACAATATCTTCACTTTTTCCTTTCGAAACTTCATGAAAGGCCATGGAATAAAAGAGGTCTGTTTCAGGGGAGTCATTTCTCATTCCTGTTTAGGTAGGCACTAGATATCAGCTCAAGGGTGCTGCTCTGAACTACCTGCAAAGCGCTACGCAGGCACGTGGAATGGGTGGTCACCTACTGAGCTGTAGGAGACAGGCAAGGTCACTGAAGCCATAAGCCAGAGCTTGGCATGGTGGAAGCTCTTGGATCCCGTGGTGCAGATAGTAATGGAAGCATCTTCCAAATGCTAGCCATGTCTAGAGAGGAATATAAGTGAGGAAAAGGTTTCCACTTTCCCTTTATTTTTATTTCAACCCCTTTTATCTGTCTTGTTTTATAGCTTTACATTGGAAGGAAGCCTATTTCCTGGTACGTACAGCAGCTTGACTGAGCACAGCTTGGCAACAGTGCCTGTTGCTTTAGGGAAGAACAGAGCATGTTCTCATTGTCCATGTTTTCCCTTGGAAACATTTCATCCTGTCTATATAATTCTATATATGGCTCCCAGCCATGCCACTACAAGCTGCAAAAACACCAGCTCTTATATACTAACGATGTCAGGCCTATTTAATGACTGGATCCAGGGCCATCAAGAAGCTACCTATGATTCTGTAGATTGTCTTCCTCAGGCAGATTTGGGTTTTTTTGGCCCAGTATAGAGAAGGGAGATATTTTGCCTTTTTGGAGGAGACCCTCAAAATCCTCATTTCTCCCATGCTCATCCTATACCTCCTTTGCTGCTTTTCACAATGGTAAGAAATCTAATTTTAGTGTCCTAGCTGAATTCCAGTATTGGTAATTCTTGTGGTTCTCCCTGCTCTAAAGAGTTTCTTCCATCCATCTCAAACAGGTCATGCAGAATGCCTGAGGCCCTCTCCCACAATGCAAACTATATGCTTCTCTTGGGTTGAACTGGGTATGCCTGCCCTGAAGGACCTAATTCAGTCCTGTTCGTCTGCTAACAAGCTAAATGGAAATAAAAGGGAAGGAATATCCCTCAGGAGCTGGCCAAGAGAAGAGATTCTTTGGAGTCCTATCTCAGTAAAATGAAAAAATAAAATGTTACATGTTCAGTTCAGGCCTTGTTTCATGTCTGCCCTAAATTCATGTCAATTTTGCTGTTAATAACCATGTCAATGTTAAAACAGGAAATAGAAAGTTTGCAAACTTTCTTAGTGTTGAAGTTATAGCAATGCTGTCATCGATGTAAGCATGGATTTCATCTCTTGTTCAAAACAGCTGCACTACTCCGAGAAGTGCTGTTTCTCTGAATACTTTTTGGCCCACATCATCTGAAGTCACTCACAGAGCTGAGACCTTTTATTTGGATTCTTTACTGCATCACACTGAGTGCCCTCAGCTCCCAAGGTTAGTAATGGGAACTCCACGCTACTCCAGAGGTGATCTCCATAGGAGATGTCAGCATAGGGAATGATGGCTGTGAACGCAAGGGGATGTTTCCTCTAGAAATGGGCAGCTTCAGCTCCACCTCTGTCCTTGACACTGCAACTCTTGCTTGATTCATGCCGTCCTCAGGCATAGCCTCAAGCATCTGAGACCTCCTCTCTCTGGCTTCTTCTCTGCTGAGTGGAAGAGTGTTTCGGTTCTGAGGCTAGTCTAATTTTTTGGTATTTTTCAGCTCCTCAACTGATCTGTCTCCCCAAACAGCGTGTGCAGCAGAAGCAAGAGGAAGGAACCCCTCGAACTTTTCCTTGATGTGCTCATTGCTGTCTCTTTGGCAGCTCTGCAGATGCCATGCTGTTCTCTAGGACGTGGTGTTTGGCTGGAGAACACCCTGGCAAGAAGGGATGTTGAAAAATAGCAGTAGCAGCAACAGTAGCAACAGATGGGGCTAACAACCTTTCCCTGGGTGAGTATCAGATCTGTTACTCTTCTCAGCTGTTTGGCGGGTCATTGCTGGGTTACGTATCCAGTCATGTTTGCACTGTGCTCTGGCCCGGCAACGTATATGCCAGATTCCTCTGGTTCTCCTCATTGCTTTGCTTTAGAGCGACAGCAGTGTGCTCAAATGCTCAGCAGAGGTTTTGCAGACTCTGAGCTGGAGCAGCCAAAAAATGTAACGTCCTAAAGTTTGAAACTACTTGTTTTTTTCACAGACATGTATGCATATATACTGTGTAATTTCTCATCATTCAGCTTTGGCTCCTGCTGACTGTAGCCATCAGAAGCCTCTACTTGAAATCTTGTTTCCTCCTGGGCATCATTGGTTGTTATCTCAGGGGTGACTCATTATCTGCCTGGATTGGTTACCAGAGGGCTTTTTTTGGTGTGAAATCTTTCTATAGTGGAGTCATGGAGTACAAAGCCAAGAAGGACCATTTTGGATCACCTAAAATAACCTCTGAGCTGTTCACGTATTGAGCTGCAAGTGTTGGCTGGTGACTGTAAGGGTTTTGCATACAGAAATGGATGCTTGCATTTTCAGTGCAAGTTTGCACTTGTCTGCCTTTCCTCAGTAACACTTTCCATGTTTTCGTAATAAGATGGATCCTAACAGTCCTTCTGTGGCCCAGCAATTATGGAGTGGAAGTCCTTTTCCCAAATGGTCATCAAAGTCAGTGGACAATAAACATTAAAAGTGTCATGGACTTTGAATGGCTTTGGTTCTCAAGAAGGACAGCTTAAGATGATGTTTACATTGTACAAACAAGTGAAGGACAGGGATACTTTGACTAGGGCACCCAGATGTGACATCCACATGGCATAAGGCACCGCAGAAACATTACATTTTCATAAACTGCCTTATTAGCACAGAGTCACTCCCAAAATTGGAGTCCAGTTTTTCAGCAAAGGTCCAACCAAGATTTTGCATCTATTTCTGAATCCAGGTTCCTTTATTTTCGTTATTTATCACCAGTTGCCATTGATCAGTGTAGAAATGCCCCAAAGAACCTTGCTTGTCCTTGCAGCCTTCTCTGGGATAAAGAAGCTCCTTCCCTACTGTTATGTGAAAGCTTGATACCCATGAGATTAATCTTCTTATTTAAGGCAGAAGTCCTTGGAGAATGAGACCATATAATAAGAGTTCCAGATGGCAACTCACACTTAGGCTGAGGACTGTGTAGTAGGACAGGAGAGGAGGTCTGTCCATAAGGATATCACACTGGACATATTAGGTCAGAGTAATGGTCTGTTTGGATATGTTGTCTCTGATAATATTCAGAAGCAGATGCCTAGGGAAGGATATTAGAACAGGAGAAGCATCATCCTTTCCCCTCTACCCTTCTAGCCTCCAGCCATTGGAGATCACATGGGATCCCATGGGAGCTAAGGATGCCACGGCCCAAAAGTGAACTGAACACTGATCCGTACAGGTAAATCAAATTCAAAGAGGACACTTCACTGGTCTTAGGTCACCCAGTGATCCTTACTCACTTGCAAACAGAGCAGCAAAACCAGTAGACCTAACCCAAAGGTGAACGAAAGTGGTAGCCTGCAGTGGCAGGACAGGGAAATTTTTCATCCAATATTTCACTAGGGATCAAGTCAAGCGTGGTATGACACTGGAGGGAACAGAAGACACAACCCACTCTCCCAGCCATGCTGCCACCTCCCCCATCCATGGGACAAGCTCTTTTCAATGTTTCCAATGGGAGCTTTTTCCTGTGGGTAATGTCCCCAACTGTCCAATTATGTTGTCCCATTGGTGTCTTAGCCCTTAGAGATGAAATCGTCTGTGTTACAAAGAGAAGAGACAACTCTGGAGTATGGCCGCTGCCAGGTGGGACAGACCTAATTGTTTCCTTAGCAATTTCCATTTCTACTCTTCACACTAGGAAAATAAAATTGCCTTATTCTGAAGGGCTTATTGGCAAGCAGGACAAAATGGCCACAGTACAGAAGACCTCCCCCAGTTTTACAAGAGGGAAATAGAGGCAGCAGTGCCAAGAGGACACATCCAAATTCATCCAGGGACATCTGAGACATGAAGCCACGTTGCAACTCTTGCTGTCCTTGGTGTGTGTCCTGCCTCAGGGGCAAGGTGTTTTTCCTCTGCCCAAGATGACCTGCCTGAACACCTGAGCTCACCAGATCAAGCCTGCTTCCATGAACAGCACCGTCTTTCCGTGGCTCACTGCTCCCTATCAAACCTAGCCCTTACAGAGCATAAATGCCTGTTTGAAGACTGACTGTCCCCTGAACTAAAAGTGTAATCAATCCCCGCACATCTGGATGCCATACTGCATGACTGAAAATGTTTCTTTTCACCATGATTCATCTCTCTTCATTTTTTCACTCTGTAATCTTCTGTGAGTGACTCAAATCTGACACCCATGAAAGGTCTTTATTTCTTTGTAATTCCTGTCAGACCACTAATTAATTGTTGTGTTTGTTCTTTAATACCTGACCAATTAGCATAAGTAAATAACATGGGTAGAACAAGATGGCATGCAGGGCTAATAAAACTGCTGCAGTATTTTTAATTGCCAGCTTAAAACCCTGTGAAGTCTTTAGCACAAAAGGAGGAGAACAAGAAGGAAATAGGCTGAGTGGCTAAATGATGAGCTACCTCTGTGGGCTACACTTCCAGCTTGTGGACTACTTGTAAGAGGTCTACAAATAATAATATACAAAAAGTAGTAGTATTTTCAGCAGATTTTAAATCAGGAGGGCTGATGAGTCCACAAAAGTTGAAGACCAGTCTCTAAGCAAGACCCATAGCTAGGTCCAGATCCTCAGTACTGGGATCATTGTACTTCCAGGCAGATTGCTGTGTCTGCTCTTCGTTTATTTTACTGGCTCACTATATAAAATTACAGGGTGGAAAGAGCAGGAATGTCTAGGGAAACCTTAGATGTCACTGTAACAGCCCTGCTACATTTCTAAAGCTGTATATATGCATTAACACAATATTGCTTTCAAACGAAACCATATCCTGCCTCCTAGCTTGGCTTCTTACCCCAAACTCTGGTTCAGAAATGCAGGTACATGGTTTCTGGAATAGAACTGCCATGTGCCCAAACTGCTTGGACTAGGAGTAAAGCTCAGATGCCTCTGTGTAGAAATGCCCTAGATGATGGGAAAAGGTAATAAAAACCCAGCAGCTACTTGGAGACATTAGAAAAGAGAGGGTGGGATTTTTGATTTGTTCAGTGAGAGCCAGGAAAATGGAGGGGCACAAGTTTGGGTTAATCATTAAATAAAAGGCAAGCCAAACATAAGGATGACGTTTCTCACAGCAAGAGCTATGAAGCCACAGAGCCAGCTTGAGGGAAGCACCATCACTGACTGACTCATTTCAAACTAGCCCGAACAAATTAATAGAGAGAGCAGAGAAGCAGGCAAGCCTGGCAACAAGATTGGAGCTGACGATACTGCTTGATCCAAGAAACTGTTGGCCCTTCTCATCTTGAATTTTCTTTGATTCTGCAGAAGCTTTTAATAATTTTATGGATTTTTGCATAAAACAGCTACATTGTTGCATAAGGTCCCTATTAGCAGCTCCAGCTCTGAAGTCGTGTCAGTAGTTCTAGTGTTGCTGCACTCAAAGGGGTTGGGGCTGCAAGCATTGCATACGCCATGGAGATATCCCTCATCACCATCCTTTTTTAAGGATGGGCTCAAAAATTACATTTATGAATTTGCTCTTCTTTTAATGTGAGTCGCCTTTCTCTATAGACTATCGGAAAGCAGGCATAGGTGTTAGGGACTCTGATTCTTTCATGGTTCTCTTCAACTCAGTCTTTGCAGCTGCTACAATGCCTAGCCTAGGTGTTGAGATATAGTCCTCTATATTTTAGAGGCCTCACAATTTTAAAGGCCTTGAGAGTTAAGCATCCCAAAGTCTTTAATGGCTCTGCAGCTTACTTTGTGAGCTAAATCCACCATTTAGGATGGAAATTCCCAGGTGTGAATCTGTGGTGCTTTCCCTAAGCTGGGGATTTCTGGAACTTGTGGAGTGCCTTTGGGATGTGTCACTGTGCATTTGCCATGGTCTTGTACTCCTCCCTAGCATGTTCTAGTTACTTGCCTAAAGGGATACTTACCTGAATCTGCATGGCTATTCTTATGTTCCCAAGGAGACCTGGCAACTACAGGAGCTGGCTACTAATGCAATTCACAGCAGGCTTTATAAGCTTGCGGGGAGCGTCTTACAGGCACATGGTCTCCATGCTTATGTGTATAGACCTCATGTGAAAGTTTAACATCAGGTTTGACCCCTCAGTTATAGGACACAAGAAAGGCTGTTGGAAGCAGCAGGGCAGTTACAAGGAACATTTGGTACGAATTTTCCCCTGTTTTGCAGTTAATGAATCATTCCTGAGCCTGCCCTTCCACTGTTCTCATTATTCCAGTTCAGACCGTTGGGAAAAGAGGTCTTTAGGACACAGAGCAGAGTCCGCTTTTATGTATTTAATTTGATTGGCCAGAGACAGAGGGAAGATGGACTGTGTGCCATTTAACTGACTACCTTCTTGTCCAGTACAAGTTTAAGCTTGCTGTCAAGGCAGTCTACAGTTTATCTCTAAATTCATAGGCTATTGTGAAGCTATAATGCTGCAGGGGTCTGAGAAGGTCTTTTCCTTTGCTGTGACCTAGGCGCTCCACCCTGCAAGGAGTTGCAAGTGTGGCTACTCCAACAGGGTACAGTGCACAAGGGCCTTCTCTTTACCTTGTCCTGGGAATTGCTTGCTTCAGCTCTGGCCCACAAATGCAATGAAACTGATTCAAATAAAGCCACATGGTAAAATTTCTATCTTCTTACTAGTCAGTTTAAAAAAAAAAAAAAAAAAAAGACAAGCTAAGGCAGCTGAAAAATAAATTAGGCACTTTGCTGGTGAGGCAAGGTACCTGGGTTTTCCCTAGGTCTTCTGGGAGCATGGTACACGAGACCCTCTGTGCTGCTATCTCCATCTTGGGTTACTGTGATGGAGATCCAGAGAAGGAAGACAACTCTGTGGTCATTGTAGTAACTTTTGTGTTCTGTAGGGTTAACTCATCTTGGTTTTAAACATCCCAAGTGCAGAACATCAACAGGGCAGGTAAAAGTGCCTTTCTGTTAATTGCATTTTTTCCCAAAGGAAAAATAAAACCACTGGCTTTTTGTTCAAAAACATCAACAGAACTTAGCTGACATATATATGTGTATGTTTCAAAGCCAATTGAGGACACAACCCCACAATCCAGGAAAGGGTTAACTTTAGAGAACTACTGAGCTAGGCAGGACCATTTATGCTGGCCGCCTTCTAGGAAATTCCCTGCAAGAGAAAATTAGAGGCAGAGGACAGTGTGTAGCCATAATCAAACCTTGTTTAGTTTGGCACTTTCTCTATCTATCCCATCTTTACCAATCTGACTTGCTCTGCTGTTTTTCTTGGCTGGATCACTAGAGTAGTTATTCCATAGATATATGTAATATTTTAACATATACAGCTAGTGCAGTTGCTGCTTTGTCCATCCTTTGTGAAGCAAACTTCAGGGAATGATTCTGAGTGCGATGAATTTCCAGGTTTTGCTGGAATTCTGCTCCAGGGCTGGGCAGATACCCAGACCAGAGGTTCTTCTAGACTTAGCATGAGAGAGGAGGGGAGAGCTTTTTCCTTCATGTGTCTCAGGCATTTGAGCTCTCAGACACTTGATGGGCACCCCTCAGATATGTCTGAGATTTCAACAGAGGAGATTCTGAAAATACTTTCATACTTCATGCTGTATAGTTGGCCCATCATAGGGTATTTATTCTAAACCAAAATTCTGCCTTATCTATGCATGAATCATCATCCCAATAAGACTTAATTGTGCCCGGCTGAGGTAGCAAAGAACCTCTTTAATGTGTGAAAAAATGACCCATAGGCAGGAATCTCACCAAAATCAGCTGAGAAGAGAATCTAGGGCATGACAGTGTTTTTCTCCTGTTAATGGGCAATCTCTATATTTTAATAGCTTTTTTTAATTTTCCAGAAGTGATTGCCAAACCCCATAGATAAACATAGTATTCTATACGCTAAGGAACTGGATTGACGTTCAATGGTATTTCATAGCATGTACACTTTAATTAAGACATGATGACCTGGATTCAGTGGGTTGACACAAGGGAGCATTAACTCTCCATTCTAACAGTTCTGCTGCCAAGGACAAATTCTCTGTTGCATCGGTGTGACTCAGTTCAAACAACAAACAGTCTTGCAATTTAAAATCCCTACAGGCCCTGGTCAAGTTTCCCCAGTTCTTGGACAACTTCCTCTTTTCTCCTTGATGTTTTTCTTAAAGTGAGATGTTCTGTTGCTTTGTCCTGATTTTCCAAGTAACGGGTGGGTCTTTATACTCCTGACAATAAAGTTGCCTTCCAAATATTTATCACATCAAATAACGTACTTTTCTGTGTTATTAATCCTGGAGAATCTCCATCTTTCCATTTGGTGAGCTATGTTGTCTAAGATGGACAGATATTTCCAGAATTAATGCTTCTGAGATTTCACATTTGTAACATACATTGAGAAGTGTATGAGGAAAAGAAATAGGGTTAAATTCTGCTTTGTTTACTTTTTGTTGTTAACATTCATGTGGTTCTGCTCGAGTCAGTGGGTGTAACTCAGAGCAGAACTGGGACATATTTGTATGAAACTGAATGGTTTAAACTGGAGATGGATGAACCTCCAGAGGAGCCGCACACATAGTCTGCTGAGAGATAGAACTAAAGTTCTTCTGGATTCTGGCTTGGTAGAAGGGCTATCCATTGAGCTCCATCATACAGACTCACATAGGCTCATACCATCATTGTGCTTCAGGTACCTTCAGCATAGTATGGAATTGACTGAGTTAAAACAAACCAAAAATAAACTTAGTCAGAGCTGAGCAAGTTTCTCTACTGCAACTCCATGCTACTGAGGCCTGAGCTCACCTCCACAAATCTCCAAGTTTATCCTGAAATCTGCCCTTGTCTCCCTCTGAGAGCACCCGTAAAGGACTCTGCAGTCCTTTACTGAAAATAAAGTATAGTGTGAAGTTCAGTGAAGGACTTTGAGAGCAGTGATGAACTTGCAGTTGTCCCAGGTCCTGATGTTGCAACAATCCAGGAAACCAGAATCTTTTCCCCAGCTCTTCAGGCTTCATCATACAAGCCTCCCTTTGGTCCAAAAAGCATAAATGTATGGAGAGAAGGTGAAAACTGAATTAGAAGAACAGCAGAGTCCTTGTAATGTGTCCAGCTCCCAGCGTGAGGCAGAAGGTCCCAAAGAAACGTGAGCAATTTGGTGACTTGGCTTACAATGCATGCCTACCCACTTTGGTGAGACCATGCCTACCAACTTTGGTGAGACCATGCCTACCCACTTCGGTGAGAGCAAGCATTACATGAGGTAGCTTGTTGCAGAAGTTACTGGGGAGAAGCTACTGCCTGTAATAGGAGCCTGGCTTCACTGACCTGGAGAGTTTATAGGTCTTGATGCTCTTCTGGAAGACTTTGAATCCACCTGTGTGGCAATGCCGCCACTAATAGTACAAGGATAACATCCACGCATTGCAGCTGGCTTCATGTTTCCTAACTGCTGTTAGTAGCAGGGTTTGGATAGTTCTGCGTGCAAAGGGCTTTGAAACCAGGCCCGTTCATAGCCTCTGGAGTGGGCCAAGAGCTGGGGCTGCCATCTGCACTGGGATGAGTGAGTGTAGTACTCCTCCATGGCATTAACACTGGTGAATTCCTTGCTCCCAGCCTTTCCTCATCTGCACAGATCAGAAGCTTCAGAGATACTTTTATTTTGTTCTTGTGTTTTAAAAACGTGAACTTTGCAGAGCCCTTTTTTTCTTGGCAGGTTCCTTAAAAAAGGCGTACCCCTGAAGCTCGTGTAACCCTTACCATACCTCTCCTGGCACAGAGACGGAGAGCTTATGTACACACACAGCTTCCCCTCTGCCGGAGATTTTTTTTATACGGCTCCGAATACCACAGGAGCTGGCTGCTTCCAAAGGCAAAGGCTGGCTTGCAGTCCTTCCCGACAGATACAGCTTGTGTGCAATACAACAGCTCCTGCGAGGAGTACCGGTAGCTCTGCACAGCCAGTCTGCCATTATCCTGCCTCGGCCAGGTCCGAGGGGTTCGTGACAGCTGATACCAGAGAGTCTGTGGAGCTCCGGAAGATGCGGAGAGAATAAATTCCATGGAATGCACTTGTCTCGCTTCTCCATCAATAGCTTCAGACCACACACCGGTCGTCCGTGCAGGACAGCTGTAAACACCGGCTGCGATAGAGCTCTGGCAAAGAGGCCAGTGGTCCTCCAGTGAATCCAGATGGGTCTCAGAGGAGAACAGCTGTGTGTGAACAGGAAGGGAGAGCTTCCTCCTGCCTCTTCCAAAACCTACCACTCAACCGCTAAATAAATCAACATCAGCAGTGGCTCTTCACAAGGCAGAGTGAGCCAAGCCCAGGCTGGGAGTTTACCTCAGTACATAGCAAAGGGAGAGGAGCTGTCTGCAGTAAACTGGGGCTTTCCCGACACGAAGCTTTAGGGCGTCACCAATCCATTTTTGCTGTGTTTTCATATAGCTTCTTTCCTAATGCTGTTTGTGCTGCCTGAAGTTACAGCAATGACATGGTGTGTATCACCAGACGGAGACAAGGCATCCAGAGTGTAGAACAGGTGAAGCAAAAACGACTTTCAGCTATACAACAGTAAAAATATCAAGCAGAAGCTCAGAAAGATTTGGTTTGGGTAGTGCAGGAGATCTGACCACTCCTGTCACTGTGGAGAGCTGTGGAAGAAAACCTCTCCTGCCTTTGGACAGAACATGAGACATGTTTATAGGTTGCAAACAGTTTTTATTTCTGCAAGGACATGTTCTTGAAAGAAAAAAAAAGCAAGACCCAAGAAGCTAGACTGTTTGGATCTGCTATTCCCACAGCAGCCAAACAGAAATGTCCAGTTTGGCATTAGACAACATCTGAAGTGACAAAAGAAACTGCAGTTCCTCTGGTATCTTCACAGAGCACCGTACTGATCATTCATCATTTTAAAACAGCACTTGAGGTCCTTTTAACATGAGTGTCTTGTAATCAGTCCCTCAAGCCTCATATCCGATAATCTCAACTTCATCTTAGGGTGTATAATTACAGGTGCTTAGTTCTCATCATCATTAATATAGGGAATTTGACGGGTTTACTATCTGTTGTGTACGGTATGCCGTGCTTCGAATGACAGAGTCCTTTAGATTGGAAGGGACCTGGCGTATCTTCTGGTCCAGCTCCTATAGCTTAGAACACTCACACAATGTACCAAGGAAGAATTGTGCAATGTAAAAAGCAAGGATTAAACTGTGTAATACCATATTCGCTAAGCTGTCTGGAGATATCCATATGAATGGCTGGATAGGACAGCCTGGCCTTCCTACTGCTGTATGAAATGGTGACTCTTGTTTGTCTGAAGAAGAGATCAGGACATGTTTTTTCCAAGAAGATATTTTGCTGTTGAAAAACTTCATTTAAAAGAAATACATTTTCCTAGAAATGCGATGGTTTCGACAGATGCTTGTTTAGAAAGAAGAGTGTGAAATGCGGAACTTTAAAGCCAAGTATTCTCAAAATATGTCATTTCAGTGTGTTTAGTTTTGGGGTTTTTTACGTCTTGAAACAAAATTTTACCCCCCTCTTTCTAGACTGATTATTAGACATGACTGAGAGCTGGAAATAAAACAAACAAACAAAAATAACCCAAAGAAATTTTTGACTTCATGAAAGGGAACTGGTTTGCTTTGTCCAGAAGAAAACATTTGTGCAGAAGCTTTCAAATGCGCTTGTGTTTGCCCCCACTCAGAATGCATCTTGGTGTGGATTCACAAGGTTTCATCCTTGTTGGGAAGATGAGCTACAGCACCTCAAGAGCCAAGGTTCCCTAGCTGGGTACCCCTCAGTCTTTGTATTGGGTTTAAACAGGGAGATTGCACCTTCCAGCCAGGAGAAGGATTTATGCTGATGCTTCTTAATCCTGCCTAAGATCTATCCCGAGCTAAGGTGGTCCATCAGGGTGACAGGGAAATGCTACAGCTGGTATCACACCTGCTTTTGGTTTCCCAGTCAGAAAGTCAGGTTCCCACTCATAGTTGGGTGAACTTGGGCAAGATCAAAGCAAGGCTTGAGCACAGGCATCTGGCTTCAAAGGAGCACATGCCATACAGCTCTCTGGTACCCTTTCTCTAGCAGCTGAATTTCAACTCCTGCAGAACATATTCAGGATTTCAGGTACCTACAAATTTAAAATATTTCTAGGGTGTTTTTGATTTTGAAACCTCACCAAATCTCACCATCCCTGACTCCCCGTAGGACAACTCAGCAAATGAAATTTTAGCCTTTTCTCATTTGTGTAGATAAAGGGGCAAGAAAGAGGCAGGAAGAGGCTTGGACTTTTTTGTTTAAGGGAAAACATATTTTTCCAGCCAGGCTGAAGCTGTTCTTCCTCATGCATCCCAATAAAATTCACGTTCAGGCATGGACTACGTTTGGAAAACTTCAGCTGAAAATGTAAATGCTCTGAAACAGAAAAAAAAATTTATGAGAATGAATAAAAGGGAGGTTTAGCATGGAAACTGCTCTGCAGCCTTCACTATAAAGCACTGCCAGATGCCTGCTCTAAAAGAGTACATACAAGGTATTGTTCACATGGCAGTTCCATTGGCCTCTTTGAGTCTACAAACATAAATCAGGGTTACTTATGTGAGTAAAGCATTGTGGGATCAGACTCCTCTTTTGCCCAACTGTAAGCATCTGTAAAAAAACCTTTGGGGATAAAAGACACAGAAGAACTATAAGACCCTTATGGTTGTCAAATACAATTTCCTTTATTTGCATTTTTTTCTTCCATTTGGGCTCCGACCTCCATCTGTTTATGGAAATATTTAGATCCCTCTGGTGTATTTTTAGCAGATCGTTTTGCTTTTGCTGCTGCAATATCATTGCATCATCATTCTCCTGTTGCTCAGCTCTGATTCCTTTGCATTTTTTTCTTTTTTTTTTTTCAGTCTTAAGCTTCAATCATTCCAGCAGACACACACAAAAAAAGTAAATGCTACTCTGTGTTTACACTCTGAGTGCTCACACAAACATGCTGGCAAAGTGCACACAGAGACACACACACACAGCATGGCTTGTCGTGAGTGTTAGTGTTGGGCTTTTTTCAATGATATTTCCATTTGTGAATCATCCTGCCTGAGACATTACGAGATGGTTGCCCTGGGAGCTGAGATCTCAGGCTCTTAGAGGTACCTCCCGTAAACAGCTGAAGTCTGAAGGTGGGCAAGACTGTCATTGTCCTTTCAAACTAGTCCTGTCATTTCAAACATTTGGTGTCACATTGTTCAGTCAACCATAAATACACCCAGTCCTGGCACACTTCCTCTACCAGTGTTCAGACCTACATGCACATGTGTGTATGAATCACCTTCTCCGTTGACTGAACGCTTTTCCTCAAGTAGATATGGACCTTCCTTTGACAGTGCAAGGTACTCCTTCCCCACCATCCCTGTCTAGTCTGTCTGCAGACATGTCACAGCTTCAAATGTTTTCAAAATTAGGAGTCATTTGGGCCTAGTTACTTACAAAGGCAGGGAGAGCACCAGCCTACTGGCAGACATGAAGTAGAACACCTGCAGTCTGGAAACTCAGCTGAGACCCAACAACTCATTAAATAATCCTCTTTGTCCCTCTCCATCAGATAACACTCACTGGGTTTTACAATGTCATTACCTACTGTCTGAGATGACCAGGCACCCAAACCCTGGAAGAAGTTTTTAGGTGGACCCTAATCATGGTCTAGGTGAGATCCATGGGGATACAATTAGAGCTGATTTCTGCATGGATGTTTGGGAGAAACCAAGAATTATGTCTTCTAGATGAAAAGCTACCCTTTTTTTGTGATAACCTTAGGGAAGCAAATATATGACTTGTCCCATGGATTCAATTTCATAACCCTGTATTAGGTAACAAGGTAGAAAAGAGGAATATTACATCACTGGGAGGCTAGCTGTGTTAGTTTTAGGAGAGACAGTGATTTGAGACTCATACATAAACAGACCTGCACTCAGGAGAGGTCAGGCTCCTTTTGCATACCTGAAGAGCCTCTGACTAAGCACTAATGAGCAAACCCATGAAAAGCCAAGCCATGCTCAGCATCTACTCTTCGTAAATACCTCAAAATTGTGTTGCCATTTGCAAAATTTCAAACCACAGCAGTTTATTTATCCTTCTTAGCCCAGACAGAGAGTGTGTGATGCTTGCTCTGGACAAATCAAACCATTGAGCCTCTCAAAATGCTTTCATCATCATCATTATTTATTATTATTTATCATCCCTGCCATGTGTTATGTTTTTTCCACGCACAAAGGACAGGCAGATGTTTTCCATCTGCATGATTTCTTAATTTTAGATCTCACGGAAAAAAAAGAAAGGAAAAAAAAGAAAGAAAAAAGAAACCATCAAGAATGAAGAAATGCACAGTGTGTCTGGGAGTGACACTGACCCTCATGTACAGGTATGTGCATGCATGAGGTCTCTGGAACCAGAGCCAATGGCTTTGCCTTTCCTCAGGCTCTTGGCTGCCTCGGAGAAAAGGCTCCTGGGACTGCAATGGGTGACTTCACCAGAGCATGGGTCCTAGGGGAGCTGTACACCATGGGAACAAAAGACCTGTTTACGAGGTTACTCTGACCCAAAATGTTGGGATGAACTTGTGCAGACCCAGGCCAGTGTGCAGGTCTGCTTCCCTCCACGCAAACCCTTTTTCATCCCTTTGGCCTCTTGCCTCCCTCCAATTTCTCCTCTGCCCATAAGCTCTATTGAGTCTCCAATTCCTTCTCAGCTTCTTTCCCTATACACAGGCTATGCTCATACTCATTACCTGGCGACTCAGATGACCAAAGCTTTTGACTTTCTTCTCCCCACCATGTGACACCCATGGATCAGGTCAAGTAGCCCAGGACAATCCCCTGGCAGGAGAAGGTGGTATTGCCCAGCAGTCTCTCTCAGCTTTGGCACAGCTGTAGTCAACACTGGCTTTGCTGGGAAACTGGAGTTTTGATTAAATGTGCATTTTCTTGAAAAGTGTCTTCTCTCCACAGGAATTTTGACTTTTTGATGAAGACCAAAAAAGTTTTGGCCTAAACATTTGGGGGTTTTGAGTCTTTTTTTGGAGGATATGGAAGGCAAGACATTCAAAAATTGCCACAACCAGATTCCAGGGGGAATGGATTTATTTTGGTTTCCTTCAGAGTTTTCCCAGAATGTGTCTCCCTTTTCTGAGAAACTTTAGTGTTTGATGTGAACACATAGCTATGCCATACAATCTACCAGCAAAGGAGCAGGCAGGATACCAAACTGGGCTGATAGAAAGGTGAAAGGACGAGTACGATATATCAGTCCCCAGAGCAATCCAGTTGCCCGAGAGGAAATAATGCATAAATAATAACAAAACAATGATGGGAACAGGAGCGATATTAATAATAATGCATCGTAAATGCACATGGCTTTTTACAACCATATTACTAACAGACCATATCAAAGACCTTGCAAGAACAGCTCAGTGCCTCTAGGGCATTTGGAACACAGACCAAGATTTTGCCCATAGAAACTGATGTGATACGTGAGGTGACAGTTTAAATTCAGACATCTGGTGGGTTGTGGGGAATGGGGTGCTGTGACTCTGGTATTAATAGCATGTTCCCTCCATTCACTAGTTCAAACAAGTTGCCGTGTTGTTGTTAACTTCAGAAAGCAACCAGGCTTGTGAAAAATTAAGCTGTTTTCTTTCTGCTTGACATATTGTCGAAGAACTGAACAGATGCAGTAACAAGTTCAGGCACTCTGAAGTGTTTTGGTTAGTGATTATTGCTATAAAGTCCTCTGTTTCTTCACCCCCACCACCCTTCTTGCCAAAATGAGAATTTGATGACAAGGTAACTTGACTCTGCCTCACCCTCAAAAAGATAGAAAGATTCAAAAATAGTTGTATGCTTCAGGCTACACAGAAAGTTTGCAAAAAAAATTTACTTGAATGAGTAAAATGAAAATTTGTTGCATGGAAGCTCCCAAATACATGGTTGACCTGAAAATCATAAGAAACATTTGACCGGGGGGGGGGGGGGGGGAGTGAAGGGTTGGGGAGAGTTGGATGCTTCCTGCTGTTGGTTGTCTTTTTGGTGGATTAGAATTCCACCACCTTGGGGACTTCTTTTTATTCTTTTTCTCCCCAGTAAAAATTTAATGAGTATATTTGCAGCCTCAAGAAGCAAGGAAAGAAGAAAATCAGATGAAACAATTTTATAGAAGTGTAGAAAAAAGGATGTAGGGGGAACATCTCAGTCAAGATGCAAGTGACAGCAGGAGAAGCGAAAAAAGGTGAGGGAAAAAATATCAAAAGCTGCTTTCAAGAACAATTTGTTTCATGGGAATTGAAATGAGCCATCAACTATTATGTTGATTTGCAGATGTTTGGATTATTTTTCTCCCAATAAAATTCTGGAGGGAGAGACTGCTCTGAGGTGCTAATAAGCCTGACCAGAAGAGTTGTCTCTGACTTAGGTCTGTTTTACCAGGTTTCTGTGACAAGATGAGCCCATAGTCCTCTCCTGTAATGTTTGCCTAATCTCTTACCCTGCCTCCCAGCCAGAGCCTGCTGGCACCATCATGCCCAATGTGCCAGGAATAGCATCAGGCGCTCTGGCAGCGTTGCCTGTGTGCAGAGCCCAAGTGCAACTGAATCACAGCATCTCATCTCCAGCACCTCTTCACTGAACCGAGTTTGGGGGTCAATTCTGTTTTCTCTCTGCCCCACCTTCCCCGACAAGTAGAGACACATCTGCCAGGTGATCTGATGGAGAAAACCTGTTTGTCACCTGCTGCATGAACACTACAAACAGATAAGGGAGCCTCTGATGGGCACCCTGAAGATCTTGGTCCCTGGGTGTTCCCATTCCTTTGTCCAGCTGCCTGAAGGCAAGGGTGCTAGGAAAAAGAGAGAAGGAGAAGGGTTTATACACGGAACTTGATTTGGATACTTGGGCTTGATTAATTTGCTCTGAGATGCAGTGAGACTATCATTTTACAACAGAAGACAATGGAAATAAAAACAGTATTTGGAAATAAATATACAAATTCACAGTGTCTACCACTCTGCTCTTCTGTGTGGAACAGCCTCCCCACTCATCCATTTCATTATCCTCCCACGCAGCTTCCTTTTAAGCTTCCTCCTGCACAGTGCTGAGCAGGACCTTCTTGGTAAGATGAGGCAGCTGGTGAACTGTGACCCCTGCAGATCCAGCAGGTCTGAAACCTTTCAAAACCAAACTCATCTCCCCTACCATGTTGCAAACCTTCAAGCCTGCCCTGAGAAGATGCCTCAGCCCAAGAGTGAGAGCTTTCTAAAGGGTCCAAATGAGGTTAGGCATGGCGGGGGGGAGGCCAATGACAGAGGAAGAGAGCAAGACTGTGGTCATGAGTTGAGCATGTTGAAGGCCAGATCTTCACCTTATAGCATTGGTCTTGGCAGATGCACAGGGTCACTCGGCACAGCAAGTCTGGGATAGAGCAGGGAACTGACCCTGGAAAGTGGAAAGTTAATGTTTCAACAGGTGGGTGATCCTGTCCCACTAGAAAGACACTCTTTGCATTCAATATCTGTGAAGCTGTGTTCAGAAGAGGGTGATGACAGATGACAAATATCATCTGTCTGCACTCATTTCTCTGATTATCCCAACCAATCTTTAGAAAACTTTTCTTCTCTTTTCCTCTCATCCTTGATCCAACCCTGTCTCTTTCTTGATTTTTATTTCCTTTGGGGCTGCTGCTTCTGATTCCTTGTGAATGGGCTGTGTGGAGAGGGTCAAGGGAACTTCTTCATGGCCACAGAAAAGGAAAATAATCACTTTTGATATATGTTGCCTATTTTTTTTTCCTCCCTTCAACTTGGGAGCATCAGTCCCCACTCCCAGCCTTTAGACATGATGGCTTAACACTGTCCATGAGGTAGAAATTTGTTTATTCCCCCTGTGGAATTTCCCACTTCAGTTTACCTTAGACAATATGGGAGGCTAAGAAGGTACAATTCCATCTATTAAGTCTTTCCAAGTGGTGCCATGATGCTGTTTAACCTTTCCCCACAGATGTATAACGCCAGAGCTGTCAACCTGGATACAGCGAGTCTCTGCATGTACTTAATGCACAGACGGAGACCAGATCTTTACAAGAAAATGTCTGCATAAGCAACTTTGCATTCACCTACTGGTGGTTCAGTTAACTCTTTCTCTCCTGAGATGCATTTTCCCCTCTTTCTACAGCAGTATATGTATGTGTGTGTGTGTGTGTATTCACATAATATTTATATAATGTCATGTTCCCATTACCCTGGTTGGGTCACCTAAGGATAAGAAGTATTGCAGGTCATTCCTTAATTCTAATGATGGAGCCCAGGCTTTGATGTTAAAGGTCACAGGTTCATCCCTTTGATAAGATGTTGGTAATATGCAGTGGCATGTGAAAAACATCTCATCTCTTAACGTAACAGGTACAATGAAGCTATAGAGCTTAAATTACTTTTTGGGTTTGGATTTTTTGATTGAGCAAAGACTCAGTTTTGAGAACACAGTTCTATTGACCAGGTTTTCAATTTGATAAATATAACTCACATGAACGTGACTGATTTTGGGGAGAGGGGTGAGCTGGATTTGTCGTCCCCCACGTCCTCTGACAACAAACCAAAATATCCCCTAATGGCACAGTTCTGGGTTGAGTTTCAGAAGTCCTGAAATCCAATCCTGATCTTGCTACTATTTCCAGTGTGAACATGGGTATACCATTTCACTTCTCTGTGCATCTTCTTTTCCTCCGTTTCATCTAGTCTCAGCTTGTCTCCTGTTTTGTACAGGAGCTATCAAGAGCACTCCTTGATACCATCACCACTCAGCAGATAATGATATAGAGCTTCTCAATAGATATTGGAGTCTCAGCTGGGATGAATGACAGTGGAGGCTAGAGACCAGTTCGAGGGAGTCTATTTGCTTTGTTTGAACCATTTGTGCCTTTAAGGGAAAATTCAAGGCGTGTAAAAACTCTAAATCTAGAGCTGCACAGATACGTATATCTAAGGCAACTAGATGTTCTTGAGTCATTATCTGAACAGAAGTCTTTGTTAGGCCAGCAGATTACTTGGCAATAAACTAAAACCAACCAGAACTACAAAGAAGAGGAATTGCATTCCCAGGGAAATCTCAGAATCTCTTTTCCTTTGCAAAATGGAATAAAAAATTTTTAAAAATGGCATTACTGAATTTCTCTAGAATGAGGATTCCTGAAGGCATTTAGTTCAGAAACATAGGAACTGGATATTTGGTTCTGAAAACATAAAATATTTCGTACGGAATGTTTCCCAACCAAACCAATTTAAACAGAGAATTTCTGTGCATAAAAAAATGCCACTCAGTGCTGATGAAACTCCATGTATGCTAAAAGCACCTACCTGACTATCTGTTTTGTTGTTATCCACTGCTACACAGTCAAAGAAGAGAAACCCTTCTCTCCTGGTATATCATCTTCCTTCCCATTCAATGCAGAGATAGTATGGAACCCCAATTACTTACAGGTTCACTGAAGGAGGTGGGTAGGTAGGAGCTGGGGAGTGGCAGAGTAGAAGGAAAAAATGATCTTTGTAGAGGAAATCTCAAAGAAATACCATGCTTCTGGACCACAGGCATGGTATGCATTACTTTCCATATCTCAAACAGTTAAGATTTTTTTTTTACCAAAAGGGGGAGATAGAATAAGGCAAGGAGCAAAACTAGGATTTTTCACAAAGGGATAAAAGACAGAAGTTCTTGACACAAGAAGAAGTTAGCTGGGCACACTGACCTGAAGGCAGGCAACCCAGGCCAAGGAATGAGAAAGAGAGAAAGAAGAAAAGCCATGCGAAAGCCAGCACGCCACCAGGATGCAGCCAGGGATTGGCTGGCAGTGATGTCACTGCCCTCCCTCCGACGACCGACTGTGGGTGATGTCATCTCTTTTCCCATAACACGTTCTAACAAACAACGTGATGCAGAGGGAGGTTGTCCTTTTTTCTTCCTATTATTATTATTATTTTAATTTCAAAATTAATTTTGTAATAACAGCAATTAGACCCTCCTGCCAGCCTGTCCCTGGGGGGTGATTCTAGTTCTTGTGCAGCAAAAGTTTCCTCCTAAAGAACATCATAGCAGGCACGCAATAATCACCCAGAAATGCACAGCCTGTCGTGTCTTATTGCTTAATTATCCATCTTACCTTCTTTCAACCCTCTTTATACTGTACCTCGTGTAATGCCTGTTTATTTTATTTAATTTTCCCCAACTGCCCTCCCTCCCTGCCTTAAGATTATGAGAGCTGAAAACATTTTTCCTTTTCATTCTGCTGCCCTGAGGTTCCTCTTGCTTGGTCTCCACTGATCATTCTCATAAGGGATTACGAGCTCAACAGTCTCTGAGAGCTTTTCCCACTTTTCAGTACTTGGGGACCAATTCTACCAGCTGTACATCACTACATTGGCTTTTCACCAGATGCGCATGTGGCATTTTGGTTTTATGCCCTCAGGATACAATTGACTATGACCCAGTTCCTGAGAGGTACCTCTCGTGAAAGAAAGGGAGATGAACCCTAAGAAACATAACATGCAGCAGCCAAAAATACTGTATGAAACAGTGGCTAGGAGTTCCTCACCTGGATGTCCTGGGGTCGGCTTGGTAGGGCATGCACAAAACTGTACAAAAAACTAGTTAATGTTTATTTGGGTGTGCCTTGAGATCCCTTGCACTAAAAACTTCTCCAGTTTAAGATAGTTGCTAACCTCTGTCAGATGTTGAAATCACAGCCAAGCATCTGAGCAGTATCAGAGTAGAGCAGCCCCTGCCCCTTCCACCCAACCACACTGAGCCAAAAAAATCCGTTTTTTGCTCTCCTGGTCCGGAGAGATACCCTTTACAGAGCAAAATCTGGGCCTCCATATCACTTCTAAGCAAGATTCTCAAGACAGTCTGTGACTGGTTTAGAAAACTAAGTCTGAAGCTGAAGAGAGGAAAAAGCTGAATATCTCACTGGAAAGCAGTAATATTTACATCTCTCTTGAAAATAGGAATTAGTCTGTGATGTTGCTGGGGTAAAACTAACAAAACTGATCAATTTTGTATCCGTGTTCCAAAGTCTCTTTGGTTCCTTGATACTCTCATTTCTTGTGCTTTGTCTTTCAAACCGAACAAAGATCAGGAACAGCTGTGTACAGCTCTTGAGCAGTTCAGCTGAGACACCCATGCCCAGGCGACAGGAAGGGACTGGTCCCAGGCTGAGAGAGCAAATGTGCCAAAGGGAGCTGGGGAAAGCCATAACACTCAGAGACCGCACTGGAAGCCTCATAGACAGGCTTCACAATAGGTGAGGAGATTTAGATTGTATTTGATTTTCCCCTTTCTGCTGTCTTGGGGTTTTTTTAGATTGAGAAAACAAAACGAAGCGAGGAGGGGGAGAGAGTTCCTTTTCTGTTTAAATGAATTTTTAAGAAGATTTTTACCAAATGAGAATGAAAATAAATAGGCATTTTTATACTGACATTTTAAATTCGGTGTTAGCCATCTTTAAACACATGTAAAAATACAGAAAGGTAAATTAACTAATTTATTTTTAAATGAAGACCTATTTCCAAGGCAAATAATGGAAAACATTTATTTTCCAACCTATTGGAATGAAACGATTGGACAGAAAGGGGCTTTGGTATTATTATTGGGTGCTTTTTCCCTGCCTAAATGAACTGCTCAGGGGAAAAGGCATTAATTCATAAAACGTTTGGTACTACTAAATCAGGTGGGTTTTTTCTTTTTTTCTTTTTTCTCCTGGTATAAAAAGCATTAGATGAAAAATATCACCTAGCTCAGTTTTGGCACTGTGGCTGTCTAGTATTTGCTGGGGTTTGTACCTCGAGCATTACCCACCATGTTTACCGACGTTGAGAACCGGGAGGGGAAGTCCATAACTCTCCCTGGCAAGTCCCTGCCCGGCCCCGCTGAAGACCAGGTTTGCTGTCGCCGGTGCAGACCACGGGGCTGCACAGACGGCCGGCCGCACATGGCCTCCCGCCTGCCGGGGCGCCGGCGGTGGCGCGGCAGAGCCGGCGCGTGGCCAGGCACACAGCAGCTGGGTGGTCAGCCCTGGGTGGGACAGGGAGTTCCCAGTGTTCACATCTGCACCCAAGGCAGAGCTTTATGAGCAGTGTGGACACAAGCTCAGCCAAGGAACATCACTAGTAATTCCTCCCTCCAACCTACCAACTTAGGTTTTTTCCCTAAGATATGCAAGATACATCAAGGCTCGGCTTAGGAAGGGCTTTTAAGAGATCTTTACTGTTCAAGGCAGGCTGTGGTTTCATTATTTTTATTATTTTGGTAGAATGAGTAACAGGAATAATAGTAGCTGAGGGTTGTTTCTCTTCATTGACTCTGTGTTAGGTTTGGAAGCCGTTCGACCAGGACAGTCAAAACACAGACAGGAAATAATCTGTGATAATGTCCAACTGGGGTATCAATTACGGCTTTGGAGTTTCATGTTAAAGGGATATTGTCAGATCAAATTTAAACCAAAAGTTGTGGGTTGCATTTTTTCAAATATGTATATATACATATAGATATGTATACGCATGAGAGAGAGAGAGAGAGAAATGGAGACTACTAGAAACATTTCCAAGTCTCTTTTCTTTTTAAGTAAAAAAAAAAGTTTCTAAAGCAAACAGTCTCCTCCCTGCCATGTGTGAGACTTGACTGCTGTCCTCGGCCTAGCCTGACCTTATGAGCTTGTTGGGGTTTTTTTAAAATCCTCTCTTAAAAGACTGTGATGGGTGAAGCGACTCTTTCCCCAGAGACTAGAGGAGACACAGGGTTAATCTATCACGGTGGCCCTGTGGCAATCTCCAGAGCAGGAGTGGGCATGTGCCCACACAGAGGCTTGGCAAGTGCATCTCTGACCAGGGTATGGTGCATCCAAGCACAGACATCAATGGAGCCTTTCCCTAATTCATGGGGGCTGAAAGAGGTGTCCCACAATGAAAGCCATGGCAGGGGAAGTGGGAGGGTGGCATTTCAACCCAGCCTTGTTCAGCACGGTCATGTCACATGAATATGGGAGGGAGGGGATGCTGTAGCAACCTTTCTTTCAGCCACGGTGGGAGAAATAGGTGGGACTGATGCTGATTCTGTTCAAAAACAACTTCTTTCTGGACATCTGCTGTCAAGTCTCATAAAGATAAGATGGTAACCGCTGTTTGCTGTTACACCAAAAGTCACTGGGTGGTCCCCAGAAAACCATGAAAGATTCCTCCACGTTAGGATCACATAATTAAGAGAAACTACATCATACTCTCTCACTTTCCTTCTCCCTCTCCCTTTTGTCACCCAGAACTGGCAGAAATAAAAAGAAGGGAGATGTATTTACAAACGAGTTTGTGAAACCAACCTCTGGCAAACACGTGAGAATAAAATCCTGCGTCCAGTCCTAGAACTGGCACTTTAAAAAGAAAACTTGGAGAAAGCTCAAAGAAGAGCTGCCAGAAAGATTTATAGCCTGTCAAACATGCTTACAAGTGAGAGAGGAAAGGAGAGATGGCGTATGGGCTAACAGGTTGATAAGTGATTAGGGGACTTATGGAGTGAAAAACTCTGATATAAAATGGATCTTTGATCTAGCAGCCAGAGGCATGAGAGACTCCACGGGCTGCAATTTGGAAATCAGCAAAGCCCACAGAGGAAATACGTGGCACGTTTCTGCACAGAAGAGTAATGCAGTGCAGGGAGAACTGCACACCAAGGGACAGGGTGGATTTACCGTCATTTGGAGCCATGGGATGACATCCCTGGTCCTGGCCCAAATGAACATGAAATATTACATCCCATGTTAAGCACAGGGCCAGATAAACTGTTGAGAGAGATGTCTTCCAGATCATCAGCCTAAAAGGTCTTCTGGGAAGTAACTGTCACTGCCCTGGTGTCCTGGTGTGCTGGCTATGTGACCTCTCCAATGCTGGAGCAAAGTTGTTTTCTACCTGTATGGACAGAAAGGGATTTTTGAATATGTGAACAGAGGGAAGGGACCGAGAGTCTGTGGGTAATGCCTCCATCCCTAACAGGTCACAGCTGGACCTCGCCTGCACACCAGCATGGCTGATCAGGCCTGAGGAAGCTTCACAAACATTTGTCAGGCACAGAGGCCAAATGGGAGGCTGTAAAGAGAGAAACTACATGTAAAGCCTTCCTGGTAGCTGCTAAATATGGCTAAGCGTGAGCTCCTTGGCTCACAGAGAAGGGACCTGAGGCATTGTTCAAGTGAGGTCCTGTGCTGGCATGGTAGGAGTCTTTGGCCTCACATAGTGATTTGCATGGGTTTGGGACCCTGCTAAAGGAAATGAGAATTATCTTTCAGCTCCAGGGGACTGATGTAGAGAAAGAAGTTACCAGGCTCAAGGTGAATGCTAGAACAAGGGAGGTTTTAAGCATATAGCGACATGTAGAAGACAGTGATTTTCAAGTGGGAAAAAGCATCAAAATGAGCTTTTTCTACTTTTTCTGTTCTCTGAGAGAGCTTTCACTAAGTGGACATGATAATGTTTTCATTAGATCTCATTCTTTATAAAGGTCATACTACAAAGGACCAGTAGCTACCCCAGACTCATCTCTCACACATGTCCATCAATTTCTGGAGAGGGCCTTCCATCCTTAGAAAACCTTTAGGTCCAGCATGGTTGCAAAGCTTGCTCAGCCTTTAAGAGGAATGTGTGAAATTCCAGGGGCATTCCAGAAAAGCTGACTCGTGTGGAGCCAGGTTTTGACCCCAGGATTTGATCATGCATCAGGATAAGGGAAATAATCATTTATACTGTGGAAATATGGAGGAAAGCAAATTTCCAGACTCCAATAAAGTCTGGAGTTTGTTCTGAGATATGTATGTTCTTCCCTGTCCCCTCTCCTCACAGGTAATGTTAAAATCTGTGTTGGTCTCTGCAGACAAATCACCCAGCAGTGGCAAACTGGGAGGTTTTACGTAGATGATGACTGAAACCCAGAACTGCATTCCAGGATGTCAATGTAGGTGATTGGACCAAGATGTAGAGACTGGACCGAGCTGGAGTATAAGGGCAGGTGTCATCCATCCCATGTTCTTCTCAGTCTAAGGGAGCAACCTCCCAAAGCCACTAACTGATGGATGCATTTGAAACTCTGACTTTGAGGCAAAAGTTCCCTGTTCCATTGCCTTGCTTTGGAGCTTTCCTGTCCCCAGTGAGGAAGCTTTTTGTCTAAGCTCCCCTCCTTTCTCTCATGCTCCCTCTCCCCTCAAGCTCTCTTAGACAGTTCATGTTCCATGTGACTAGAAACTGGAATGATTAAAAAGGGAGCCTCTGATTATAATAAAACAAAAAAGCCAGAGTTTGTTTTGTTTTCCCTGAAAGAAGATCCGGTGGTTGGCCATTCTTTAGAGAGTTACAATTTGGACAATTTGTCAGTGTGTTCAGGGCAGAGGAAAGCATGTGACAATGGATTCAGGGACCATGACCATAGCTTGGGACAGTGAGAGGATACACAGTTGACTGATCCCGACAGCCTATTCTGCCTTTCTCCAGAGCTGATAAACAGCCCCCAGTGATAATTAACAGCAAGTATAAAAGACACATTTTAAACTATTTTACCAATTTTTTTTCCTTGCTCTTGGCTCAGGTAAAGCTTTATGCCAGACCCTTATGTACAGGTGCTCGTGGTGTTTCACACAACCTTAAGGATCATCCCAAACAACCCACCTGCTGAACTGGGACATATCCCAGAACTGGCCAACAGAAGGTCCTGTATTTAACCCTTTCCCCAGAGCCAAAGTGCCTATAGGATAGGTTTCTTCTCCCCCAGTTTAGCAACTAAAAATCAGGCTTCTAGCCTAGGCTGAGCACTTCTGAAAGCATTTCATCCTACCTGGAGTTATCTAAAGAAAATGAAACATCGCTTTCCACTGACTTGCTAAAAAAGGCGGCATCCAACTTTAGGTGGCTGAAGTGTAAATAATCCCACATTATCGGGATGCCTGCATCTACATACACAGATATGTGCATTATTGGGTGCATATATCTACTCTAGGTACCAGGACAGAGGAACTAAAGTTGTCTGAAATACAAGTTTGATGATAAATATAATTACATTACATTTAGGAGATCTGGACAGAAGAGTTGTGGCCTAAATTTCCAAGATAAGGTACCTAACCTGGGGCTCCTATTTCCATGTCTAGATGTCAGGTTCAAAAATGCTGAGAACACCTGGGTCTCACAGAGGTCACACAAAAAGAAAGGGAAGAGAATAGGGTTGCTTATCACAAAGAGGAGATGAATTAAAGTAATACTTTTAAAAAGTAGGGACAAATCTAAAACAGACAATCTGTCTCCCTTTCTGATGACAAAGGAAGGCTCAGCCAGGGAAACAGAAAAGTGACAAATTCCATCTTCAGGAAAAGAAATTAATGTTTTGTTTTTGTGGGACAGTGGGACTCATTGCTACAGGAAGACTGGGATGCTGAGAGCTGAAGGTTTAAGCCATTGCCTAGTTATGAGCAGTTGGGAATTTTCCCAGTACAGAGGGAGGAAAGGGCTGGACAGACCATCCAACAGCTCTCTGCTTTGGATTGCATGACCTCCCTTCTGAAACACTGGTGTCAATCATCACTGGAGACAACCTCATGTTCAAATAGACCAGGAGGTCCCTGTGTCACCCTGATTTCAGCAGAAGGCGCGTACAAATGACCTGTCAGACAGACACAGGGAGAAAATCTCTGAAAGAGACTTTCAGATGCCCCTGTTTTGCCCACCCCATACTTACCACTTTTTTATTTTCAGGCACCAGATCCTAAAGCTGGGGTCATGTTCCCAGAGTGCAAAGGCAAGTAAAAAAGGGCAACATCTCCTACAGGAAGGCATAAGGGTGGGAGACAAACCTGGCATCAATAGAAAACTTGGCATGGATTTTCAAGGAGCTCCAGAAATAGCAGACATGCTGTCATTGAAATGTAAGAGGAGGAGGGCAGAGCAAAAATATATAGGTTTTATGGGGGATTTGGAAGATTAGAAGAACAAATAAGTAACACAATGGCTGGATATTGACTCAAAGAATACTTGAACTAGATTTGACTGGCAAACAGTCCCAGTCTCTATTTGCCAACTGCTTGGAATTGTTTGAGCAATGACCTTGAAAAACATACAGCAGATTCAGAGACTGGGAAGCCAGAAGGCCACACTGCACTGGTCTGATCCAATCCTCAGCACAACAGCGTCCCTCCAATGTCACCTAGTCTCAACTCTGCTAACTTTTTAAGCCAGCAAAAGTGGCTCAACCACTTTAAGATATTAAACTGGTTTAAAGAATTAAGTCCTCTTAAATCTTGAAAGCAGTTTAGCAGATCATGCTGCTAGACACTAAATTCTTAAACCACCTTAACTCTGATGGAGGAGCTGAGAGCTTAGTGCACCAGAGTTGTGACAACTTAAGAGTTTAAACTCTTAAGACACTTTTCACATTATAAGCCAAATTCAGGATCAAGTGTAGTGCCCACATTCTTGCCTGGTGGCAGTTCAGATGTTCAGCATCCAACTGCATCACCCCACACCAGGTCGAGAGACTCAGGGCTGAATGTCTGCTTTAACTCATTGCCTGCTTTGCGAAATCACTTGACTTGACTTCCAAGAGCTTTTGTTCATATCAGTCAGTCTTAATCTGTAAAGTTCATCTCTCTCTGCAGATGGTTTTGATGTGGTATAAGAGTGCATTGGGCAAGGTTTTTTAAGTTCAACTCATGTCGAAATTTTCTGATGATAAATACAAATGTAAGATCATATCCAGATCAGCTGCAAAACCCTAAGAAAGAGGCCTGACCCCAAGACATTTTAAGAGAAAGCTATTGCTATGCTTTTGCAACTGGAGCAGCACATATACAATTAGGTTTTAAGAATGGAAGAGGATGGGGTAGTTAGGAAATCAATTTGATTTTTTAGCAAACACCGGTCCAGCAAACTCACCTTTTAGCAGAAAGTTTTATGACTGGTCACAAACTACCTTTCCCCTGGATGTACAGGGTCCGTATTTACAGCATCAGAGCTGATCTTTCTTGTGCAGGGGTGGGGACATGCAAAAGAACATAGAATCCAATTTTTCCCATAGAAATGGGCTCACCTGGGATAAGAAAACCTCCTGTGGTTTCGTGGGATATGATGACTCCTAGAACAGTAGCTAACTGTGGTAAAGAAAAAAATGTAGTTTACCAAATGGGTAATATATAAGAACACTGAATGCACAAAAAGGCTTGTATTACATTTTGGAGGTCTCCATGTTGTCTAGAGTGAATGATTTGAGAGGGAGAGAGAGACACTTTCTGAAAGGGTTGTTCAGAGTAGAAGTGTACTCAGGCTATATTTAAATTGGGGCATGCAAAAGCATGCCCAGACAAATCTGGACCATGTGGTTTGCAGAGAGATTTGTGTGCGCATCAGTCCTCACTGCAACTCCAGTGCCATCATTTCCACGGGAAGGAAACCAGGCATGTGGGCCAGAAGGGAGCCACAGCGTTCTCAGGATGGACCATCAAGGAACAAGGACCCCTGTGTGTACTCCTCACACAGACTGCCCCATAGTATCCCACACACATACTGTGTATGGCATCAAGACCACCCTCTGGAAATGCTTTACTGTTAAAGGGTCTTTCAGCTTAAGATTAAATGAAGGCTGGTCTTCTCCAGGCTGGTAGTGAGTCCCTCAGATGATACAGGTTGTGGTCATCTACTGAGTGGCTCAGCCCTAGACCATATTTTCAGCTTGTTCCTGCCGCACTGGGGTCAGTGGTATAGAGCTGATGATCTGGTTGTCCATTTCTTTGACTCATATACTTTGCAGATTTGTTTAAGACGAAAGTTAAAGCAAGTCACAGTTAAAAGCAGCTTTGTTTTCCTGAGGTAACAGGTTTGTTCTGTACAAACAGTGTCTCTTATCTAATAGCCCTAGAAAGGCATGTAGCGTCAAGCTGATACTGTCTTCATGCTTGGCTTATTTTTGCATTTCAGCCCTGAGATATGCAGGCAACCTGCCATCAGCTGTAAAACCACAAACTCCGATCTGTGATGGGGTCTGATAAGAGAAAATATATGAAAACAAATTCTTTAGAGCTTGACTTCTTTCCAGGAGGCTCTGGACTGAGATCTGGCATTTGAAAGTGATTGTTCATGCATAAGAAGCAGCTTTTTTTATGTTTCCTTTTTAAGGCTGCAGAAAGGCTAAAAGAAAAGTGAGTGAGTCGGAGGGAAATCAACATGATGTTATTAAGCTCCCATCATGACATTAGCAAGTGTGACATCCAGTGGAACAATGGCTTTGACCTGCACAGCCCTCTGTGCTCCTTGGAGCCTTCTCCCCACTTCAAAATGAGAGGAAACATCATGTCAGCGGGTTGATGTGATTCACAGGGACAGAAAACAGAACACAAAGCTGTCAGCTTCCACTCTGATGGGCTGTTTATCCGTCCATCTTTCCCTTGCTTGCTTAGTCTAAACAGCCACTTACTAATCCTAAACTTCGGAGTCTTCAAGTTTTCTCAGATTTCCTGCTCCCAAATAATACTTTGCTTGTTGAATATAGGAATTAGATAGCTTTCCTTAAATGTGGGTGCTTGCTTGTGATGCTGTCTGTTTTGTAACATTTCAAGACCAGAAGAAATCACCCAGCGTACCTGTAGTACCCGTGGTGGACACAGTGTAATGGTGTGCATGCTCCAGGCCCAGGGCACAACCATGCCTGCCTGCTTCCTTCACGTTGTTTGTCAAACTCTGCTCTTTCTCACAGGATTTCTGCCTAAAGACAGAACTGAGATCATTGAAGAAGAACTCCTCTGGGTCTGTCTGAGTCTGAAAGTAGAAACCACAGCTACTGCTTCTACTGATGTGTGAAATCTGCTGCCCAGAAGGAAGTCTTTGTAGCTGTTATTTAGCCTGCCTCCATCTCAAAACACCAGATTCCCCTGCAACTTGAGCTAAGAGGGTGTTTCACCACCTGCTTGCAGAGCAGGGCCTGAGAAACACCCCCAAGCTGTTGTGCTGCTACCTCCAAGCAGGCAACACCACCCCCACGCTCTCCCCTGTCTAAAAAACATTATTCAGTCCTTGCATTTCTTTCTGGGAGCAAGCCCCAGCCATGTGTCAGGAGCAGATCTTCCACCCTTGTTGAACTCGTGGCATTGTCCTATCCCCATACTTTGCCTTTGCAAAGTCCTTGGGAGAAGCACCCAGCCGCAAAGCAATTTAGATGGATGCGGAGCCAACAAGTACACTAAATGGCTTATCTGATTCTCTGGGGAATCCATCTGGAGCCAAGAGCTTTTCCCCATCTGCGTAACAGCGATTACACTGCCTTCTCACCCTCATCCTCCATAAACTCTCATAATCCGCTGCCCTTCTATCCAGACAAGGGCAGCGATTCTCTCTGGAGCAAAATGAGCTCCCCAAGGGAGAGCTTCGCCTTACTGGGAACACACCAGCCCCCTGTGTTCGGTTAAAGCACCGCCATCCAAACGAAATCTCCAAGCAGAGCTCTTGCTCTCTTTCACCAGGTAGAGGAATTAAACAGAGCTTTGCTTTGAGGATATTCTGGTTGCACAAAAATATTCTGAAGGTTATTAAGATCCTGTGACAACCTGGCACCATTCTGGACCACCTTTTCCGCACACCCTGAAAGCTTGAATTCTTTGGTGCACATGGTTATCTTGGGACCAATGCAGAGGACTGACACCTTCTTCCCACCATGTACTGCTTACAGGTGTTAAGGACATGTTCTTGACCTCCACTGCACTGGGAAGCAGCAGTTATTGGCATCCTGGCCCATGTGGCTCCATTTGGTGGTTCTCTGTTGAACCTGTCCACTTGCAACAACTCTGAAGAAAGGAAAATGTAAGCAAGAGGACCCAGAGTTGGGGTGAGGAAATCAGAGTTGAGGACAGCACCAATGTACAAAGCCTAAAATGGCTTTTTTTCTTTGCAGAGCATTTGTGGGAATGGCTGGAGCTGTCCAGTGCCACCTACGGGCCATTCTCCAGCAGGCCATGAGCAACAAAGAAGCCCAAGGAAGAGTCACAAGAAGAGAGCAAGCATGTACTGGCACCTTCCCAGAACACTACTCCAGTCCCCTGACATTTTGGGCTTGTGGACTTCCTGAGCCACCTTTGGTGCCTTCATACTGAACAGCTCTTGATGGATTCAAAGACCAGTTGAAGAGATTACTGGAAGAAAAATCTTTAGCACAGAGCATCATGCAGCAAGGAATTCCACAGGAATTCCATATCTTCTGTTGTTTGTTTTATACTTGCCTTTTAATTTTGTATGATGCTTTCCAATTTTTCCACCTTTTGATTAACTCCTCTTTTGCTTGTAATGCTTGACTCAAATGGGTTGCAGAAGCTTTTTTTAATTAGTTTATATAGAATGATAAGCTTTATTTGAATGTAGAAGTTGCAAATAAAGACAAGATCTGGCCTGATTTCCTCCTGAAAAGTCCATGGTTGCCCAAACATACCTAATCACTTACCTTCATCTAGCCCATATTTTTCTTATTATAATGATTTTCTGTTTTTGACTGTATAAGACTTTATTTTTGTATCCTGGGGTAGCTAAATGAATCTGAAATGAATATGGATTTCCTGCTGATCTCACTTAGTTTTGGTCTTCACCCTAGAATTGAAAACATCAATGCCAGGGTGTGTTAGAGGTACACTTCTGGAAAGGCAATTATCCTATAAATGCTCAGCTGTAACTTATATAATAATTATTTCTTCAACTGAAGTGCCTTTTGAAGTACTTTCCAAAAACTTACAATAGCCCTAACCCATAAGCATTTTGGTGGGGCAGGGAGACCAAATTCTGCACTACATCTGAAACCATTCTGCAGAAACTGTGTCTGAAGTGCGTTGGCATTGGGTATAGCTGGATCTCTCACATTAGGTGTTTGGAAATCTGTCCACAAAGATGTATGCCCTGCAATGTTTACTTTTCAAATATTACTTGGAAATTATATGATGGATGACTGATCCGTTTTGGTTTTTTTTTCATCCCCTCTTGGCTGAGGGTTTCCCTGGAACTTGAGACATGTCTCTGCTGAAAAAAATCACTCAACATTTACGAAGAACAAAAGACAGCAGAAGGTTATTCAGTGTGTCATGTAGTTTCACCTGAACCCCAGCGGTTTTAGGGTGTGTGTGATCTACCAAGCATCTTGTCCAAGTCAAAAGCAGACTGCTTGTAAAACCTAAACTAATTCTTGTGACGCCAGTTGTCTGCATTAGCTGATTAAATAACTTCTAATACAGCTGTTAACTGAGGGGAGAAGGGTACAGGCTGAGAATCAGCAGATTGGGGGGTCAGTAATCTTTGGCAATTCAAGTAATCTTGGGAGCCTCCCTTCATTTCCCTGGAGCCCTTCCTTTCTCTCCTCGTCTGAAGCCTCTTCAAGTCAGGGATTTGTTCTGCCTTGTTCTCGCACAGCACATGGCACGCAGAGCCCTCAACTGTCATTGGGATCCATTGTAGGCACTGACTTAATTTAGAAATGGTATTAGGCTGCAGCAGCATTTGGATGAATGACATCGGTGAAGAGCAGCCATCGGGGGAGGCTGGGCTGCAGCATGAAGCTGAACAGCTGGAGCAAAGTAGAGAGTCTGATGTTTTGAGAAAAGGCCTTTTAAAAGCCAGTATGTGCTCAGGATTCAGAAAATAGTCGCAGAGGGGCAAATTCACCCTTGGCAAAACCCCGGCCCGGGGTCACATTGGAGGTAAGCGTGCTTCCCTTCTATCAGAGGGATTTGCAAGCAGAAAGAATTTTAACAAGGTCTCCAGACGTGACTAAAGACCCTGTTTGTTTTAGATCAAAATCCCTCCAACCCAGAGCCCTGAGTATATCTCTTGTTCATAAAATATCACAAGCTCGGATATGTGTTTGTTTTCTGGGGTGACTCCTCCCCCCTGCTCAGCATAGTTCACCTGTTAAAAGCTCATGAGAAATTGTATCCACAGCATTCCTGTCCCTGTAACACTGATGCATGGTGAAAGCCAGCAAGTTGGTTCTTCTCAGACTAGGGGAAAACGCTGTTTCAAACCTCCCTTCATCTGAAGTACACTGACTCCTTTCCAGGGTCAGCATACAATACTGAGTTCACGTGTCTCAAAACACTGAAAAACTTTGTCAGAGGCTCTTTAAGAAATAAAATAATAAAAATGATGATGAGGATGATGATAATAATAATAATAATAGCCTTTGAGTCTGCTGCTGTACCCCCCACAGTTCCTTCTGTTGGGGGCAATCTTATTTCATGGGCTAAATGGAGGAGTCACAACCAATTCTATTACTAAAGAGTAATATCCTTCATAAAGAAGAGCCCCTATCGCTGTTCCTTTGGAGGGTTCCCCTTTCCTGCTCCAAGCAGCTGTGTTGGTATTTAGACACAGGATACCAGTTCAGCCTCTACTTCCAGCACAACCTCTACTCATATCCTGCAGGCTTTATAAGTCCCCAGATGGTCCATAGTGTAGTAGTTAGCCAGCTAAACAGTGCTTGCTGCTTATCTGGTGTATAACTCTCTGGAATGCGTGTGTGGGGAGAATGAGAAAAAATGCCAGATCATCTTCCCACAGAACATTTCCTTTCTTGTCCTCAGCCTCTCCTCTCTAAGCCCAGACAGAAACAAAACACCAGCTAGGGAATCGGCCACATTTGCGTCGCAATGGACTTGATCCTTGCATCTTTTCAGAAGCAGCCTGGTGTATTGTAGCTGTGAACCTTTGATGCCAGGGCATTTATGCTGATCTCTGAGCGCGTGACAACCCATTTAGCTCTAGCTTAAATGACAGCACCAGATGGAAGTCAGTAACAAAACATGTCCAAAGCTAGCCATTTTCAAAATAATGGAAATTCAGAGGATTCCTGCTCGCAGTGGAAGGAAGACAGAAATGTAACAGGAGAGAAAGAAGTTACGGGGAAAGGTCCACCATACTGCTGACATTCGGGAATCTTTGTGAGCGTCTTTTGCTAGATTACCTTTCAGTCTCAGCTCTAGCTTGGCTCTTCCTTCACCATGTGAAGAGCCACACTGGTAGCTCCCAAAGTCCCTGGTTCAGTCCTTGAGATTGGCCAGCAGACACAACCACAGTGAAGGAAATGTTTTGGGCAATGAATAAACCAGGGATACCTACACTGAGTAAGAAAATAACTGAAGACATCTCCAGCACTGCTACCCCAGCAGAGACCTGGGTTTGCCTGCTTGTTGTTCTTGACTTAACCAGTATTGGCAACATTTGGATGGTCCCCATCCTAACACTGTGGGCAAATGAGGGATTCATTTCTTTTGCCAGTGCTGGTCTGTTCTGATATTCAGCTACCCTGGAGCAGAGTAGGGAGGCCAGGGGAACACACGGAGACACAGATGGAGGTTTTCATTTCAGATTCACAGCTTCAGAGATTCCGCTTTAATGCAGAAAGAGAATCTTCTGTTTAGTGTGAAAAACAAATTAGTAAATGTCGCTGTTGTTGCTCAGTTTTTTGTTTTCATGAATAACTCTTGAATTCAGAAAGTGCTGGTGTTGAACATCACTTGTGGCTGGGCAAGTGGGGTGAGCAGTGTGTGCACCTCAGGAGAAGGAGGAGATTGTCAAAGACCCCAATTCTTTATGTTTTGTTACACCCAAATAAAAGGAGACAGGGTCAACACCTTTGCCCTGGGTTCCAGAAACACTGCTACTTTCCCGAGTAGGAACTCTGGACACTAAAGAGCATGACACCAATTAATAAAATATGCAAAGGCATTAAATAGAGGACAGCACTGGCAAAAGAGAAGTTTCATATTCTCTTGGTGTGATGGTGACAATGCATGCTGTGACACTCCAGCAGGTAGCCATCCCCAGCCTCATTACCAGGTATTAAATAAACAAATGGAAATATACTCAGCCTTCTATTTCTCAGTGGGAACTAAGTTTCTTTCTAACTTTATCTTCTGTGATTACGACCTTACATAAAACGGACTGTGGACAAGGGTAAGGTGGAACTCAAGATGAGTCACAGAAAGATCATTGAAACATTTTGGTTTCTTTTTCCCAGTGTTTTCAAAGGACTTTAGGAGAACACTGACCTTATACAGAATGCTGAAACCCTCAACTGCAGGTCAGCAAAGATGTTTAGTCATCTAGCGCCCATTTCAATCAGTGCCCGAGTTTCCCTGGGTTTTGCTACCCAGAGCCTGAATGACAGTATGACGGCCATCTAACTTCCACTGTTGTTAATTGTTCCCTGATGGCTCAATGAGCACATTGAAAGAGTTCATTCAAAATATATCCCATTGTCTTGATGTTTCCGTCTTTTACTGCAACTTTTACTTAGTGCCTGCTGAGTGTTTACATACGGTCACTTCTCTTCCACATAATGTGACCCATACCTAAGATATCAGAACAACTGAGCTGGCCAATGAGTGTTGTCTCCCAGCAACACAGCACTCACCTAAAAATACGAGGCTTACACTACAATGAAGCAATCCTTTTGCCATGTTCTGCTGTCATGCTTTGGGGGTGGCATATTACTTCTCAATTTCCCCTGAAAAGATTCCACAGGCTCTAAGCCTCCACCAGGAAAACAAGGGGGGTGGGGAGGCAAAAAGCATGACATTAAAATTCAGATGCCAAGTTCAGTAGCATGAATAAAAATTGTCTTAACCTCTGAGGTCAGGAGGTCACCAGCTGGAAGCGGAAAATCGCCACCAGTAAATTGCTGTGGGTTGGAGTGATGAATGCTAGTTAGTACCGGTGAATTTCAGAAGAATCTCAGCTGTAGGGAGACAGGGCATCTTGGAACAAGGCTGAACAATTCCCGACTGTGTTTTCTTTCTTCTTTAGTCTGTCTTGTGCTCTTTCTGCTTCCACAGATTTCTCAGTTGAGGCAGTGAAAGATTAAACCCTTGTGGGAAAGTCTTGTGGCACATAATAGGGGTGAAAGCAGTGAGATTCCATAGGGATTGAGTGGTATTGTAAGAAAATTGCTCTCAGATCCTATGGATGTCAAGAGGGAGGGAAAGTGCCCCAGTATTTGAGATTTGCAAAGATGACTGGAGCACAGAGGTGCATCCATTGCCCTAGTAAACTAAGATCACTGCCACTTATATCAAACTACAGCCCAGTCCAGCAGCAGACACCCTGTACCATGTATGTTCTGCTTGTTTGAGCCCAAGCTATAAACAACCCAAGTTGGGAAGGCGCTGAGCTGGTCTTTCTCTGCCAGTCCATCTTTCTCTTGCAGGGTGAACAGAGGCACATTTTGTCTGGGTTCCGCATCGGCTTACGATCATTCATCCATCTCTTGCTGTGTACATCAACTTACAGCCTTGTGGGATGTAGTCGCTGCTCAGCCACCATCTAGAATAATGGGTTCTTACTCTGTTCACAGGATGTAAAGCAGTGAAGTAATACAAATTAATAAATGTCTATACGAGTGAATAGAAGATGTGTCCAAATCACTTTGGCTAGTCCAAAATTCTAGGGTGGGGAAGGTTTCAGGTTGAAGAGGTTGGACCACACCACAAAATGCTCCAGTGATGATATAATTCTCTACAACACTTTATGGGACACTTGAATATAAGCCCCTACTATTAAATTCGGTTTGAGGTTTCCATAACGGAAAGGGGCCAGCTTGCATTTCAGATGTCATTTGCTTAGGGGAAGCTGAACAAAAAGCAGAAAGTTGGCAGCAAAAAGTACCAGGCTCCTTTCTCCTTCCAGCCACCCCTCTCCAACCTCTTTGGCTAACCCCCAAACCATGGCAGGAGCTGAACACTGCTTTTCATTGAGTGACATACCTGGCTCTAGAAGAACACGCCCTTGTGGAATTGGCACCCGGGCAACGTTTCCATTCCCTCTGCACAACACTTTTCTTTAATGCCTTCCAAACTAAAACAAAACCTGGAGGATTTGCTACCATGTTCCGCTCATTATATTGGTTTTATGAGGAGCTTTCTTGCACGATGGCAGGATGGATTTGTCCCTGAAACTTAAAATACAGCAAGAAAATGTAATAGATGGGGAGTTTTTCTCCATTGGGCTTTTAATCGTTTTGGTTTGTTTCTTGAATATTTATCATTTCAATCCAGATCAATCCACAATCGTTTCATATCCTTTTTCAGGACTGTGTTCAGCCTTTAGAGCTAGAACAGCAATGGGAAAATCAGACATCCTGGACTCACTGTGGAAAACACAAAGGATCATAGCAAACAAGACTGCCAGGGACCTCCAAAAGTCACCAGGAAAAGTCACTCCAATGTAGGATGGTTATACCTGTACCATTTCTAACCTCCTGTTCCAGCTTTTAGGGCTTGTGATTCCACAAGTCCTGATGGACGCATCTCCCCATGTGATGGACACATCTCCCTCAAGTCACTAATGTTGTTTGCTTCAGTTTTAACCCATTGCCTCTCACCCTGTCTGCATTGACAGGTGAAACAGGTTGTTCCTTTTTCTTTGCAGCTTTGTGTGTGCACAAAGACATCTATCACAGATCCCTTCAGTTTCTCTTCTCTAGACTAAACAGCCCCACTTCTTTCAATCTTTCTTTCTAAGTCAGGTCTTCAATCATTCCTGTTACTTTCCAGCTGGTCTACATCTTTCCTGAAAAGCAGTAACCAAAACTGCACAAAGTATTAAAATTGAGTCCCTACTAATGGCAAGAAAAGTAGAATTGCTTCATACTTACAGGCAGTTCTCCTACTTACCCATCACAATATGGCGCTAGTCTCTTTCCCAACACCATGATTGTGTTGGATTATGCCCAACATCTGACCTGCTCTAAGCAATCCTACTCCATCCTCTGGCAACTCAGCAATCATTCTGTGTAAGGAAAATATCCTGCATGTTTCTTTATTGAAATGCATCTTATTTTCCCCCTCCAAGCAGGTCTGACTCAATCTCTTCCGAAGCCAATAGAAAGAATACACCCTGTACTTACATTACAATGTGTAATGAGGCTCTGATGATTCTTCTGTGTAAGCATTCTGCACAAAATACGTATGACTCAGATGGCACCATTTGCCAATTGGACATTAGAGGAGCATTGAGAGATGTAGGTAAGAAAGCCATGTTCTTGACCAGGATACACTACTCTGCTGTTGCATGGCACTTCATTCTCTTATCCTTCTCATGAATTTCTGAAGTCTGATCCAGTCATAGGGAGATGAAGAATCCATAGGGATATAAGGAAATTGCTTTGGGGTCTTATGGACTGCAAGAGGGACTGAAATAGTCCCTTGAGCTAGTTGAGGGAATCTCTCTAGTAAATCCATGAAACTTGTCTCAAAGGATGTCTATTGAGACCATGAATTTTGAAAATAAACTCATAGTTCCACATAGGGATTCTGTTGACTTTGCCATTTCCACACTGTGCAAAGGGCTTTGAGACCCTTGGGTAGGAAGTTGATGTGGGAAATGAAGAAGTTCTCTTATTCCTTCAGCTGGCTGAAGGCCTGGATTTCAGTTGAAAGGTTTTTATGGTACATGTACTGCATGGTACATTTGTTTTTCAGGGGTGGGGCAGGTTATTTCAAGCTCCCACATGAGTAGAAGACAGGAGTAGAAGCAAATTGAGGCAGATGGCTTGTTTCGCTAAGCTGGCATTCCTAACAAACAGCTGTGTTTGCACAAAGCTTCAACAGACACATGGATGGGGAACAATATAGCTGGAAAGGTGTCATATCAATACTGCCACCTTCAAGCTCCTCTATGGGTTAAAAAGTCCAGCACGCTCCATTGCTCCTCCTCCTTCCCTCTCTTCCTAAATGTCTTGTAATGTGTTTCACAGAAAATGCCTTTTCTCTTCCTTTTGGTGTAATATTAATCTTGGGGGGAAGGGAGGAGGGGTTGGGGGAAGGGACGCAGTGTTTTGAGGTTCATATTCCCCTTGCACTTAATCTCTTTAACAAACCCCTTTAACAAATGAAAGGTCTGACAGGAGGCAGAGTCATTAAAATGAATTAAAATGCATCCAGGAGAGATTAGTAATGAAGCCACTCACCAGACAATGCCCCTTTTCTTCTCCATGTGGACTGCTAGGAAATATCCCAGATTACAGAACAAAAGGGTCTGCAGTTGAAAACGCTGATCCTTGAAAGATGCACCATGTTCTCTTCTCCTCTCCTTGACTCCTTGCTCTACACAAGTACATCTGCAGCCAAGGGATCCAAGCATAATCTCCTCAGGGGGAGGGTCAGAGGGACTGGTTTTAAGTAACATCGAGCCTGCAAACCCACACACACAACAAGGACACGTCAGCAGACAGTGATTGCCGGCCCAGTGATGCAGGATGGTGTCTACCATGCTGTTGCAGTGAGACAGCCAAACACATCCACTCCTACTGGGTACCAGAGGAGTTTCAACCAGCTCCAAGGGATAAAGTTGGAGAGTATGGCCCAGGACGAGGGCCAGGACAGAGTCAGCAGTGAATGTTGCACACATGCAGCAGATGAGAATTTGGAGGGGGAAATGATGCAGGCAGGGGAGGAACAAGAGCAGTCACCAGCGCCCTGAACAAGGGGGAAATAGATGATAGTAAGGAGAAATGCAGCTGTAGGGAGAGAGGCTAACTGGATTTTGAAAGTAGGTTTTCCTAACCCAGACAGTGTCCTTAGGATATGGAATTCATTCAGTAATTCAAAGGAGGCCACAAAAAATCTCTCTGCTTCAAGAAATCTGTTGTTTAGTTGATTTAGCTGAAGCTATGCTGATTTCTGGTCTGTCATGGAGAGAGTCCCCAAAGGCAAAACTACTGTATGTGACAATGCTAACAAAGACATGGGATGCCTGGATCTTGTTTTCCTCCAGCTCCTGTTGAAGGAAGAGCTATACGACCAAGCGTGGGAGTGGGGTCTCTGCTCTCAGGTGTAAGTCAGTCAGCCTGTGATCCACATGTGCATCTTACCATGTACCCCAACAGAGACAAGCCAAAATCCAGTGGGCTAAAGATGAAGGTGTTGAGAGGTCAGCAAATCAACAGGAGGTTGAAAACAGCTCCTCTAAGTGAAAGATAAAATGACAGACAAATAGAAACTGGACGGCTGGAGGGAAAGAAAACAGATTTTATAAAATCTCTTAGCCTTTTATAAATATTATTCCCATGGGAGGGGAAGTAAGAGTCCTTCCACCACTGCTGTATCTCAGTTCTTTCAGATCTCTCTACTGCTTTTCTTTCCAGTGAGAAAAGGGTGCAGAAGTTCCCCAAACTGCCACCCACCACATTTGCAGTTTCTGCACACCAAAGCAAAACAACTTTCTAAGGTGGCAAAAAACCAATTTTGAAACACAGCAAGAAAAATGTGTTTTGTTTTGAACCATTGATTACAATTGAAAGAGCCTCAGTTTCCCAACCAGCCCACAGATCTGCCTGGAAAATGGCAGCTTCTCTGTCTCAGGTCAAAGTTATTGGTGAACAAAGATTCCCATCTGCAGCTGGAAACTCAGCAAAACTTCCAGGGAAATAAAAAGTTGTAATAAGCTACTCCACTGACATGAATGAAACTCTGAGCTACGTCGGCTGAGACTATATCCCAAAGTTTGCTGATGACAGAAAAACAATGAGGTAGTGAATTGGTGAGGGACTCATTTCACTTGTGGTCTGCAGAGTTATTATATCAAAACATGTCCAGCAGAGTTTAATAGTGTCAGCATTTAATGTTCAGTATAGTGTCATTCCTACAGACCAAGACAGACACTTCCCATAGGTAATTAATCTTTTACAAGTAATTTAGCCATCGTAAGCAAAAGTGGATGAAATGTATTAATGGGGGGAAAGGCTGGGGGCAAACCATGTATGGAGAAACATTTCTCTGCATTAGTCTCACAAAATTACAAGTGAGTTACAGCTGATAGATTTAGGACAGTTCCTGTTGAGTAATTGTATTCCATGAGGGTTTTCAATACAATGTGATACTCATTTTCACTTTATACAGTAGAGACAATAACGGCTACAGGTGCACAGGCTGTCTTGCTGGGAGGAATAAAACTGTGATTGTTTAACATCTGACTTTTCTCACACAGTTACAGCCTTTAGATTTGAGCTATATTTTGCACATATCTCAGACGTGGGTTGTTCTTTTTTTTACTCCAAGAGTAAATGCAGGCTCTAAAAAATGCAGGCTCTAAAGACCCATTGTCAAATGAAACACACTTCCCTCCTTTGATTTGTTTTTTCCTCTCTTGCAATATCAGCTTTCACTACAGAAATGCAGACAACCCCTTGTTTGGGTTGAGAAATGAAACTGCCAGCTCATGCAGGATGCACAGCTGCCAGGCCGGGCTCCCAAAACCCAAGTCCCAAAACGGGAACTTTTGGGTGCACTTCTGAAAACCTGGATGGCCCTGTAAACTTCTCTCCATTCTGCAGGACTTTATACCGTTGCTTTTTGCTTTGGCATCTGATCACAGCTCCGCTGTGTCCTTCTGGGACTTTCCTGGTCTCTCAGACAAGAATAACAACAACAAATCCAATAAGCCAAGCAAAGAGAGAGCCTGAACTTTCTCCTGGAGAAGACAGTATGGCTCTTCTTGGATTTTGCCTGCCAGCTGCCTTCTGTCTCAGAAATGAACTCTCCTTCCTTCTGCTCCCCAGAGACATACCAAGTTTGCTTATGATGTGGCTGAATCTAACCGCATCCACCTGCCAGGGTGACTCTGCTTCCTTATGAAGGACCCGGTGTCTGAGCTGAAGGTGGGACAGGAGAGAAGCCCAGCAGAGTCTAGCAAAAACCTACTGTACGGTTTTCTCTCCACCAGAAAAGCTGTAGGTTCAGTCTGATCAGGAAGTGATTTGGGGCTTTCTTATGCGAAAAACGTGCATCATTTTATTTTGTTTATATCCTATATTTTAGTTTAGGGAGAAAACTGATTGCCCCTAAAATTGTTGTGGTTTCCTGCCATGGAACACTGAATTATTTCTTCCTTCGTACTTTAGAAAATTAAAACAGAGATTTAAACACTAACATTTTCTATTCTGCTGGGAAAAAAAGTGTGGGAAAAATCAGGTTAAGAAGACCTTCATTTTTTTAAACAAAAAGTTGCACTTATTCGGTAAAATGGATTTTTTTTTTCCCCAAAAGAAAAATCCCTCCCTCAAGTTCTTTGATTTAGGGAAATACTGACTTTCAACAGATTTACCTTTTTTAAATGTCTCTGGGTTAACTGCCTCTGGACTTTGCTCTTTTGCATCTCTCCAGGAAGAAAATAAATCCTGGCAGTTTTGCTTCTGGGCTTGTAAGGACCGGCAATAAAACTTTCCAAACCATCTTGGTGGCCTGGGAACCTAAGCCCTCCATCCACTCCCTGGGCTGTGTACCCGGAGTGCACTTTTGACCATTTTCCTTGTATTCTTGTAATTCCTGCTACGTGTTGTTCACAGCAGCTCTGTAAGAGCTGGCACTAGTGCTGACTTCATATAATTTTTCTCTCCATCACTGTCCCTTAAGGTGCAAGTTCCCATCAAAATTTTCCCTGTGTATGAAACAAAAAGTCTCTGTGGTGTGTAAGAGGAGGCATCCTCACGCTCCTGCCTGCACCGCAGTGAGAGCCCTGGTCTCACCAGCTGCCAAGTATTCTCAAAGCTTTTAGGAATGTAACATCATTGGTAGCTGTGCTCCTCTCGCAGACAGGAGGCAAATCAGGACTCTGAAAGTCCTGGGAATGGCACAGACAGACAGGCACACACGCAGCCATGCATGCACAGACACCGAGCCGTGTAGCATAGGCTTTGCTGCTTTAGGAAACAAGGCTGAAAAAACAGCTAGACAAACCCATGCACCCAGTATAAATCACACAACAGCTTCCACTCATGCTAGGATTTCTGAACCCGTTTTTAGAGCATTATGCTTAGGCCCAGCATTAGCTGAGGGTCTTGTTGCTTGTCTGAAACCATTAAGCTGTTCCCCTAGTGAACTCTAATCAACTTCTGAACCTGTGTATCCTGAACATAATGTGTCACCTTCCCTACTCTTGGGAAACGAAGTCCTCCAATGAGTGCTACAGGGATGAAATATGGGTTGCAGATGTTGAACCAGGAAAGGGCACAGAAACAAGTTTGCAGAGCTGGAATACAACTTCCAAAACCTGTTTCCCTTTGACATTTCAGTCAGCTGTTCCACAAGTCTTTGGGGAAAAAAGAGACTGCTGTTTCTTCCCTTCTCCTTCCTCCCCCCACTTTTTAATTTTGTATTTTTGGACTATTCTTTATTTGCTTTTATCTTTAATTATTTGTACTCTGTGCTTTAACATCTGCCTACATTTTGGAAGTCATCTCCAAAGCTTAGCTTTGTTCTCGCTTGTTGAAATGTGGCAACCTTAAATAGATCTGCTGAGGTGCAGGCAGAGAAAGTGCTGGGCTCTTCTAGACCCTACGCATTTCTTTGTTTTAACTGAAATTCAACTTTTATAGGGAATAATTCTAGTGGATACTGAAGGACACAGCTGGGCAGGTGTGGCATGCATCCAGGGCAGGAGAAGGCTCCTAAGCCAGTCAGGTCTGCCCACTCATGCAATCCAAAAGCAGGAGTCAAATTGAAGCCATATTGAGCAGAGCAGGCTCTGGAGCCCAAGCAAGTCATTAGCAGTCTTTCAACCGACTTTGAAGCAGGTCTTTGAGACCCAGTCTATTTTACATGGTGGAATGTGGAAAAACAACCACCGCAGCTTGTAAAACGGAGGGGAACAAAGCAATGCTCCTGTGTGCCTGCCAGCCCCGGCTTCCCCAGCCCCTTTGGTGCCTGCAACCAGCCAGACTGCACCCCTTCCCCACTTGACTCCTGTAATTTTCTGACCAATTTAAGCGCGACCTGTAACTTCCTCTTCTACGTCATTCATGAATTCAAATGCCTCCTAATTTTAGCTGCACCTTATAAATCCAATGGAAGTGATTGTATGATCAAAAAGCCTTGGACTGGCTCCCAGAGGAGCTACTCCAGTCATGAGCAATACGGCTGACATCAAAAACGGGTCCCTTTGGAATAAACCCCCAGGCACACACCCCATACACTCTATATATGAGGACACACTCACACACATACCCACATGAGCTAAAGCTGCACAGAAAGCTGAAGCTGCAGGTATGAACCATGATTGCACATATGCAGCTTCCATATCATACACACACATTTTTCAGCGTCTGTCCATTTCACAGCCAGTTCTCTCTGGACAACTTCACACTTTTCTAAATAAAGGCCATTTAAAAATAGCTCTCCAGGTTGCAGTGCCCTGAAGATTCCCCTGAATAAAAAAGACCAGGTCCGAGAACTGATACGCATCAGAGGAATGGAGGGAGAAGGCGCTGCCTTTCCAGCCTCGTGGCCCATGACACACACAGAAGTGTCAGCAGTCAGTACAGGTAGCTGGAGGCTGACGTTTATTTTGGCACCTGCCAAGGTGACTTTGTTGTTGGGATCAGGGCTTGGCCAGCAAACTGTGCTGGTAGGACAGCATCCAGACCAATGCAATAAGCCACGTCTTGAGGGAAGCCAAAAGAAAAGACAAAAAAGACCACACACAACTCAGGGTTGGTGCCTGGATTTTACAGGAGGGTGTGTGGGGTTTTTCTTCCTTTTTTTTAAACTTCTTTCCTTATTTTTTTCCTTCTTGTGAAAATACTTAAGGACTTGGGAAAAGATTTGAGTCATTATGAAAATGTAATTCTATCTCACGATACAGCTGTAGTAAGCCAGGGCACCTAGGTCTGGGGGAGTCAGCAAATCAGGCTCTCTGATTAGGATGCAGGGAGGCCTTTGGTCAAATTTAATAAAAATAGACTTGTTATATTTGGAACATTTTATATGAGAACAAGTTGTCTCTTTAATGCTGTCTTGTATCTGATTGTCAAGTGCTGGGACACTTCCTGCGAGAGGGGCAGGCTCTCAAGAAGACTTGGAGCTGTGGCTGGGAGGGAGCTGTGGCTGCTAGCGGCAGAAGGAGCTGTTAAGGTGATTTCTGGCTATCACAAAACCTTGCCCAGGCTGAGGGGGAAGGTTAACTTTTATGTGGTATGAGTTGCCTATAGGAATCTCTCTCCCTCCAATGACATACAGGAAAAAAATCCTTTTACTTGTCTCGTCTGTCAGCTAAAAGCAAGGCAAAACACACCCCATGATATTTACAGGTTAGGTTTTAGGCAACTGGCTAGTCTCCCTCTTCCCTGGTGAATCACTGCTATTGATTTAATGAGCTTTAATGCAGCATGCAAACAGCAAAAGTCAGCCCAGCCAAAACCATTGAAATCACTGGGAAATCCTCAGGTCTTTGCGGTGGTGTTGTCAGCCTGTAACAATGATGGACAGAGACTCTTTGGCAGCCCAGTTCGGGGGCAAATAAGAAGAGATTTGCACAGTACTTAGCAGCTCTAAGTGACTATCTATGGAAAGGAGCAACAGCCAAGGAGACAGTGAGGCAGTGGACTTTAAATTATTATAGAAAGTGATCATTTCCCTTCATTCTTTACTCAAGAGGCTCCATCTGAACTCCTTTGGACAGTTATGGGCCCCCAGTATAAGAGAAATTTAGGGCAGGTGAAGAGGAGTCAGCAGAGAGCCACTGAGATGGCCAGAGGGCATGAACACAATGTTCAAGGAAGGGCTGAGGAAGGAGGTTGGGCTTGAGACCTCCACCAGCTTCAGAGCATAAGAGGAAGACTGGTGAACAACATCCTTTATCAGGAGGAATCTGTCTTCCCAGACCCCAAAGCTCCCATTGGACAGATTGTGCTGGATTCCACTGGAGAACAGCCAAAAAAGAGGATTTTGGTGATCTGGTTCTGTTTTCCTTGTCTCTCATGACAGACCCTCACAAAGTCTATATCTCCTAGGTCTCATTCTTGTGTTTAGCCAGGAGCCATCTCTCTAGACTTGCCATCCACTCTGATCTCAAAAACTACAGTGGACCTCCTTTCAGAAGTGTCCTCGCAAAAACTTTCCTGTGAAGACTGCTTTGACTGGGATAAAACTCTGATCAGCAACTGCTCCACATTCCTCAGAAAACAAAATTAAGCTGAATGAGGAAAAACAAACAGTGTTTTTCATCTGACGATAGATAGTATGCACTGTGAGGAGCTGCTTTATTGTCACTTTATTTTACAGGGCAGTTGTCCCAAAATGGAAAGAATGAGAAACATGATGAAGCCCAGGATGAGGGAGACAGAGGAATCAATTGACTTTTGAATTCTTCTTCATATAGTTGTATTCAATAGCAGAAGTGTCAGACTGAATCTCTCAGTATTTTACTCCTCAGGGGCTTCATCACCTCCAGGCACAAACCACAGGACTTCTCTTGGAGTTTGGGACTTTCTCTAATCTGTAGTTGCAATTGCCTGGTGGGTTCTTAATATTGTATATGACCAGACTGAGATACTAATAACTTTCCCATCCTTCTCTTTCCTGTCTAATTTTATCTGAGTAGTCTGAAATGTCCATCACCTGAGGGTATAAAAATGGTTGCTGATAAAGCTGCACACATTTCCATCTGTTGTTTCTTGCACTCAAACATTCTGCCTGTTTGGAGTTAATTGTACCTTGGCTTTACTTCTCATAAAGGACCCAAAGGACCTTGGCCTTTGGCACTTATACAGTTTTTTTAGCATAGTCTTATGCACATGGATTATGCAGTATGTATGGAGAGGAGGTAGTTGACTGAACCTGGCTTTGGAAGTCATGAACTCCAGAGCATGTAATGGGATCTGAGGAGACCCTAAGAGTTTAGCGTTTCCATCTCGTCTTGCAACATGAGTATCACCATTCTGATACAAAACACCTACAGACTTAATCTACCCTTGGGTGAAATGAATTCTCTCATAACTATAGCTTAGCCCAAATAATTGTATGTGCTGTAGACACTTGACACGGTGGGGTAAATTTAATAAACCGGAGCTGCATAGACCATTCCTGTGGTTTAGCTTTAGAACCTCTCTATCGAAAACTTAGGAAATGAAGAGTTAAAAAGGAAATCCACATGTGTTTATAGCCAAACAGACTGTAACGAATGTGTGAAATGAATTACCAAGAAAAGCCATTAGTAAATTATGGTTTAAGCATCAAGGCCAGTCAAAAAAACAGATTGAATGAGAAAATGAAAGACTAAGGTTCAGAAGGTGACAGTTACAGGCAGCTGACGGGCTTGTCAGAACCAGCATCCTTCTTCCCTACAGTGACTCATGGTTTTCATCTTGGTTACCATGTGTATCCTCTCAGAAAGAGAGCAGACCACCTATGTGATGCTGAGCTTCCCCTCCACGTGCATAGATGTGCCCATACACTTATAAGCAGAAAGCTGTGTGGTCTAGGATTTCAAGGGGGAAATAAAAGTTGGATTCAAGATCCTGAGTTTTAATCCCCGTGGTTCCCACAGGCTCATTGCACCAAACCTGAGAAAGTCGCTTGCTTCTAGCTGCAATTAAGGAATACGAGACCTTTGGGGATCCATGTTTTCTATTGAGTAGATCTTTCTTGTTTCTTCGCTTCTTTCTAAGGAGGGTAATAAATGTAAAACGGGCCTATTTAGATGGTCCATCTTTATGTTTCCATCCATTCGCTTGTTTGTTTGCTTGCTTTGTCAAGTGGTCCGGGCTGCAAGTAGACCCATTAAGAACGGCTTGCTCCTGAGAGCCTGAGAATAATCTCAAAAAAAAATTAAAAAAAAAAAAAAATATTCTAAGAGATGCCTAGATTCATGTTCAGAATTTCTCCCCGAAGATTTGGCTGCTGCTCCTTGTGAGCCAGCCCCAGATCTCACAACTACCACAGCCATGTATCTTTGCCCTACTTGCCTGACTCTCCTGGAGTCAATCAGAGCTGCTCACCCAAAGTCCTGGGCTCCTTGTTGTTGCTGACAGCTAAAACCTTGTGCAAGTCCCAGCTAAAGCAGGGTAAGAGACATCTGTTACACTTTTCTGCTAAGGCAAGCTTGTTCCCCTTCAGTGCTTTCTCCAGGCTAGTTTTGAATAGCTGAGCGATAAGGAATTTTCATCCCTGCAGATTATAGTGCTGCAGACTGATGGGATCTTCTTGCCCTGGCTTAGCAATGTAGTCTTGTTATTCCAAGCTGTCCTTACTCCAGTTTGACCTTATTTTCTTGAAACCGATGGCCTCCAGAAATGTACAGGTGGCTTGCCTGACCAACACACATTGATGGCTCTTGGGCATGCTGAGGCTCATATTGTGTGAGAGTCATACTGGAGGCCAAGATGGTGTGAGGCTTGTATCTCCAGTGGAAAGGACAATTGTTTCTCAGGGCACTCTTTTGAATCATGCAAAATTTAAATTTCTTCAAAACTTCCAGCCATGGAAGAAAGAAAGTTTTTCCAACTGAAGACACGAAAACTTTCCATTAAATGCCAGATTGTGTGATACAAAGCATTGATGGCCCTCTGGCCACAGCTGCTTCTGTTTAGTCATAGTGTAAGCAGAGACACTCAAATAACACATTTGCACTGGAACAGCCCTTGCCGTAACTTGCGTTACTGCAGCTGGACTCACATCAAAACGCAATGCACCGTGTGGAAAGCAATTACCCACTGCAAAATGGTGGAATGAAAAGCACTCTTCAATATCCCCTTTCTTAATGGTGCTGAACCAGATCCGGCAACTCAACAAAATATTTGAGACACTTTCTTTCTCTCCCCCCCGCTCTTTCTTTCCCTCTTTTCCTCTGTTGTTCAAGCTGCATCGCAAAGATCGATCAGGCATACTAAGCCGAGAGTAATTTTACCAGAGCTTTTATCGGCCCATCCAGGTTCTCGGCTGGCCTGGCATGACTTGTGTTGCTGCTTGTAAAACTGTGAGGATCCTGGTTAGGGGCCACATTGCACTAATTTGCAGGATATAAACAGATATTGTGAGACCAACCATGAGATACGGGGAGGATTCAGCTAAGCTTTTTACACAGACTTTGGGGCCCAGCTGGTGGCCAGACGTAACCTGGCCACATAGTTTTGAATCTGGGAAGGGATAAGTGAGGGAGCTGTGGGAGCAGAGAACTGCAGAACCCATGGCAGAAAAATTCACGACGTGCAGCTTATTAAAAGAGATGAGTAAATTAAATGTTAGAGGTCCCCTTTCACAAAACAGGTGCTTGTTTTTCTCCAGCAAAACACATGCATGAGAAAACAAATCACTGGGGACCAAAATGACAGCCTTGTGATGCAAAGGAGGGAGTTAGCCGAAACAGCTTTGCATTTTCAAGCATGTCCAATGGCATGCCTTATTTGGAAGATGCAGCCTGTCAAGTTCAAGTGAAATTGGATCATTGATTTTCTGCTGCAGGAAGCAAAGCAAGATTTCCTGGCAGCCTGGAGAGCAGTTTGTTTTGGGGTTTTTTTTATTATTATCATTCATATTTTTCCTAGCTATTAAAATTTATGTCAAAGTACAGTGCCATTTGTAATCCAATAATTTATAGTCTCTTTTTTTTTTTTAATTGTTCCCTTTGTTTTGTTTCCCAACAGTCTGTGGGAAAGAACCCCACCTTTGGAATAAAACATCTCCATTCAGTAGCTTGGGGTCTTAGGCTCTTCTTTTGCCACCTTTAATACTTCTCTGTCACCTACTAGCGGGCTAGAGAGCCAACACCCCATCCAAAACCTACACCTTGTTCTAGATGATACATGATCTCAACTGAAAAGGTAGTCCCTACCTCAAAGAGGTTGCTACCTACCCCCACAATAAAAAATGCTATATGGATGGGCACCAACAAAGCAAAGAGCACACAGAAATAGTACTCCACATGGAAAGATATTCAGGTCACCCAATTTCAGACACCACTCCTTGCTGTCCACTGCTGCCATCTCAGCATGCACCATGAAAGCACTCAGGTTTCCCATCCCATGGCAATTGCTGGTTTGCCAAAGGTGCACTGTCTTGATGCAGTCTTTCCCCAAAGAGCAACGCTTGTAGCACACCAACTGGTGTAGCACACCAACCCAATGGGTGTGTCACAGTACGTGCCACCCATCACAAGTGATAACCTCGGGTGGTAATTTGCAGGGCGTGCAAATTATTCCTCACCAGCTGAGCTGTGGTAACTGCCTGGTGCATATGAGGTGGATCTGCTTTTTCTGAGCCACCATGGAGCCTGTGGCTGGTTGACATCAGAGGTATCTCCCCGCTGAGAAGTGACAGGTTCTACATGACAGGTTAGGCAGGGCCAGAGCCAGTAAAGATCTAACCAGTCAGTGGAAGATGCTAAAGGCCTTTTAAATCAGCAGGACATGAGGACTACATCTCTGCACCTGGGAGGTGGATACTCAGCAGTTTTGAGGACAGGGCACAGAGCAAAGAAGAGGAGTTCTGTCTTGAAAGCTGCGTCTGAGAAGCCCTGTTGTAGCGAATGCATGAGGAGTCGGGGGAGGTTAAAAGGGGAGTGTGCCAGGAAAGCTGAAGGAGCTAGCGAGAAGAGCAGCAAACAAGCATGCTAATTGCAAGAGCAGCAAGGAAAATATGACAGGGAAAGGAGTCGAGGGGAAGCTGGAGGGGCCCCATCAGCCTGCTGCTGGGTTGGGTGCAAATGGTTTCAGCAGAGGCAGCTCACAGCTGTAGGGAGCAGGTGCAAGGGCAGACGGATGCTGCCCTGAACCTGGGGAGAAGGCTGTAGGCAGGAAGGAAATCGGTTTTCCCAAGCTCCAAACAACAGCACGTGAAAGAGGGAGAAGGAGGGAGAGCAGCGTTCAGACAGAGGAGAAACAGCTCTGTCACTCTCCACTTCAGGAGTATGATGGGCAGATGAAAGATGAATTTACTTCAGCCAGTCCTGTCAGATGTTTCTGAGCTGTGGGACTTATCAGCTGTCAGACCAGAAAAGAATAAGCTAAACAAAAAGCTTTCACAACCCTCATTCCCAAATCTGTGCGTCATAGTGTGCCAGGAAAAATGATTTCTGGCCTTTTCTTTTTTTTTTTTTTTCCTTTTCTCTGCTACTACTAAACGCTGTTCCCTTTCTCTCACTGGACAGCTGGAGGGAATCCAGACGGCTGCTGTTCTTGTGGCTGCACACTGAATGCAATGGGGAGAGGCTTGCAAATGGCTTTCCAAGTAGCCAAACACAACTGTGGTGAGGGGAAGTCCGTGTGTGGGGAGCAGAGGGCTTTCTCTGGACTGAAATGGCAGGGGCAATGGCAGTGTGGGTATTCAGGGCTTCCTGTCTCTTCATTCTTCTATTATCCACCTCAAAACCTTCCGTTCCTCTTCCCCCGCTCCGCCTCCTTTCAAGGGCCAGCCTGTTCAGATGGGTGCCACCACACAAAGCCCCGGATGTCTCTGCACAGCAGTCTCACTGGTGGATTCAGTTGGTGGCTCATTCTAATTAATTCCTTTTAAGCTGGAGTCTGGAGGTAATTGCCAGTCCAGATACACTTGACTAACTCAGATGAATACCCAGGACTGGGCTGGAAGAGAAGGAGGTAAGAGGAGCTCTGCTGTGCCAGACCAACACTCCACTGATGCCCCAGAATCAACAAGCAGATCCACAGGACTCCTGAGGACTCTTCCAATTGAATTATCTGATGATCCAGTGTGGTGTCTTCTCTGCAACAGAGGCCTGGGACAGGTCACTGGGGAATAAGACTCGCATGGAGTGGTCCTTCCCTCGCGTGGTTCATGTCTCAGCAGATAAAACTCACACAAGCACCTCCAAACCACAGGCTGCTCAGCCTTTCAATCATTCCTGACTCTCCTGATGGCATTTTAAGGTGTGTCTAGGTTATTTTCCAGGTTATCCCTCTTTTAGTATCCAATAGGGTCTCAGGAGCAGGGTTGGAAGAGCAGAAAACAGGTTAACAGCTTGCCGTAACGGTGAGACTGGCTTGAAGAGAGAAACCAAACCTCACATTCTTTATCCACCAGAGACAAAGGGGTCATGCTTCTTTCCAGGTTATCACGGCTTCATGGGTTACTAAGCATCAGCTAAGCTAGTATATCAGTCTACATCAGCAGTCTTAGCTGTAATAAACACAAGGGAGTATGGCAGGGCATAATATGTAAAAGAAGGGTCTAAGCTAAGTTGCGTTACTCTGTGCTTGCTTCAGGCCAACAGGAAACGCCCAGGTGGTTCCTTTAGCTCTGCTGATGCCTGGTAACTTGCCGTGCTCTTTATTATTTGATTATGACCATCACACGCACCCTATGGACTTGGTTGACATTTTTCCCTCCTTTGTTTTCCTCTGCACTTTGGCTGTGTCTTCACATCCTGTCCCTGGTTTGTTTCTGTCAATTCTTTAAACAGCTGCTGGGTTCTGCTCCAGAGGTGGCTGCATTCCAGCAGTGGGGAATGTGACTCCTGACATATGGGAGAGCTGGTGCCGTGCGTCAGGAGCTGTGAAGCTGAGAGATGCGACACATCCAGGGTCAGCTTGTCAGCACCGTGCAGCCCCAGGAGAGGTCCCAGTTTGGATGTCCATTTTATTATCTTCACATGCTTCAGCTTGGTTTCTAGCAACAGTTCCTTGTGTTCATTTCCCGGCCCATAACCAAGTCACCCCCTCTGAAAGTCTCAGCAGTTGCCGTACACTGAATAGGCTTCACACATGAAATCCCATGCTGGAAATGACCCTCAGTCATCAACTGCAAGCAGCACCAGGGAATGGAGCTGCTGAGCGTGATCCTGGTGTCGAGTATCCAAGCAGCTGGGCTGCGCTTTGCTTTCCCCATGCTGTGTTAGGGAGGGTCATGCTGCATTTGCCACGCTGGGTTGGGTCTCCATTTTCAAAATACTTTCTGGGCTTCTCAGGAATCTCCCTTTGGCTCCCTCACTCATTGGCAGGCGTTTCTCCACATCCCTCTTCTTTCTCTCTTATGGTCAGCTGGTGCCAATGCCCTCCACAAAGAAGGGCACCTTGACCCATTCACTGCTACCCCTTGTGTCCAGCAGGCTCCAGTGAGTCTGAAGCCTCCTCTGCTTTTTCCCAGGACAGAAACTGGACATTGGCTGTGCAAGAAGGCATCTGTGGGTTTGCTGTATTCATTTTTTTTCTCTGCTGTTTCACAGGCCATCTTCTGAGTTCTCATGGACCAGTAGTGGCCTGTGAGCCATCAGCTGGGAGAGTCAGCAGTAGAGAATATAGGCTATGACTCAGTTTCCCACAACCCAATTACTTTCATGCCAGTACTAACAAGTATCAGTATCATGAGCTCCAAAGCTCCACACCCTGCTCACAAGCTGTGGACAGTGATGCTATTGGCATGGAGGAACATCCCACTATGGTGAGGAGGCCAAGAGCATGGCAAGTACAGCAGAGCTGAAGCCACTACATCTAGCAGGAGCTTTTCTTCTCCCCACTGACAGCAGGAGAACATGAGTCCATAGAGCTCCACCCTCTCCAGCTGAGAAACATCTGCCACAGCCCCTTTCATTTAGCCAATATACTGCCTCTGCTTCCACTTCCCTCCAGAAGAGCTCTTTTCAATAGCTGCCTCCAAGGACCCTCTGCTCAGTCCTTTCTCCAAGTCATTCACCCCAGCCTCACCATAAAGCTCATCAGTCAAGCCTCAGAGAGCCTCATCTGCTTCTCCCCAGGAGCTGCATGGCCATTTCCATGGATAAATATCCCTGCTCCACTGAAAGATCAGCCTATAATCAGGACATTTAGGGCACACTTTGTAGCAGACTCTCATGAGCTGTTGCTGGCCTCAACTCAGCTTGAGGGGAGAGGAGTAAGAAGATCTTCAGCTTGGCCCACAGAACAGGTCCCACTACCGTTCCCTAGGGCCAGGGGCAGACTTTGCTTAGATGATCCCAATGCCAGGACACGTAGCAGAGAAACAAGCCTCTACAGCAGGGTCAAACCAGGTTCTAAGCTCTGTGCACCTGGAACGTACTCAATTGCTGGAAGCCCAACAAGGACCATCTTGCTGGCCAAGAAGGATTGCCATTCCCAAGCAGTGGGGTGGCAACCCACAGAAATGATGTGGAGTGGGGATCCAGTTATCCAGAATGGAAGAATATAACTTTTCTTTCTTTTCATGAGAGCAGGATTTCTCATCATCATGTTCCCTATGCTTCACTTCTGTCCTTTAGCTGGAATAGGGCAGAACGGGACAGCCTGTGTGTACTTTAGCCTGTAACAATGGGGACATTTCTTTGGGGATGAGAGAGAAATTCACATCAAGTTAAAAAGGAGAGACTGTTAGGATAGCCCAAAGTACAGCTGTAAGCCAGAGGTACAAACATGTTCTCAGCCTCCAGGAACAAGGAAGAGGGCAAAAAAGGCAGGGACAGAACCAGGAGTCGCACATGGGCACTCTGCACTTAGCTATCCACCGCCTACAAGTACCACTAAAACCCAGTCCACCAAACTTTTACCACAGAAAGAGGAAACCCGTGCCTAGCCAGAACCATTCCTTGGGAAACTTAGACATGAGCCTCTCATCCAGTGAACCGGCACAACCTCTTCCTTCTCATTATTCACTCATGTAATACCTCTACGAACTCTGCTCCTTGCATACTTCACTCCCCTCTGTTCATTCCCCTGCAAGATGGGTGGCAAAGCCCTAAGCTCCAAAGATAATGCTGTGCCAAGGCACTTAGACACGGCTATGTCTGAACATGGAACATTTCTCTCTGATTCTCAGCACTATTGTCTGAATATGTCACTGCCTGCACGGAGATAGGACTTCCCAACCCCTTTATGAAATAGGACAGGGCTTTTGCTCACCCAGGGAAGCTGAGGCACAATAGGACCTATTCAAACTGCCTCCCACAGCACCTAAAATAGACTTAAAAGCCTACTGTGATGTCAAAGTTCAAGAGTGCAATTGAGAGTTTCTGCCATCAAGGGTTTTGGGAAACTTGAATCACATCTGGGATTGCTAGAAGGGCTGAGGGTTGCATTCAAGGCCCTCATACCTTGCCCTGCTGTTTCAAACATACCAGACTTGGAAGGTTATTACCATCTCCTGAACGTTGTTATATTCAAGTGCACAAGGAAAGGCGTAACTTCAAGATGGCCACAAAGCCACACAGAAGGACCTCTGGTACAAACAGAAATGGAAAAGAAATATAAAATCAGTCAGAATTAGTTGGAAGTTCTTTTGGACTAAAAGGCTGGGTGGAGGATTTTGCACATGCCAACAAAACAAAGAAAGTGAGTAGTGGCACCTGTGGCTTATCTTAAAACTGTCTCTATACTACTGGAGTGTATGTGGATAAAACACAACTCAGTATCACAAACTAGCAACAGAGATTTTGGCGATACAAACACAATAGCATTATACCTACAGCAAGAACAAGAGGCTGAAACTATTAAAGGAAAAGTGTAAATTGAATCTATCAGCACAAGCCACAAGCTGCTGATCTGTGTTCCCTACAGCAATGATGAAAACGTCACTGCTGGGGTCACTGCTAAATATGTGCAAACCCTTGCCAGAGGTAAGGGTGGTGCTGTAGAGTGATGCACCTGTAGTGGTGTCAGTGCTATACAGTTTTTTCTCACCCATAAAAGAATATGCCATTTTACACCGAAGGATCAGAAGATTAACTGCGTACAGTTATTGCAGAGTCTATGAGAAAACAACAAACTATAGCACATGCTATTCTTGTCGTGGAGCCAAATGGCAGCAACGTCTTTGCTTGCCAATGCATTCAATCCTACATCTACAGGACTGCTTTCCTGGGCCAGAAACTTCAAGCATGGTATTAGACTATCAGCAATGTTGTGGGTTTTTTTCTTGTACTAAGCCAACACAAGAATATATTGCAGCTTATGCATTGTTTTTCCTGGCTTGACTTCACGTTGGCTTATCAAATTGTGAACATTACCACCTGCCAAGATGGAGGAGATGTTTTCACAGACAGATCATCTAATTTATGTTATTATTTCCTAGGTTCATGGATTTTAGGACCACTGCAATAAACTATTCCAGTTTCATGAGTAGTACAGACTAGAATCAAGAAGGGTGTAAAATTCAGTACCATCACAAGTAGGGCAAGAGCACATCTCTACAACTGCAACACGGTATTACAGAGCTCTAAACAGAGAAGATGAATAGGCGATGATTGCAGCTTGGCCCTCATAATGTAAGGCTGAAAGGAGACAGGCTCATAACAAAGAAAACAAAGCACTTTACGTAATGCGTCATTGAACTGTTCAAGTCTGACACCAGACGTTGAGGGAGCAAAAAGCTTGCATGGACTTAAAACCTGAATGGATAGATTAATGGAAAAACAATCCATCAAGGGCTCCTAATCACAGATACAGCACCTCTGAGCCACCAGATGCTGTCAGAGTTACCTGTGAAGCATCATCCTTCCCCAGGCACCCACTGTTGGCCTCTGTCAGAGAGAGGGTTTGGGGCAGCTGGACTTTTGGTTTGATGTGGCTCAGTCTCTCTTATACGGAAACCACTGACAGGCCACACTGAATTTTCAGGACTATCCTGAGCCTGAGATCAGTCTTTTCATCTGTGCCTGTAGGCAGTGGATCTGCCAGCATGGTCCAAGGTCGTACTTCACCGAATCTGGGGCTGCATGTGCTCCAGCAGGCTTGATCCCTGCTTCCTCAGGAAGCGGCTGAACAGACGTGAAGTGGGTTGATCTGGGAGCTCTTCATTCTCCTGATCATTCCCAAAAACACACTTCAGAGCAGTGTAGACACAGCCCTGGGGACTTGTGCTCCTCTGTTTGAAGTACAAACTCTTCACATCAGTTGTCTTCTAGCCTTGGAAAAATACTTAAGGTACTTAAGTGTGAAACCAAGTGAGTCTCCCCCTTCGTCCCTGCCAGGAAGTGCTCCAGAGGGGTGGAATTTGTTTTTCCGATTAGACTTCATGCAGCACGACCTTTGCCATCTCCAAGCCAGGTCGGGCTGATTAATGGGCTGTCGTCCCAGCACAATGAGGTCCAGAGGGGTGTGGGGTTGCTAGGACATTCTCCTAACAGCTTCTGCAGGAGAATCACTTTTAGATCGCTCTGCACCATTAAGCAAAGAACCTGGGGGTCTTTAATTTATCAGGTGGGAAGTGAGGATAATTACTTTTCAAGCAGCCGATATACCCGACGTGCACTCACAGCGGAAGCAAAGCAGGGAAGTTGAGGGATTCAGACACTGTTTACGTTCCGCTGAAACTGGATCTCGGAGCTATACACCAAGCTTGGGAAGGGAGTGTCGGACTGGGATGGAGAGGAGGACAGGCTGTTATATAGAGTGACTGACAGATTAATCTAATAGTCTGGACTCAGAGGCTCCACAGGTGTTCAGACCAGTGGTCGGACCAGCCAAATTTGCAGACAATAAATCCAAAACCTGCATGGGGCAATCGTGACTAATTTTGCTAGGGGCAACGTCAGGTGTGTGATAGGACATGGGCCCCCCCTGCAAGGACCAAAAGGATCAAGTGAATATTGAGAGCATTTTGAAAAGTGAATTTCTTGCCCCTTTCCTACCTCTCTCTGCTTTTGATATTACACTTTATTGTCAGGATCTTTGGTCATTACATAAACATAAAGAGAATCAAAGCCCAAAGGGGGACGACACTTTCCCTTCTCCTGAGCAGAGGGCTGGAATTGTCTCCTGTCACAACAGGACTGTAGTTACTGTTTATTTAACTTTCAGGGGAGGGGTTGAAACCATCAATGTTAGATGATGGTCTCACCCAAGAAAAGCTTGGTTTATATCTTAGCCTGGGATCCAGGGCCTCTCTGTGCTCTTCTCCAAAGGTGGAGTGGTGGTTTGACCAGTGACTGGTCTCTGGAACTGGGATGGGTCAGCTGTACCGGGCCTGGGAAATCATTTGGGACGAGCATGGACAGTGAGGGATGATGGATTCCTCCCAGCTAACCAAGGCTGTCTGAGAGGCAGGACCAGCGAGGCTTGCTCTTGTGCTCAGGAATATAACAGTTGGGAAGGAAGCAGCCGAAAAAGAGAGAATCTAAATGTGCTTTTAAATTCCCAGGAAAAAAGCTTGGAAGGGAAGGAAGCAGCTGAAAAAGAGAGAATCTAAATGTGCTTTTAAATTCCCAGGAAAAAAGCTTGGGAGCTGACATCTTTAGTAAGTAGGCAGATCTCTGCAGGAGGCACAAGAGGGATGGGGCAAACACAAATCCTTTATCTGAGAGGAAGGGTGACTGAAATCTTGCCGTGAGTGATGCTGGTGAGCTTAGCATACAGCCTTTCCTCCCATCCAGTGCAACCAGAAGACACAGAAGACTCAGTACTTTGAGACCTGGAGCCTCTCTGTGTGCCATCCCTCCCTTGGATATGGAGGGCTATCACTGAGCAACAGCCCTTTCCCCTGCTCTGCGCCGTCCCACAGGAGCCATGTAAACGTCATACCTCTTTCAGCCTTTAGGTGAAACCAACTCATCAATGATATCTTAATAATATTTAACAGATGCATGCACCTCCCCCGGGCTCAATAAATACATTCTGGGCTCATCTCATATCCCTCTTAAAAACACTAGTTAAAAGAACAGAAGGGGGGGGGAATAACCCTAGATGCAGCGCTGTGCCCTGTGGGATGAGGCTTGGGTCTCAGAGCCTTCCTCACGCTGAAACCCCCCGCAAGTGAAATATGTCTCACTTGGGGCGAGAGGTAAAGCGATGGTGATCTATCAGCTGCTAAAAGGCGTCAGCACCAAGCAAGGAAGGGGAGAAGCAGGCCCTGGGGGGACAGGCGGGGATCATTCAGCAGCACAGGCAGCGGCGCTAGCGGCAAAGGCATTTACGGAGGCCATCAATCCTCATGTTTCTAGGTCTGAGCGGCCCATCAGCTGGGATCAGGCAAGAGTTTCCTCCCCTGTATCACACAGCGCTGGTCCCAAGGACCTGAATTATGATGCTGAGTAGTGCAGGGGAAAAGGGCTCCATCTTTTGAAATATCCAGTGTTGGCTCTCCATCAAAAACAGTATAACAGGCTGCATGGATCACCGGACTGGGATCTCCAAGTTTTGAAGCAGCAGGATGGCTGCAGGTGGCTGCAAGACAGTTGTATCTAAACACATCGCATTTGTGTTTCCAGCACCCTGGGAGGAAAGATGGGATGGTATCGTTACTCCTTTCTCTAGAAGTGGCAGCAGAGGTCCACAGGGATCACAGGAGGCCCCTGAATGCCAAGGAAGCCCCCTAATTTCTAGCCTTTCCCCACTCCTTTCCCCAGGGTGGAGTAAGGAGTTCCTGACAAAGAACTGGGCTGCAGGTGCCCCTTTCACCCGTTGTCCTGTTTCCCCCTTTCTTCCACGACTGCCCTGTGCCCCAAGTGTTGTATTATATGTGAGATCTTTAGGCAGAGGGTCATGGTTTTGCTCTATGCTTGTACAATGCCTAGCAGCTAAAGCCATTCCCCATGTAGAGCTCAGAGGCGCTAGCTCAACAATATTAGAAATAATAAAATACCACAAGCACAGTGTAGTTTCAGTAAAGAAATCTAACCACACGTGAGCAGGGGGAATTCAGCATTCTGGTGGAAATAAAAGAGTAAAGCAAAGCTCTTAAGGCTAATGAAATTTTCCTGGCTGTCATCAGGGCTGCAAAAAAAATGGGCTTTTCCTGTTGATTTTGCTACTTCCTCAAGCCAGTAATTATTTCCTTCACTTGCTTTAAGCTCTCACACCTTATCCTAGTAATCTCAGAGGCTACAAGGATCCCACTCTGTGTATTTATTGGAGACATTTTGACAAGGTCCATTTAGACACAGGAAACTTCTCTGTACTTTTATATGGGCAAAGTCATATGGGCAAATTGTTAGTTCCTTTGGGAATTTGTGTGGGCAAAAAGTCAATTCCTGGTACAGTGACACTAGACAGGTATCTTTAACTTCCTCAGTTTTTCTTCTTACTTAACAGTTAACTGTCATGTTTTCAGATGATTAGAAAGGGATGGGCACTTCCTCCCCCCACACACCCCCATGCAGTTCGTTAGCCTGTGAATTTAATTGAATCGTGAACTTACCTGCATCTGATAAAATGGAATCCTGACTTAGGACACGGATCTTCCAGGGACCTTAACACACATCAGAAATCACTGTGCTACAGGAAGCTTTGGAGATTCAGCTCACTAAATCACCAGCTATCTCTGTATTATCTCAGCCATTTGCAGATCCTCACCAGCTGTGAAGAGTGTGACTGGGTAAGGCTGGAGATAACCTCTTGGCCCTTTGTTTTCTGAATGGAGCAGCCACCTGGTCAAGGCAGGAGAACTGTGACCTCCGCAAGAGCATTGAGAATGGGCATTAACAGGGCAAAATGGCACTTGACAAGTCAGAAAGAAAGACTCTGTGTTAAAAAAGGTGCAAAACGTTTGTAGCCTAGTCAAGAGCTTTGAGCGAGCAGATGGCTTGACTGCAGCACTACCAAGTCAGTTAAAATGGTTTCACGGCTGTGAACATCTTAGAGGAACCTGCTTGCAACACCCATCATGGTACATATGCTTAAATAACACCACTTGACCTGACAACTACACAAACAGAATCCCCCTTAGAGGACAAAGATCCTCCTGGTCCTCTAATGCAAGGTCTAAGTGAAGAGACAGGGAATCTAACACCACACCCACACGCTATCTAACCCCACAGAGAAAACACAGACAAAGTGAAATCCTTCCCAATCTGTCATCCACAACCAACCTGCCAGAAAGCAGTACATATCTTTAAATACACTGTGGGAAGGAAAATGCATTGTTACTACACACAAAAACATGCTTCCATTAGGAGAGAGGACCAAAATGTGTTCAAGGCTAGCCAGCAGCAAGAGGGTCTCCAAAGTACGTGCTTCCTAAGAGCCCTCAATCCTTTCCCCTGTTAGCGTTCGGCATGGCTTGAATCAATATTGCCAGTGCAAAATCTGTTCTTCATCAACGGCACAGTGTTAAGGCGAGCCTATGCTTTGCCATGCCTTTCTGTTGGGATGAACGTCAATCATCAGCTGCTGGGATCACGATCTAATTCTCTGGAAGACAGCAATGAGGTTACTGGGGGCAGTTCATTCGTGTGGGAGTTTTTCTGCATTCATCACTGGACAGAGGTGGATTTTTGCAATAGATCATACCTTTTACAACCTTTCTGTTCCCCGGGTAAGTGCTGTTCTGGTCGGAGCGGCAGAATTTGACAATCCCACTCTGAGCCTCTTTCTCTCCAGCTCCACCAGTTTAATTAACAAATGCTGAGATGAAGAGTTCAGTTTCTTTCCCTAGTTATGTCCAGGGTCTAGCACAGTGGGGCTTTGCTGATCACAAGAGCTTCTAAGTGTTACATCAGTCGAAAATACTGTAATACTTTATCATGTCAGTGATTGCTCTTGGGATGGTCTGGGTATTTTCAGGCTGGGATGCTGCTTACAGATGGAGCCTAAGTAGAGTGTCTACATGCAAGTCATGGGACTAAGCTCCCAAATAATCAATGGAAATATAACAAGTACTGTCACTACATGACCAGAGAGCTGGCCAGATGACCAAACTTAGGTGTCTACTCTATCTGTTTATAAAACATACAAATATGTAGCTTAGAGAAAAGAAAGAGGGGATATGATGTCTAGGATATCTCACAGATCTGTGAAACAAAAATATTAGCTAGATAGAGAGATGACAGCAGAATAATTCTTTCCCACAGAAGAGGTGATTCATCTGAGATAGAAGATGAGGTACTGTCACTGTAAATAAGGGAAAGATGAGACATCCTGGGATAAGAGAACTTTGCCCATATATTTGGCCTTAGTACAATGCACCTCAAAAATCAGCTGTATTGTTGATCTGAAAATGCAGGACAGGTAGAGTTCACTGGGGGGACAGTTCATTCGTAGCAGAGGATGTTAACTCACTGCTCTGAATTAACCAGTAATGGAAAGAGGACACCAGTAAGGACTGTTTGTAGGCATCCCTATGAAATATGCCAGGGAAGAGATGGAAGAGATTGCTCAGTCCAGATCAGAGACACCTCCATCACCAAAGCTACCAGACCAAGCCTGCGAGCTCAGCCTAGGAAGGTGATCTACTCTTCCTTTCTCGAGGCTCCCCACTGCGATGGGGGAAAGCCATTTCCTTTTTGAGTCTCTTTGCCTGGTCTATCAATTAAGATGCTGCTCTCCAGGGATATCCATCTGGAATGCATCTGACGTATTTCTCCGGTGTTGCATTTGACTCATGGGAATTGCTGTCCTCCCGAATAAGATAAGGGGTCCATCTACCCCATCTGCCTGTCTCCGAGAACAGACAACACCAGATGCTGGAGGTGAAGCTGCAGTAAACCCCTGTGGTCAGGAGTTATAGGATATCCTACCTAGGGAGACATTTTCCTTCAAAAATCCTATTGCTGAATGTTAACGAATAGGCTGGAACGTGAGGTTTCTGCCTTCTCTAAGAATATATGCCTGTGAGTGAACACAAGGAGTTGCTATTTATGGGTTACCCTCCCTCAGCTGAGCCGCTGTAAATAACCATATATGCCGATGGCCTGCTCCTGCTGAGACAGAAAATGTGTTAGCTTAAAACTCAATGAACTCCTAGTTCAACCCTGGCTCTTCCTAAAGAAATAAACTGCAATAAAATAAGAGTTTGGCTCATGTTTGATCAGCTCCATCCATCTGAACACACCCCACTGTTCCTGAATCAAGTATGCATTGAAGCAAGATCATACTGGAATTGCACAGCAAGTGAAACTGTGAGAGCTGGCTGTGTTAGGTACAGCGCTTTCACAACAGGGCATAAATCTTCTCTGAGAGCAGGAGGACAAAGGGAAGGTAAAAAGGAGAGGAAAAACAAGGTGCTGCTCTTATTTTCTATAAAGGACCCAGACAGAAAATGCAAGTTTGAAGTCTTGACATGATGTGCTTAGATTCGTATTTTTGTTTTACAGAGTGAAAAAAATAATAAAAGCCTTACATTCCACAGCAGCAAGTCAGGACAAAGATGAGACTGAAACCATGTCTGCAGGAGGAGAAACTGCAAAGATGCAAGACAGTTACCAAGAGAGAAAAGGAGCCAGCACTGTGGGGGTGTGAGCTGTACCTCCAGGGCTGACTAGTGGGAGACTGAAAGTAACCTTCCAGTAAAGGCCCGGTCCACAAAGCAACGGGGGTGCCTGAATCCATGGGTTCCCACTGATTAACTCCTTGCTCTGCAAAGGAGCTGAGTGAAGATAATGTTTAGGAAACAAAGGGAAAATGCACCTCCTGCAACTCCGTGGACTTCAGTACTGAATGATGTGGAAATCAGCACAGTGTTTGACTGTTTGCATCTACTGTAGAGCATTAAATGGTTGAAATCTTGTCAGCAGCAGTGAAAGCAATGGCCAGAGTTTCAGAGGGAGAGGTGTTATATACCTGATGGATGAGAAAAAGTTAGGTCTGACACAGTGCTGTTGGACTTAATCATGATTATCTACTCTGTGCCAGTTCTGATCAGGCAAAACCAAACAACACAACTCTGTGGATTTTCAGATCCCAGCAAGTGTCTTATCCTTGGCACTGCTGGATGGAGTCAGGCTAGCTTAGCCAGCAGGTAATGAGTAGCTAAGCAGGTCATTTGGCAGCCAGGATGACTGATGAATCCTGGGTTCCTGTGGCTTTGTGCCTCGTGAGTCATCACCCATCCCGATTAGCTGGTGTTAGAAAAGGCTGAGCCCATGCCCTGGCTTTCCCCGAACATAGGCACTGAAGGAGTTTCCCTCCTTCAGCCAGCTGCTCATCTCATAATATGATCCAGTACATTTGAGATGATATTATGGGGGAAGAAAGACAAACCCACACAGCGTAGTCTTGTTGTTTTAGGAACCAGGGTGAACAAGATAACAGCCCTCCCTGAAATGACTGCCTCTGAGAAGTCACCCACTCCTGGTCTGCATTTGAGACAGAGTCAACTCTACCAACCCTTGCCAGACAAACTCCCTGTCCTGCTCTCAGGGACTCCTGGACTTGACACATTTCCAGCCTTTCCCGGCAGCTTGTAAGGTTTCAGTGTTGTCCTGCTCACCTTAGGAAGAAAACATAAGACTGGACTGGATAAGGCCCTGAGCAACCTGACCTAACTTTGAAGTTAGCCCAGCTTTGAGTGGCAGTTTAGATTAGAGACCTCCTGAAATGCCTTTCAACTTAAATGGTCCCAACCTGAACTATGCCCCTCCAAGGGGACAACCAGCACTGGAGATGTGCCACAATATTCCTGCTGTCTGGATGCAATCAGGCAGTGATATGCTGAGCCTCTACAGCAACGCGCTCATTTGATTGCTGAAAGACAGCTGCCTCCAGTGAAGGTGGAAAAGGCAGTCTCCATTTGTTAGGTTTATTTAATCGTTCCCAAACTTGTGTCAATCAACACAAAAGAGCTTCTCTCAGCAGAAGAAAGGGAAGGGGAAAGGGGAAAGGGGAAAGGGGAAAGGGGAAAGGGGAAAGGGAAGGGAAGGGAAGGGAAGGGAAGGGAAGGGAAGGGAAGGGAAGGGAAGGGAAGGGAAGGGAAGGGAAGGGAAGGGACAGGACCCTCATTCAAGGAGGTAACCATCCTGTCAGGCTAACACTTGAAGCTCCTGAGGGCTACCTTGTATCTCATCTCTCCTCTTGCCTTCCAGATTCTGGATTTCTCTTCCTCGACCCACCCCCCCGCCCCCACCCCCATTACAACAGCCCAGCCTTCAAGCCAGTCCTGGCATCTCTCTCCCTCTTGTGCAATGTTTGCCTACTACATGATCCCCTCTCCAGCAAGAAGTTTCTCCTGCTGTAATGAAAGCTGACAGCAAACAGGGACCAAGGCTCTTTTTCTGCAGAAATGCACACACCTCACAGATTCCTACATGCTTCTTGCTGTTGGCCATAATAAACTCTCCTGGCAGTCGTAAGCAGAATTAATGCATGTTTCAGTCCCCAGCTGGGGGGGCTGATGGCACAGCAGATAAAACAAAAATGACTATTGTATTTCCAAAACAGCACCGGGGGAGATGTCTTCCATGTGACACCACATCGCATGAAATCCCATGGATTTTTGCTAATGTGACGCTTCAGGGGATTATTGTGTGAAGAATAGAGGCAATGGCTTTCTATAGCTCTGCATCTGAGTCATTTCCAATTGTCTATGCCCTCACACGTATCAAAGGCTAAATCTGGAAAAATCTGAGCAGGATATGGGCATTTAGGAAGGAGATAAGATCTATTAGGTATTATCTTTGAGACCCAATCATTGCAGGATACCACAGCACAGAGCTTATTAGGTAAGTCCAGTGGGGTCCAAGATTGTTTTATGTCCTGTACATTCATGGCCAAGTTGACCATGAGGCAGGATGTGTCTTCCTCTCCCTTTCCCTTCTCCTTCCAGGTTGGAGAACGAACAGAGCTCCCACAACAACCTCCCTCCCAAGAGATCCCACACACATTTTCGATAGCAACCCTCTCCTCCCTGCTGGATACCAGCCATCTCATGGTGGTGAAACATGGTGGTTATTTAAACACAGTCTCAACCTTATACAGCAGGTTAACCCAAGGGGTCAGAAGTACTTCCTCCAGCCAAACAAGCAGGATGTCTTTGGGAAGAGTAGCATGCAGTTACCCAGGCAGGAATTGGGTAAAAGCAACAGAAGCCTTTCCTGCAACACTTTTCCACAACGTTTTTAGTGACTGAAAGGAGCTCTGTGTCCCTTTGCTATATATTGGTACGTGCTTCTAAGACAAAGATCCATCTCTCTCTCTCATCCACTGTATGAAGAGCTGAGTCTGCACTAGGAGGCCATATCGACCCAAACTGCAGAGCTCTCAGTGCTGCAGTGAGATGCTGAGCACTCATCTGGATGAACTAGATGGAGAAAAACAATAAACTAAGCTCGGAGTTCCTGGAGATACCTCCTTTTCAGTATCCAGCTGAAGACTTGACAGCTTTTCTTACAGTCTATGCTGCAAACATTTGTTCAGCTTGGGATGCTCAGGCCATTTGCATTGCCATACAGATACTGTACCACAAGACCCTTTGGAGACAGCATCTTCTCTTTTCCAAACCACTAAGCTAGTGATGTGTGGATCTACATGATAGTCCAGACAGATTTAGCGCTCTTGCCTCTAGTAGATTTTAGAGAAGTAATGGCAAAATGCCGTCAAAGATCCAGGGTCTAAATGAGTTGTGCACTGAGTTGACCCACTAAGAGACTATCCTCACACTGAAGACATTATAACAATACAGAGAGGATAATGCAATGAAAAGAGGGTGGTATTTCCCCAAGAAAAATGCCCTGCCGTAGGAACAGTTGTGAGGGCAGGTTCTGGAGGTACCTGTCTCTCTCCATTAGCCTGAACCTCAGAGGTTCCTTCCAACCTCAGCCATCCTACGATTCTATAAGGAGTCCACACTACTTGCTTAGGTTAGGCACTTAGTCTGTAGACAGCAAATTCCACGGTTGAGTGACTTTCCTAAGCCCAAATGAGGTCCCTGGCTGAATCAGGAACTGGACCCCTCTTTTTCATCTCTTTCCAAGTCTATACATCCCTCCCATCACTTGAATTTGCCACTTTTGTTGAAGCTTCTTGAAAACTAACCAAACTTCAGCATTCAAAGTCCTGTCTCTCTAAACACCACAGTGTCCCCACAGGATGAAAGTCAGTCCCACACAAATGGCTAGTACCAGGAGTTGAATGGCTTGCTGAACTTCTGCTAGTTCTGTCTTCATGGCTGACTCACCCTCCAAAAGCTGAGCTTACACAGGTCTGTGTTTCTGCTCACAGTGCCAACACTTTGCCCTTCTCCTTTTGTTCAAAACTGCTGGAAAAGGAGGACTGTTTCTTCATCGATTATTTGAAACCTTGGTGAATGTACTTTTCATTTCACAAGAAGATGGAGGGGGTGGAGATTAGACATTGCCTATAGCAAACTAGCAGTATTTCACTACCTGTGCGACGAGAGAGTTTCCAAAACCTTCGTAATCTACTCATGAAAGAACACACTGACCAAGAACTTATTTCTTCCAACCTCATTTGCTAGCTTTGACCCTAGACCTTCCTCCTGGTTTAGGCTATCGGCTGAAATCTTGCTGTTGGGATTAATATCTCCCTCTCTCTCTAACTGACCTCTGGAAGGGAAAACAAGGTTTGCCTTACAAGGAATTAAGAAGAGGTTTGCAAAGCACCCAGAAGATAATTAGTGAGCCTTTTCTCTATGCACAGCAGTGTCACTGAAATCGAGACTTATCACACGAGGACTTGGACCCAAAAGGAGTAGGAAGCATGAAGCAGTTTTCCTGCTGGAATCTGTTTTCCCATCTCTATGTTTTACTGGTTTGGCTGGGAGAGGAGAATGGGAGCCACAAGTGATGTGTCTGTAGTCATGGAGAGACTCAGCTCCGGATCTGAGACTACGAATGCCCCTTCTTCTCTTAGTCTCTTGCCTTACTCACTCAAGACCACACAATGTCCTTAGGCTGCTGACAGTTCCTCAGCAGCTGAGTTCCAGTTTATTCCTATAGACTTTTATGGCTACATATATCATCCTGAGACAATTTAATCTCTAAGTATCATCAAGTTTATTCTCTTTGATCTGACAAATCCAGCCTCTTTTTTTCTTTTCTTTTCAACAATCTTTGTGGTTAATCTTTTGCCCGTTGCAATGTTGTTGCTCTGCAACTGTAGCAGGTCAGGGAACTTAGCTGCTGACTCTGCAAATATTGTTCTTAATCATGACTTGATGGCTTTTTATCCATAATGACAGCCAAACAACCATGAGCAGGGATCCTGTTCCATCATGTGGGTTACCTGAGTTTGGATAGTTGGACCAAAAAAAAAATATACACACACAAAAACCCTACAGCAAGCACCTAAGTGGCTGTAGGACAAAGTCACTTTTTTCACAGCAGCATCCAACCAAGAAGCTTATGGCCAGCTGGTCAGCTGAATTCCTTTCTTTTCAATGACCCAATTCACTCCTATCACTTGTGAATCAGAGGCATCCTTCAGGATTTGGCAAGAGGAGCGGTGCAAGATTCTTGGTCCAATCCCATCTGATGGACCAACAGTCCGTTCTTCCCTCCGTAGACCCCAATCCAGTAAAGCCCTTAAGCACATGCAAACCCCCCCTTGACTTCAGTGGAATTTCTCACTGGCTTAACACTAAGCATATGGTTGCGTTCATACCACCGCCTCAGCGTGCTTCTCCAATGGCTGTGTAACGTGCCCGTGACCTGCTAAGCAGCTGACACATTCCACCCGGCAGCAGTTCTCCACTCTGCAAAGTGATTTCTGCATCCAGAGAGTGGGAGATCCTTCAGCACAAGAAATGCCTAATCACTAAATATCCTTTTATTTATTTCTTATCTTTGTGCCCAGCCCTCAGCAATATATTAAACTGTCAGAAGGGCAGGGAGAGGGGAAAAATCCCTGCTTAGTTTGCTTCTTATCAATCACTGAAACAGGTTGCTAAGAGGAGAGGGAGTGTGAGGACCTGAGCAAAACAGACCCAAGCAGGCCCACTACATGCAAGGATCATGGAATCATGGAATCATAGAATAGTTTGGGTTGGAAGGGACCCTTAAAGGTCATCTAGTCCAACCCCCCTGCAATGAGCAGGGACATCTTCAACTAGATCAGGTTGTTCAGAGCCCTGTCCAGCCTGACCTTGAATGTTTCCAGGGATGGGGCATCTACCACCTCTCTGGGCAACCAGTTCCAGTGTTTCACCACCCTCATTGTAAAAAATTTCTTCCTTATATCTAGTCTAAATCTACCCTCTTTTAGTTTCAAACCATTACCCCTTGTCCTATCGCAACAGGCCCTGCTAAAAAGTTTGTCACCATCTTTCTTATAAGCCCCCTTTAAGTACTGAAAGGCTGCAATAAAGTCTCCCTGGAGCCTTCTCTTCTCCAGGCTGAACAATCCCAACTCTCTCAGCCTCTCTTCATAGGAGAGGGAGGGAGAAAGAGACTTAACACCTTGAGGAAAAGATACTGAGTTTAAAGCGAGCTGGGAGCAGGCAGGAGACTCGCAGGAGACGTGCCTGACAGGTGAGCAAACTCTCTCAGCAGATGACAAATCCATGGCCAACACTTCATGCCCCCTTGCATTAAGTGTTTTTAATGTGCCCCCCTTTCTTTTAAGAACAACCATGCTTTCTCTAGCTGCATTTCTTCACCCCTTTCCCTTAGGGTCATCTTGGCCCAAAAAAAGCTTGGGCAGAGATTTTCTCACCTGCAGGACTCGTCCTTCTCTCCTCTCCTCTCCCATGGCTGTGGTGGACATAGAAACACCGTGATTTGGAGACCAGCTACAGAGATGCCTGAGGAAGCATTGCATCAAAATTGCGGCTGGGACAGGACGGATGGGGCAGGATTCAGAACTTGCTACAGAGAAAAAGACTGAAAAGTTCTTCTAGGAACATTTTATTTTAAAAGTTGGTCTGCCTACAAGTTGAACCCATGTCTGTTCTGTCACATTTCTAGCTCCACCTCACCAATGCAAACACACTGAGGAGGATCTTTAGCAACCCAGAGTAACAAGATTTGTTCAAATGTTTCCCATGGGAGAGAGCTGAACCTGGCCAACTTCTATTGATCTTTCACCTGTCCCTGTGCCAGAGGACTTAGTAAAAGACACTGACTTTGCGTTGCTTTTGTTTGTTGACCTCACTGGATTTTACTGCTGCAGTTCTGCTGCCCCTGCCATGTGTGTGCTTTGGCAGAGGGTGAATAACTTCAGAAACGTTGACATCTGCCCCATGTTTCCTTAGGGGTGTTTGGAGTTCATGGAGGATCTTTACTTTCGGAAAGCTGTGGGGAGAAAGCTGTTGACTGAGACAAAAGTGACTGAACAAACAAAAAGCTTGAGCTAGAAATGTAAGGTATACCAAATTCTTCCCCTTGCTAGAAGGGCTACAGTAACTTTGAAGAGATAAGAAAGCAGGTAAACTTGTACAGCCCATCCCCACCTTCCTTCTATTTGCTTTGCAATGTTCAAGTTTAAAGTACTTAAAAGTGTTTTGTGTTGCAAGAGCAGTCACCAGGCTTCAATACTTCAAAGCCTTTCTGACTTCCCACTGACCAGTTCATCTGGAAGTTATTTTGCCTTGTGAAGAAGCATCTGTCATTGGCCAGAATTGGCAAAGTGGTGACATGAACGTGGGGGGAAGACCCCCTTTTGGTATGGTGCTTCTACAGACCCAGGGAGCAGAGGTCCTGAAGGAAAAGAACAAGAGTAGGATAGGAAACATTCCCTTAATCTTCTCCTTCCTACAGTCTCAGAAATTTGTGGGATGCCTTTAATTACATGAAAACTTCTTGACTGAGATCAAAGCTAAGTCAGGTTTAAAAAAAGCCCTTATCTTGGTAAGGACCAGATTCCAAATATGTTGTTCTGATGCTTCTTCCACCTTTTTTCCAATCCCCAAACTAGAGAGGACAAAGCCTGTGTTGGGTCTCCAGATATGACTCTCCCACACCCAACTCTTCTAGACAAATAGACAAATACAACAGATGTTTTTATGTCATGACATCCTTAAGTAGTCAGCATCCCCCTAGAATGTGGGATCTTATCCATCCACCCATCCATCCAAAATGCCACGCTACTTTTTTCTCAGGTCTCTGCATAGGCAATCCAAAGATCCACTTGTTAGAAGGGACACTGAACAGGACTGAGCTACCGCTTAAGTAGATATTCATGGGAAATTTGTATTTCAGATCCTATCTCAGGGTGTTAAATTAAGACTTGCCAGCTGAAGACTTTGGTATATAAAATTTGACAATACAAAGGAGGTGTTTGCCCTGTGTAGGTTACTGGTTATAGCTCACATGATGGGCTGAAAGTTGCTGAGAGAAGGCAGGTGTGACTGTTTCTGCCATAAATGTGTGTCTGACTTGGCAAGAAAATAACTTTTTTCTGCAGTATAAAAGGATATAAAAGAATATTTTGCCATAATCTCTGCACCAGGAAGGAAATACATAGAAATAAATCCAAATGGAAATTGCCAGCTGGTGACAGCTGACAAGGAAAATTTTGGAGTAGAAAAATGGTTCTGTTGGTTTTTCAGTTCCTTATTTCTTCAAATAAAACCAAGTTGAGAGCACGCAACGGACTAGTGAAAGACTCAAAAGTGTAATGTTGGCCTTCATAAGAATCCCCTTCTCTGGAAGGAATATTTTCATCTGTCCCACTTACAAAATGGATTAACTAGAAGTAGCATAGTGTGCCTCCTGGTAAAAGATCTAAGACAAACATCCTTAGACTTAATGACTCGGCCTTAAATTAGTCTCCCAGGAGGGAAAAAAACCACTGGTCCCATTTTCTAAAACATTCCAAACTAAACTAATCATATAGCTGTGATAATTAATGATTTCATCCTTTCAGTGGACAGAGAGAACAGACGAGAAGATTAATAGCTTTATTACATCTCTACTTTGATATCCGTAATTTCATAAACATGGTACTCATGTTGAGTGTTCATCAAAGTAAATAATAATGCATTTTGAAATCTTGTAGAAAAATGGATAAATGTTCCATGACCACAGGTCTTCAGGGGATGGCAGAAAGCAGCTTGCTTTCAAGGGCTAGCTACATATAATAAAAGTTCAAATGATGCACAGGAGATTTACTTGGTGACTGCGGCTTTTTCTCTTAGCAAATGGTCATGACCAAGACTTCAGTATTCTCAGAAGTGTTCAGTATGGGGGATTTATTTGTGAATTTCTTAAGTAAGCAAATTCTATTCCACAAATTATTAATATGTCCAACTGTTTTAGACTACTGATAGTTTTTGACTGTTTGGCTAGCCTGACATTAGTGTATGGGAAGCCTTATGAATTTTGCAAGCCTGTATTGTAAAACAAACGAAAATAGATGGCAAGTGACTTCATTTTGCTCCCATTACCACCTAACTTAAACATTCACTTTAGAAGGGAGAAACAGATCCTCTAGAGGCACCAGTCCTTCACCTTTGACTACAGCATGAGCCTAGAGAACTAGAAAAGATTACATTTGTTTAAAGCTTAGGATAAAGTGTTGTGAAACAAATTCCACCTCTAATTTCATCCTATGCTGCATTTTCTCACTCCTAACCATAAGTGGATTTGCACTGAAAGAAAGTTTTATTTCGTGGCCATCATCAAAAATGATTGCCCCTAACCAATTTGAGATCTTTGCAGAGCACCTTTCCAAGAAAAGCTGAGCCTCCACAACTCTCAAGGAGATCCTCAGCACCTCGCCGCATTGGCTCCTTCGCTAGCTGGTGTCCTCGCTGCCAGCATCATTGCATTTCAGTGGTATGTCCATTTCCACATGGAGAAATGCAAGTAGCTGGTGTGCACAAAGCATATTGAGCCTGTCTCCAAATCAGCCTACAGATGCAAAACGCAACACTGATTTATTATTTATTAATTATTGTGCAGATTCATATAATGGAGGAGAGAAAATCCTCTTTATCTTTAGTGACTGATTAGCCAAGAGTCATGAGGAATGAGAAATGCAATCCAGATACTACCACCAAAGCAAGAAGAGTGAAATTCTGGAACAGATGGCCTGGAAAGTTTGTGAAATCTCTATCACTGGGGGATTTTAAAAGCAGTCCAGGCAAAGACTGCTTTCAGTTCAGTTGCCGTTGTCTTGGGGAAGGTCAGTGCAGTGAACTGCCTCTCAGAATCCCTCCCATCTGTTTTCTGTGGCTCTAAAAATTCCCTTTTCTCTGAAACATTCAAGGTATATTTGCACACAACAGCTGCCATGCACCGAGGTGTTTCAGAGGCGAGTAGCACATCGAGTAAACACTTTCTTGACAGATTGCCTTGCCTGACTGAAAAGCTGAATGGTTTTCTGGTGACTGAAACACAGACATTATCATGAAGGGAGCAGCAAAATCCACCATAGGTAGGGCTTTTGGCTACTGCAGCACTCCTTGGAGTGAACATCTACAGAACAGGCGTGATTTCCTAGGACAAGAATTTTGATGGGGATGAATCCCTGTGGGTAAGTGTCTTCATACTTCCTTCTCTTGAGGAGACAAAAGCCCAGAGCAGCAGAGCCTCCACTGACACCAGTCCCAGCCCCAGCCTGGGGAAGACACAGCAGCTCTCTCACCAGGCACGTGGCAGCAGGGTGCACGTCACCTCTGTGCCCAGCAGCTAGAAATGCTGAGGCACCCCCAGGCTGCTTTAATAAATACCCTGGCCCAAGTCTGGTTAATAAACAGCCCATTTCTCCTGTAGAACAGCATGCTGGACCTCCCCGGGATACAGCAGCAATATGATGACAGCACAACAGGAGGAGACCCTCAGCCCCAAGTCTGAGCTGCCAGCTCAAGGTCTCCCAGCACACTCCTTCTGTCCCAGGCCACAAGTGAGAGAACAGCAGCTCTCCTTTTGTCCACCACAGCTGCTGACAGCGTTTCTCTCCAGTGCAGATTACAACAAGCAGCCTCTTGCCCTCCCTGCCTGGCTCTCATTCGCGCAGCCCCCCGAAGTTCAGCCGTAAACCCCAGCCTCCCCTGGCCAAGCCGAGGAGGGGAATGTTTTGAAATGGCTGTTCACCGTTGACTCCTTGCTTCCAATGCAGAGTTCAGGTCGCAGCAGACTCACTTGTTTGCTTATATTTAAAAGGAGGGGGTGGAAAGGAGGAAAGAAGTAGGAGATGGGACAGGAGATGCACAAATTTTTTGCTTTCAGGCAGAGCAAGAGCACCCTCTGCAGCTTACTGCTCAGAGCACAGGCAGGCTGGGAAAAGGAGGGTGGATTGCCTACAGCCCTGTCCATCTCAGGGAGAAGACGGGATGGAAAGAGGCAAAGCACCAAGTGACACTCAGGTCGTAGGTGTTTCCTCGCTCCTCATGGCCTCCGGGCCCTTTGCAGTGCTCTCAGACCTGTTAAGCAGACCAGCTTAACCTGCCCAAGGCTCATGTAGACTTGCAAGTGTCTCCACAGCCAGAGGACCTGGGCTTCAGGGGAGGGTGAAGGTCACTTTGGTTCATTGCAGTTCCAATCTGGAAAGGCATTTGTACCAGCTTCAAGGGCTGAGATCAGACCAAGGTTGGTCTGGCTCTTCAATTGTTGCAGTGTTTCCAGACATAAGTGTTGGAGCACCACAAGGTGGGCTCTCCTACACCAAGAGCATCAGAAAATCCCAGGGTTGTCTTAGATGTCATGAGACTTCACAAGAATGCAAAATGATTTTCATTTGTTTATTGGACTCTGGGTGCTTTTTGTCACTAACTCAGGTTTTTCTTCCTTTATGCAAAGTTAGAAGTTTGTTCTCTTTCTCAGAAAGTGAAAGCAAAGAGCCCTGTCATATGAAGATCACATGAATCTCAAAGCTGCAGCTTCATGGCAACAACCAAAAACTGTTAGACTGAGGAATGAGGAACACAGTCTTCCCCCACCCCTTCCCATCTTCACTTATGAATATAGTTTTGTATCCTGCTTGTATTAAAGATACAAAACTGGTATGTTTTTCCATTTTCCAAAAACAAAAAGAGGTAAAATGGCACTTTCCGAAACTCGAGCTCCAGCTCCTCACTACAAAAGGACCAAAGCCATTTTGCCATTGTTTTCAAGGACACTCATTCAGTCATCCAACATCTCCGTGATCAGCTACATGTCACTAGAGCACCAAAAAGAAGCCATGTTCCTTGTCAGCAAACACCAGCATCTTGCTGCACCTGCTGACTTGTGCAAAAGTCCCATAGAACTCAATAAGCTATTTCTTGTGAAATTTTCTATCATTTCAGATCTATTTCTGAGGGGCAGACAGGCTAATGAAATAATAACCAGGAAACCCATTCTGTGGCTTTCCAGAGCTAAGATTTGATCCAGTTTTTCTCTCTCGTTGTAATAGACATTTGCAAATGTCTGATTGTCCCTGGACTTTTCTTCAGCAGAAATATAAGCTGAATTTTGCTGAGAGCTGGGGCCCATTTGGCTTCTTTAGAGATCTGAACCATATTATAATAACTAGAAATGACACAGCAGCACCCAGGGACTCCAAAGCTTCTAAATTCTGGAATCAGACCTGACTCATGAGTGAGTTGGTCTCATGTCCAAAACTACGAACAACCCTTGCTTCCTCCCAGCTGAAAGGATAGGTTGACTTGAAAATGGACCAGATTCACTAGGTCCCATTGTTTTTCCTCCTGCATATCAGCAAACCCAAACTGCTGGCATCTGTCTTCTCTCCCAGCTGCAGAACCCCTGGATCTCAGCATGTGCTGAAAGGTCCATGTGACTCCTTTTTCACCACGCCTCTACACACACACTTTGCCTTCACGACAGGTCTTGGAAAGATGGACCATGCTCCCTGCAGCACAGTTGCACTTAAAAGAGACTCCTGAGGTAGTGGTGTGATACAGGGGTGCATCTGCAGAACACAGCAACATCTCTACATCCTCTTGAGGCCAGGAACTTCACCCACATCCTGTAGGTGCACTTGCTCCTCTCCCACAGCAGCTCCCAGAAATGCAGAAGTCAAGCCAGAAGGAAGAGAAGATAACCTGGAGGCAGTCTTCTGCTTGCTCAGGCAAAAGCACCAGGTTTTCTGAAGGGACACAATGCCCGGTGCTACTGGGAAAGTCAGGAAGCCGTGACCATTTGGGTGCTCCAAGAAAAGCATCCTGAGATTTTTCAGTTCTGCAGAGAGTCTGGAGCTGTTTTGTTTGAGCCAGGTTCATAGGCACCCTGCTCTTCTCTTGCACACACAGCTAGCAGCTCGTCCCTAGTTACCTTTCTATGCAACTTACCACTTAAGCAGGTGCTCTGGTCACAACCCAGGCCAGACAAAGCCTCTCATCCCAATAGGGTACAGTCCAGACAACCCAAGCAGAGAAAAGTGCCCCTCAAACCACAGGGATCTGACTTTTCTTTTGATTTAAATTCTGTGTTCTTTTTGCATAATGCCTCATTTTGCATTTCAAAAGCCACGCTCTAGCCTTTTTTCTTGCAGGTAATTAGCTGGAGAAATGCCAATATGTCCCAGTGTCTTTTTCAAGGCCCATAAGGAGTTACAATATTCCTGATCCAGCTCTCTGTACCTCCTCATTAAAGTCAAAGGCATCCTCAGCAGCTGACCTTGAACACTTCATAGGGCAAGTTCTTCTTGATGTGTGCTTTAAATTCCTAAATTGGGGCTCATGCGTTGGTGACGCTCTACCCACGGTTAGGCGGACGAGCACTTTCAAGAAAAACCATAGAATCCCAACGCCACCATCCCCTGGTCAAGGTGAGACAGCAGTCCTGAATGCTCACCCACAAAATGTCATATGCAAACACCAACCATCCTCCATCTGAGTTTCAGCACGTGCCTTCAAATGGGCCTGAGATTATGGTGCTGCCTGTGTGGCCTCAGAGGCAGCTGCTAGGGTCACAGAGAGCAGCTTAAAATCATGGGCAGCTATAGCTAAACAGTGGCCACATGAGCCTCAGCTGCAATAAGACGGGATTGTAAATTAAAGCGAAATAGACCCCTTCCAAAGGGAAAACATGAGACTGCACCCAAGTTTAGGCTGTGCCTAATTGATGAGAATAGTTAGGCTTAATTAACCTCAATTTCCAAAAGAAGGGAGGAAAACATGGAGGTTAAGTTTTTTGCCCAAGGGCACTTTATGTTACATAGTGTTTCAAAGACCAGCATTTTGAGTTTGGACTCTAAAGCACTGGTTTCAAAACTGGGATTGAAAGGGTTTCCAGGCAAGTATCTTTGGCAAACCAAAGAATGTCACCGCCCAGAAAACCAGCCCAGTCTTTCTCACTCCCAACCAACAGGACAATGCTTAAGGTCAACCAGATCTTGTCTGAGATGTCTAATGTTGGGCACAATTGAACATCTAGCATAGTTGAGCCACTACTACAAGTGCAGTGACAAAGAGTAAGTAAAGTCTCTGTTTGTTCCCCATTTTATGCAATTCTGATAGCTTCACAGCAATTAGTTGAGCAATTAGACATGCATTTTGCATGCACAATTGCACATCTATACTGTCTGAGAATCTGGTTCCAGGCTAATGCTTGCCAACAGTATCAGGCCACGAGCGTTTGAGCAGGATGCAATGTGGCCCACATTCAAATGAGATGTCTCACTTCTATACGGATGGTTTCTTTTAAATGTCCCCATCCAAACAGCAGCATTGTCAGCTCCCTGCAGCCCCCACTGTCCAAGAGCTAATGTGTCTTCTGGTCACCCAAGGCAAGAGACCTCTCTCTCACTCCGAAGCCAACTTACATGCCGCAAAATTTTGCCCTCTTTTCCTTAATCAAACTGGTGATGGGTTTGGATATGATTTCTTCAGTCTGAAGACCCTCCTGTCATGGCCACATGCTCCTCATTTTGCATGACATTTTTGCTTGCACAAACAATCCTTTGTACGTGCAAAAGCTCGCATTTGTGCTTGCCAGTCAAGCAAGCCATTGTCTAGTTAGCCTGTCTTTGTGCCTGCAAAAATTCTAGGGCAAATGCAAAGGCTGGACAGAAGAGCCTTTGGGATTCCCAATTTTCTTAGCAGCCAAAGACAAACGCACTTCTAACTCACAACGACCTTATCACAGTGAATGCAAGCACACATCCATCCATCCCAGCACAAAAGCTGAAGTCCACCTGTCCAAGCTGATGGGAGCCTTGCCTCTGATTTCCTAGAGATGCCTGAATTTCCCTTCTGTGGTTTTTTTCAAGTCTTCTCTTAGCAGAAACGATGCTCCTCAGTTGCATGTGCTCTGCCACTTGCAGCAGCCGAGGCAGCCACATGACCCGAAGTAATTAAGGCACCGAGCGCTCCGGCCGGCTTGCTCTCGCATTCTGTTTGGTCACAAAAGAGCAGTCATGGACCGTTTCGACCGAAAACAGACCTGAACACAGAGACTTCATTGTCCTGAGGCCAGAAGAGATGGCTGCTGGGAAGAATTTGAAAGGCATAGGTTTCGGTATATATGTTGCTTTTCCATGAAACTATATACACTTTTGCAAATTATAAGCTGTTTCCTGTCTATGTTCCAGCACTTCGGGCTCAAATTAAAATCTCCTTAAAATCGGACCAGCAGGAGGGGGAAGAAGGAGGAGGTGTTTGCTGGAGTTCTTGAGCAAATGGGAGGAATTTAAGGTCTTGTCCTCTCTAATTCCTCCCCTATAAAGGAACGTACTTCACCAGGTTGCCACATACTGAAATAAACTTGGCAGCGGTGAGAGAAGCAATGTTTTCCTTCGGGTTTTTAATGCTTTTGGCTTGGACTGCATTCTCATTGCTTCTTCCTATTGCATTCTCCTGCCTTTCCATCCAGGTGTCACTTAGCACACTGGCCATTTTGCCCAGAGACACAGCAATAAAAGAAACCATTCCACCAGGCTGTGATGTTTTCCTTCCCCTTTGCCACTGGTGACCAGCAGGCCTCCAGGCAGGAGGCGTTGGCCAAGGGATAGGTAATGTTTTATATGCCCCTTGCATGGGGCTTGCTTGCATACCAATTACAGCCTGGCGCGCCTCTGTCCCCCCGGGGGCTGAGAACATCTGGAAGCATTCACAGTCCAAGCACAATCTGAGCCAAGTCCCAAATCAGAGAGAAAACAAACCAGGGAGCCCGGGAAGTCAGCAGAGCGAGGTTCACTGAGGCACACTGGGGACCTGCCTCTGATGTCTCTGCTCCTCTCTCTGCTGTGTGATGGGAGTGCTATGGGGTGAAGATATCCACCTGTCTGCTGACCTCACGCTGTGCCTCTTTGCCATCTCCAGGGATCCTCTCATCAGTGCGAAGGATCTATCTCATGGGCTGCTTCCCTTCTGTCCTCGAGAAGGACTCGGTGTCCCAGTCTCCACCTCAATATTCACACATTTCAACCCTTGATCTTTTCCGACCTCCTGAAACTGGTATCCTGTTTCCCTGGATCAGGTTTTCCAGTGCATCCTGGGTACCTTGAGAGAGCACACAGCCCCACTGAGACATGGACAGGCACTTCAGCTCCCAGGAGAGGGCTGTTCTCTCTAACACCAGTGCTCAGTCATGACCCATCTTCAGGCACCTCTTTCAGTCAGTGGAAAGATCTCAGCACCTGCCAGAGGACAATTCGGGCCATGCACTTTACACACTGACCTGAGGCTGGTGTAGTGCCTTGAGGAACTGGTCTCTCTTTGTTGATTTTCCTCTGCAGGGATGGACACCAGCTTTCTAAAGTGACACTGCTATGGAGACTGCAGTGCTGTGCAGAGGTAGAGTGCTCAGTGCCAGTTGGCTGTGCCAGTGCAGAGCTCTAGGCCTTGTTCAGTTCCGTGTTGGCCTGGCTGGACTAATACTGTGCTGTAAACACCTATTTTAAAAGCTGAAGCTCAAACACGTAAGGAAGCCAAAGAGAATGGTTTGGTGTAGAAGAAAATATGGACTGGCCTTCATGTTTTTTCCCTGATAGTTGTGTTCATAATGAAAGATAATGCCATACCAGAGGCATCTATGGTCCAAATACGTGCACGATTTACAGCCCAATGTGAGTTCTCAACACAGATTTCCATCCAATATTACAGAAACCAGGAACAGTCTTTCTAGGTGTATTCTTAGTGGAGAAAGTTGAAAAAAAACGTGGAGAAACTTGAAAAAAAACATGGAGAAAGCTTTTGGATTATTTTCTTTGGCTTCTGCTCCATTCCACATACACATAAAGACAAAGAGATAAAGACAGGAGGTAGGCAGTTAATATGTTGGCTTGCTACTCTAATTAGAGTTTCAGAGTCCTGCAAGGCAGGCAGCACAACCGTGATCTTATCCCACCTCAGCTTTCTTGATTAAGTTCATCTGTAACAGGCCATTCCTTCATTTGCAGGTGGCTCAGAGTAAAGTACGTTTCAGAGGAATAGCAGCAGAATCTATGTCCTCCTAACTTGGAGTAGGGAGAGGAGACTGATTTTGCAGTGCCTGATGCTTGCAGCTCATGTTCCCACAGGACCCTGGCCTTGGTAATTCCAAATCTTGAGTAAGATCCTTGGCTCTTCAACATGGTGGGAACAGCAATCTGTGTTTCTTTAAGTCATGGGGTGACGGGAGTGTCTCTGCCAGCTCTGTTTGACCTATGCTCATTTATCCCTCTTGCACACTCTTCTTTGCACCTGAATATTTTTCCTTTCTCTTTTGACATACCTGCAACTTTGAAGGCAGAGTGGATGGTTGCTATCATGAATCCAGCCCAGGACAGAACCAAGGAAAGAAACAGACAATCTGGTTGGGATACTGTGGTGTATCAAGAGCGAAGGAGGTAAAAGTTCCTCCACCAGGACACAGGTAACCTGGTAGACAAGGACACGTGTTCATTTCAGAAAATATAAATCAGGATTCAATTGTGGCTTCATGTTTTATGTGGGGAATTTCATGGCAGCAGATAGACTTGTAGGCTGGGAGACCAAGTCAAGTCCATTTATGTGGTCATCACAAGCAGGTACAGAACCAGCAACAACAGCATTTCCCTTCCTGTGCTCTCATCTTGCTTCAGCTCTGCTGCTAATGCCAAGCAACGCTGAGAGCAAAGAAATTCCTTCATTTTTGCCAGCTTCATCTGGAAAGCCCAGAGGTCTGAACTCAGCTAAATAAGTCAATTTTTCTAAAGCTGAATTTTATAAAGGAGGAAAAGTAATACAGAGAGCACAAAAATACAGAAAGCATGCTGTCACTCCTCCATGCCTGCGGTGTGTCTTCTGCTGGAGGATGCAGAGGTGCAGAGTTGATGTGCAGAGCTCAGAGGAGGATCCTTCCTACTTATCTACCAACAATTGCCCTGGGAAGAGTATGTCTGTAGCCACATGCCTGCTCTGGCCCCACCTCCAAAGGAAGTTGCAGCTGCAGTGGGCAATTCCCAGAGCTACCCAGTCCCCAGATGCTCTTGGGACCACCTTGCTGCTCTGTTCCCCCTGTCCATGATCAGCTCCTTGGGATGTGGTGTGCAGGTTCCCTTGCTTTGCACCTCATCGCAACCTGATGCGTTAGTCCCAAAAGAGTTAATAGGTCTACCATGTTGTTGTGGGCTTTTTCCCCATACAAACCAAAACACAAAAGCCTATGTTGAGAGGCCTGCCGCCGACAGGTATATTTTGTCTCTCATTAGGGTGCTCTGAAAAAGTACCAACGAGTCAGATTTTTGCCTAATGAGAAGAGAGAGAGGGAGAAAAAAAAACCTGGGGAATCCCCTTCCATTACACTTCCATTATATTTTCCACTCTAGCGAACAAAACAAGGTAACTTTAGGGTTTTTCTAATCAAGATGGTTAAGTGCTGTCTGAAACCAATGCAGACAGGGTTTCCCTTTAGTCTTTCAGCAACACTCCATATGCCGACCTCAAATCCTACAAGCAACAGTGGGTTTTAAGTGTGCAGTTGAATTTGGCCATGCCCTTCTCCCCATTTGCCGAGAGCTCCAGGGTAAAGCCTGGTCTGTGAACACCCTGTGTGTGCTAGAGAATGAGGAACCTCTAGATGTTCCAGTAGAGGCTGAAGACGAGAGAGATTTAAGCTGATTAGACCTGTTCTAGGTCCCTAATCATGCTAGGACTCTGGAGACCTACCATCGGCCAGGGCAGAACTGATTAATGTTATACCTGGCTGTCCAAGCTCTGTTTGTAGACAGGGAAATCAGCATCTCCGGAGACCAGTTTATCCAACCTTTCTTGCTTCATTCCTGAAAGGTGATGAATTCTTCCAGTCTAAACAATCTATTCTCTATTAATTGATCCCAAGCTTTCTTATGCTAAGCATCACATGTCTCTATATACCTCCATATACTCTTAATTTTGGGTCAAAAAACAAAGAAACAAACAAACAAAACACCAGTGGATGCAAATATTGACTTTACCTTATACCTGATTCCCCAGAGTGGCAAGACTCCTTTAATATAGTTCCCCTTCCTCATGGAAGAGGAGCACAACTTGAATGTATCAAGTTCCAACCTGCAGGGAGAGTTTATGAGCCGGCCGTAAAAGCCCGAAATGCGACTCCAAGATGTGTCTTCGAGAATATTGCCATCGAAAGCCCCTCAGCTGAAAACCTTTCATAGGAAAACCTTCACTGGAGCAGCCAAAGGAGAATACTGGTGTCTGAGTACAGACTGAGGAATCAGCAAATTCATTTGAAATTCAGATGCCAGCACTAAGACACATATGGAAACAGGCCCTACCCCTTCTAATCTAGATGATCATGGGGATCGAGTTCCTTGCAGGACCCAGGCCTCAGACAGACAGGGGATTTAGGCAATGGATGACCTTGAAAATGCCACAGCATAAATCACCATGCAGACCCAGGAGGGTGGGTCTGTTTTCCCCATATAAATATTTAAAGAACACTCATTTTTTCTAAGTGATAGATGACAAGCAGGTGGCCTGAAAACTGGAAATATTTTTGCCATTTGTTCAGGGAGCTTTCTACACAGGTTTTGCATTTACTTCTTTATCTATTTTTTTATTTATTGGTGGTTTGCCATGTTATTCTCCAAGGCCAGGAGTTGGTTTTGGAAACTTTCCTGGAGAACGGCGCTCCTGCTCTGGGATTGCTTTCTAAGCCTGGTTTTGATTTTAAGCAAGCAAGATCTGATTTCCCTGCTCTGCTCCAAGCTACCTTGCAGATCACTCTTTGGGCCAGACCCTCAGCGCTCACTCCATGGTCGGGACTGTGCTGATTTCATTAGCGCATGAGTACAGCCAGATCTGATCAGCCCAAAGGGCCCAATATCTTTTCTTTGACATTAGGCAGTAACAGGTGCCCAGTGAAGAATATAAGGGCCAGGCAAGTGCACAGTCATGCTTCCCTGGAGCGCTCTCCCACCCTCCAATGATCAAAGACAGTAGCTTTGTGCTCAAAAGCCCCTTATTTATCCAGTTAGTTGTTGAACCCATGCCAACTTTTAGCCTTCATAGTCTCCTGTGGCAAGGAGCTCCTTTGGTTAACTTTTGGGAGTTTTTTGGGTTTGTATTTGTCTGCTTGCTTGTTTGCTTCCTTCATGTTTTTCCTCCCTTTACAGATATCTATAAAATCCTCCCTTGGCCACCTTGTTTCCCAGCTGAAGAGTTCTAGTCTTCTTATTTCTCTTATGAAAGCTCTTCCCTGCTTCTGACCACGCCTGTCAAAGGAGCATGAGACACAGGTATGATATCCATCAGTAAATCCCACCACCTGATGGGTCTGGGAAATGGGGCAAAGCTGTTTGTACTTCCACTGTGGCAGAGCTTGTATCTATACATACACAACACATCTCTATCTAGCACAAACATATCTATAAAGGGGATCTCTACCCCAGTGGTTTTACAATGTAGATAGGGACTGGAGGGAACAAGATAAGACACAAATCATAAGGCAGAGGGCAAGATATTTTGACTTCAAAGTCCATTTGCAGGGTAGGTTAATGAAACAAATACATAAGATATATTATCCAAGCATTAATGGAGCCATCCACCAAGGCCATTTCCTGGACCGAAGCTGGGTTTTAAGAGTGGGTAGGTGAACAGCACTGTAAAAGCACCCTCCATGAGATGAAGTGGTGCTGGGACAGGGCCCAGAGAGAGACTGGCAGGGAGAAAGCAGTTCATGAGCTTCAGTCTGCCCTAGTTTATTTCCTCCCCCTCCTTGTTAGTATGAATAATAACAAGATAACATGAGGGGGGTTGCTGGCGAGGCTGGTGGCAGGACTCCTGAGTCCCGAAGGAGAGTGTATGCAATTATCTGAATGAGTTAAGACCGAAGACAGAGATAACCAGTACGAATAAATGAGCAGAGATGAGATCAGGCTGACGTCATTCACCCCAGGCAAATTTTGGACCTCTCTCCGGGTGGAAGTTTCGCTAACCAGCACAGTGGAAATAGGAAATTAAAAACAATCCTCTGAACCATGAATTTCACCATTGAGTGCTAACACAACTCTCTCCCCAAAGCCAAGGAGGAGGCCAAGTGGGGGAGGAAAGATCAGGTTCCCATTTATCTCAGATCTATCTCCCGGTCCCCAGCAGTGCTTTGACACGGTTGAGTGGCTTCCAATGAGTCACTTCCCTTCAGCCTCCCCTTCCAATTTTCCTCTACCTTGTGTAGTTAGACGTTAGGCTCATGAAGGTAAGACACAACTCCCTCTCCAGTGGTCAGACCTAACAGTCCTGACACTTGCCAAGGCTCCAGTAATTGTGCTAGCAATTTTTTGGAAGTGTTAAGCACCACTTGACAGCAACAGCAGTCAGAGAGACTCAACAAGCTTTCAAAACAAAGCCAGAGGAGAAAATTGAGCTACTGCTGTCTTTTTTTTTTTTTTTTCAGTGGAAGCATGTGTATGGAGAGCAGAGCTGCTGACTGGTCTCCCAGTGACTGGCATGCGACCGCTCAGTGAAGCCATTGGCCATGGATGCGCAAGGGTTGTTTCCTTCTTTTATTTCACCAGTCATATTTATAGATTTGCAGAATGCTCTGTACAGTTTGCAAATGGCTCCTTCATACAGCTTTCTCCATCTTTAAGATTTTATGATGTGGAGCCAATCCAGCATCTAGACCAATAATGATAGCCCACATCTCAGCCAAGCCTTTTCTTAATTGTCCACAGGGCTGGCAAGGAAATATAAACATTCATACAAACAGCGACATTACTAAAAAGGCTTTTACCAGCTGGCATCTTTCCCTGCCAGTCCTGGGGCAGCTTCTTACTGTATATTTCCTAGAGCTCAATCCATTTTGGTCTTAAAATAGCTCAAATGATGGTGGTTCCCTGAAAAAGAGAGAGTTTCTGCAGAAAATATAATGGCCAGAGACTTGCCTTCTGACTCTGTCCATTGGGGGAAGGCTTTATTACTCCTTTACTCACCTTCAGACCTCTCAGCTTCTTTTTCATACAGTGTGGTAGGGCCAGGTTTTTGGGGTGTCTGTTGGGAAGGCCTAGCTTCCTCCCTCCCCCATCCTTCTCCCACATTGTTGGGGCCACATCTCACACATTGGAGTATCAGAGCCATGGGGTGTCCCAGTGTCAGCTGCAAAGTGTCCCTGGTCCCATTTACGGTCTACAGGCACTGCCACGGTGCAAAAATATCCTTGTCTCAACAGAGGGTAGTTTGTATTGGAGGAAGTTTGGCTGTACCACCAAGGCATACGTCTATGCCACCCGTTTCTTAAACTGTATTCTTTTGTTCTCAGCACCTCCTGAATAAGGTTATGTCCTTTGTTCACAGCACAGCTTTCTGTCACTTCTCTCCCCAGCCAGCTGTCCTGCAATTTCTTCCTGTCCTGTCCTGTCCATCTTCCACATCTTCCAGCTCACTTCCAGATTTTTTGATTGTCTGTCCTCCCACTTCAGCTATGCACCTTTGCCAAAAGCATGCCCAAGGCCAAGTGTTGTGATCCAGGTGTGGCTGTATCAGCAGCCCTGACAAATCCTTCCCTAAATTTCTCCAAGACTGAGATGCTCACAAAGATCATCATGAAACCTTGACATCACATGGCCTTGTACTTTTGTGTTCATCTCTCCATACCCACCTATTCTATCCCGCTTCAGACTGTAAATTTGCTGGTATAGGATGGTACTCTTAATTTGGGGGTTTAAATAGCACCAGGCAAAAGGAGAGAGGAATGGGGAAGGGAATGAATTAGGTTACTCAGTGTCCCCTCCAGATCAATGATTATTAATAAGAACCACCATCAAACTGCCCGTCTTTCCTGCACTTAGAGAGACAACCCCACCTCACCAGCCCAGACCTTGTGTACCCCATCCCAGCAAGGGCTAAGCTTCATTTCAAGTCCAACTCAGGCTATACTTTGTGGCATTAAATGAGAGTTAAGTGCTGAGCAGGCTTTATGCAAACTCTGGGCAAAAAGGGAAGTTTCACCACAAAAGCATTATGAGAGATCATCAACTCAACTGCTGCAGCACCTCATTTTCAATTGCATGAAAGCTGCAGGATTCAGACTCCAATGTCAGGGGGCCAGGGGCTTCAGGGTTTTGATCGGGGCATATGTCCCCTTGCAAATTACCCACCGAAGACACAAGCAAAGCTGTAGGCTGTCATGTAATATGAGGCATTTTACTGCAGCCGGGTTGGGGTTTTAAAATAACATGATACCATGCAACAAGCAGTTGGGGAACGGAGCTAGAGAAAGTGCCACTCCAAGCCTTGCCTGCTGGGAGCCAGTGGCAGAGCCAAGAAATAAACCCACAGCTCCCAAGACCCAGACTAGCAGCTGAGCCACAGGATCATTCCTCTCCCCCTCCTGCAATCACAGCAACTGCCCCACCGGAGGGCCTGCAAGCTCCCCAGCATACCAGGACCCTGCAGGCAGAGCAGGCTTCCAAAACATCCCTGCCAGAAAGACTGACGTGATGCTGGGGCTTGTCCCTATGGCGTAGAAAGGGCTCTTGCTGCTACCCAAGAAATAATCACTCTGCGTCTCTGTGCCGTGCTTTCTGGCAGGGCCCAAGGAAGCCTGGAAAGCTGCAGTTGCTTCCACCTTCCAGGTAGTCAGCTTCCTTTCTCGGATACAATAAACCCAGGGAGTCTGGGTTCCTCTGTGTTGTACAAAGATTCTTCCCATACCACTAAAAAAATGCAACCATCCCATTTCATTCGCCATGTTCAGAGAAGGAACATGCCGGCCCTGCACGCCATCACGTTGTCAATGTCATGGAGTAAGAGAGGTGTAATTGGAAGTTGAAATGCGTGGTTTCCTATTTCCCTGAATAGGAAAGCATCAAGCTGGGCAAGTCCATCGAAAAGAGTTTTCACCAGCTGTCACCATGTGTTCTCTTTCGTTCCTGACAATCCCTTGGAAACACTCAGGTGCTGGGTTAGTGCAATGCCAAGCACTCACTCTGCAGCTGAACTCAAGGGGAGGTGGGTGCCAAATGTACACCAGTGAGCAATGTCCATTGTGCACCAAGTCATTCAGAGACCTCACAGAAAACAAACAAAGAAAACATATGCCACCATGAATGTTGCACAGCAAGCCTATTTCCAGGTATTTCTGATCTCCTAACCTTAAGTTTGCAAGCAGAGCACTCTATTCACTTTATTTTATTTGGCATAATACCAGCAGAGTTCCTTCATGCCTCTGTTACTCAAAAGATTGTGTCAGCTCTTCTAACCGCATCATTGTACTAGGAATGTGTATTCAGCTGGACATTCACTGTAAAACCTATATCTTTTGCATAGTCACCATCTTTGGGAGAACAGCTTTTCCTTTTTTCCAATTCACCTTTCATTTTTGTTCAAAGATAATGTGTGCATAGATATATGCATGTGGCCCTGTTAAAACCCATTTCCACATGCAACCAACTATCACTGTTCAGCTGGTTATTAGCAGCCAAGGGGTTGAGCCAGACGGACACATAAGTGCAAACTTGTGGTAATGACAACATTGCCCTGGCACACAAATGATAGGGTTTCTCATCTCCTCTGCTTCATCGTTCCCTAGAAGACTAGGTCTTCCAGATTGCAACCTGGTGCTCTAGGTTACTAGGGGCATTGGTACTATGCACAAAGTAGATGGGTGGCTAGATGGTTGCAGACTTGCCAAGCCAACAAAAATAGCTGAGCAATGCCACAGCTTAAGCCAAGAATGGATAACTTCTAAATTCTTGCAAAACTTTTTTATTCCCAGCCAGGTGTTCAGGGACCAGCCAGATGCAGCTTAATGCTGCAACTTTCCTAATAAACCCCACCAGACCTAACCTGGGTCTGCATTGCTCCCACAACAAACACACACCCAGGATGGTAAGTCCACCTGTGAACTGGATACTGGGGTCCGCATCCAAATTTAAGGTTGACTAACAGGCAACCCAAAACAATCTATACAGAGACAGTGAACATGAGATACAGCCCCCTCTCTTGTGTTGACAATGCTCTTTATCTTGGATAAAAATGTCAAGGCTTCCCAGCTCCATAAATCGTTTCCATTTGTAAGGACACAAGGAAAATAACACACATTAAGCAGACCATAAACTGCTCTAGGCATTGATTCCACACAAAAATCCTCACATTTGGAGCATGACATCAATTTGGCCCAGTGGTCACATGAAGTCCCAGGCCTGCATCTCTCCTCTCCTTTTTGCTTCTTGGGTTATTGCTTACACACAATCTCACATTGTCCCCATTCCCCAAAGACTGCAGAGGAAGCCAGAGCAAGGCCAGGGATGTTTCTTCCCTGAGGCTAGAGGCAGCTCCAGAAGTGTGATGTAGAATTGGCAAGTCCATATTCAAGGGAGGGAAAGAAGAAAGAAGAAAATTGCTTTGGGACAAACCTTGCATAGCTGTTCTTTGCTTGTCATGTAGTGCCCAGCCTACCTGGCCTAGCCAGAACCTTCCTACAGGAACATTTCATCATCTGTCTGTGCACACCATGAGCTGCAGTCATGGATCATGGGTTACCTGGTTCTGGTGACACAAGACTGAGGTTTAGTGGGTCCATTCCTCACTGGGCCACAAACCATTTTGGGGAATGTAAATAGATCCCATTTCCACTTGTAAACTGTAGATAATATTTCTTTTCAGACCTTCTTTGCCTATTAAATTTATAATGCCTTTATGGCCAGGACTATGTCCATAGAGCACTCCACACCATGCATGCCCAATTTCACATGAGACACATCACCCCCACCACTTCTGACCTGCCCAGTCAGAGCAACAAGGTACCTTTTTATTCACAGTTTGGCAGGAAGCCTTTGCTATAAGTGTGAAAGAAAATTTGAATTCACAGCCCTAGACCCGCAGCAAAATATTTGAGTTGCTTTGGTATCTCATACCAGCTGGAAATAGCAAATTACAAACTAGACAAAAAGAACAATGTTGGTTCTAGTCTGTGTACGTGCTTGGAAAAATGCCACAGGGCTTCAGCAAGTGCAGCTCCATCTCCAGTAGCAGTGATGTAGGCTGTGGATAGCTCTGAATCCACCATCCTCTTAAAGAAATGCTATGGTAAGCAGCAAAGTGGGACAGTCATCCCTAGAGCCAACAGCAGGAAATTAAATTTGACACCTTTCTGGATATAAAATGCCAATTTTGAATACTGTACTCTCACTTTTGGAATAACTTCATTGGGACTGCAGCAGATTTTCCATCCTTTGAAGTCTTCAGAGCAAGACTGGGCCCATATTCAGATGACCTACTCTTGATGCCTCATTTAATCATTGCACATGTTATGCACTCAAAAAACCCCAAGAAATTCTGGTCGTTTTCTCTCCAGAGCTGTGACATCCTTGGATCCCTATGCAGTCAGTGAAGAGAGATAGTCATGACAATGAATTTAGCTTCCTAGAATTGTTGGCCTGCAATTGTTTGTTGCTGCCTTTCTGCACAATAGGCTTTGGCTTCACCTCAAACTGGTGGATTCAACAGAAGAATCATCAGAGAAAGTTCTCCAAGGTTTGGCTTATCTACCACATCAGGCTTCATCTTCATAATTGTCCTTTCCAACCTCGCTGCTCAGGGTCCACCACACAGAAAGCCTTTGGGAAGAACTGAGGAATGCCATAGAGATTTCCAACTAGAGAAATGTCCATCAGCTAAAACTTAGTCCGTTTGGGGACTTTCTGCTGGGGTTACAGCTTCAGCTTTTTAGTTAGCTAAGAAGAGATGACAGGTAAAGGGAGAAAATCAGAACAGTCACTTCCCCCTTCTGTGGAATGAAAGTATCCAACAGCTCCCTGATCTGTCCCCATTGGGGACCACCCCTCTACTCCATCTCTCCATCATGCATGAGCACCATAACAGGAGTAACATGATCACCATTTGTCTTCAGCAACGAAAGGGTTAAGCAGGGCCAAGAGTGCATTATAAACAGACTGAAAGTGTAACCTTTGCTTATAAATCATGTGTTCAGCCCCAGAACATGCCTTTAATCCTGTAATTACATTCAGAACTTGCTGTTTCAGTTAAGGAAATACGAGCTCCTCTCCAAATGGCACCGGGGCTGACCTTAAATGATACGTTAGCTCCCTGAAATGGCCGCAGAGCCCCACGGCTTCCAGCATCCCGTTCCCGGGCGGTGGGGCAGGGAGGAGCACATGCCCAGCTGTGTCACCCTGGGTTTTGTGAAACGCCCCTGCAGGGGCCCTGCCTCCAGCCAGCAGATCCCCAAGAGAAAAAAAACTGCCCGCAGGCGTCAGGGTGCCTTTGCAGCTGTGGCTGACGGGAGTCCAGATCCTCAGCGGCTTGGGAGCATGCTGGACCTTGGCTGTTGGCAGTAGGGCAACAGGACAGGCGTTATTAGTGGAGCATGGCATCTCCCCTTTTGCAGCTCTCCTCCTTTTGTGAGCACAGCCTGTCCCCATGATCCCAGGGGAATGAGCAATGGTCAAGAGCAGGGTAAGGGCAACCAGGCCAGCTCCCTTTGTGGTCCCAGCTCTGCTTCTGCACCAGCCTCTCCGTGGGAGCAGGCTGCTGTCTCTCTCTGATCATTGCATGGCTGCAGCAGGCAACACAGCTCATGAGACCATCCTCAGGATGGCCCCCAGTCAGAGTTCTGCCTGTACGTCTCAACTCCTACAAGTTGAGTAGGTATCTCAACAAATTAAAGGCTAGGAACTTAGGAAGAGGTTTCCACCACAACAGCACTGTGCAGGCAGCTGGCCAGCCCTGCCCTAGACAAAGATACAGTAAGCATTTGCTTAGGGCAGCAGATGCGTTGGGCAGTGACTGTGAGCACGCAGCATACTTTGCCTAAAACCAGAGCCATGTAAAGCCAGGCTGCTGCTGCCGCCGCCACTGGGGTGGAGTTTTATTTGACAGTGGCAGTTGTGGCTTCTATCCCTCCTTTTATCCTAGTGACAGCAGGAGCAGCAAGCCTATGTCTGCAGAGCTTTCTCTTCCCAGCTCTGCCCTTTTCCAACGTATCTCCCCTTCCTGCACGAGGCCAGAGCAAGGCTCCTAGGTGGTGTTGCTCGCAGTTGCTGGATTCAGCTGGAGCAGGTCAGACACTGCACAGGTAACCCCACCATGGGGCACAGCTCCCAGTACCAACACCCACCCAATGTCAGCCACAGACCAGAAGCATTCCCAGGAGGAAGACTGGATAAGGCCCCTCTTCTCTGGACAGAAAAGCTGCACAAACACCGTTGGGCTGCAGGGCTCAAGTCCATTCCCCAGCCCATTTTAATATCCATATAGGCTCAGAATAGGAGCTGGAGGATCTGCAGGATGTCTGTAGCAAAGCAGGAACCTGAAGCTAGACCCAAGGCCCCCAGAAACACCTTTTCCCCAGCCTAGTGTGCAGAGACATCTGTGCAAGGACCTGCCCGGCATGGTGGGGTAGTCACCTGGCCTTGGGTAGCTGTAAAACAATAACTGCGCAACCAAGGTTTTCATTTATTCCCAGGGCATCTATATTATCTTCTTCTGGTTAACCCCAGGGTTATTTTCAGCCCCATTCACCTCCTGTCCATATCTGTTTCCTGCAGAACATGTGCACCAGCAGCTTCTTACATGTGCTTGGGAAGGTTTTTCAGGTCTGATCAGGAACCTTCCACAGATGCGTTTTCTCCAGTAATTTCAGAGTTTCTGTGAGTGAATCACAGAAAAGAAAAAAAAAAAGGAACCATAATGGCAGTATGACCCCTGGCTCCCAGCTGGTCTGCCCTCAGATAATTACTTGAGCTAAAAATTGTTGAAAGTTTAGCAGAGCTTTCAGTTTCCATTGGGAAGTGAAGCAGAGTTGCTTCTTCCTAGACCCATTTAGTCTTCCTTAGGATATAACAATGTGCTGTTTCCGAGGCATCTCAAATGGACAAATGAAGCACAGAGCTAGTATCTCCAAAGAGTGGCTGGCAAGATCCTGCAATAAGCAGATGTTCTGCCAGCACCTCCTGAATTTCTGGAGCTCTTCAAGTAGTAAACAGGGTTATCACATTGCAATGAACTCCCAAGATCTCTCTGGATTGGATCCATTTTCCGTCCCATTCATGGGAGTGATCCAGGAGCTGGATGATTCATTAGCAGCAGCTGGCCAGAGCATGCAGCAACAGCACACCTCCTGGGTTTTTATGGGAGCACTTGTACTGTCCTCATTGCAGAATTCACAGCTGCCTCACTGCTGTCCCTACTGAATCCTCACTTAGAAGATCTTGCCTTCGCTTTATATTTGCTTTGCCAAGCATCTAAAGGGCAGGGAATGCCAAGGGCAAAGCTGGACCAGCAGATCATGGTCTGTTGTTGGTGACATCAAACAATAGAGTCTTAAATGTCACTTTGCAAAACATGCACTCGTGGCTCCCCTTTAAATCACACATGTATCCTTCACACTGGGCAAGAAACTCTAATATTCATACCGCCTCTCCCTAATATCTACCACATCTGCAGGGATGATGTGGTGGCCTGACCATCTATCTGAGGTCAGATGAGCCCTAAGGCAGAGGCTACCACTGTCTTACCCAGGGTCTGTAGGTAGTATGTGTTTCATTGTTCATACCTGTTGAGGCACCACAACAGCCTGTTGGCCTACATGGAAAACCAAGCTGCTGGGCTATTCTGCTTTGGAAATGGAATGAAATCAGTAAGGGCAGAGCATAATACAAGCAGCACAATGCTGGTCAGTGCAGTCCTGTGGAACTGGCTGTTGAAGTGATACTTGGTTTTCAAACTTGCTGTTGAAAACATTTCTTGCAATTGAGCCAGTTCGTATCAAATTCTTGAGTCCTAACCTCTAACTCAGCGACTAGGAATTTACTCCCTTTCTCTTAGGAAGCCTAAGCATAGTAGTTCTGCAAGGATCCTGAATTTCTGAATGTGTGATAATCTTCCACCTTTGCTCACAGTCAGGTAATTTCTTTCTTGAAAAAGCCTCCTTCAGCTTTTACAACCCATCTCCCCAAATACGTTTTTGTTTCCTCCCTCTTCCCATTGCAAAATGTTAGCATGTATACTAGATCTGTGCCTTTGCAGCAACACATGGCTGATAGCCTTTGAGGCTTGGCTCCCTTTCTGGGCAAGATTGCCTAGAACTGATCTGTCCCCCAGTGCTGAGGAGCAGGGATTGCAGCTACACAGCCTTTTTCAGAGTTACATCCCAATTTTTTTCAGGCCAGAAGTATTCAGTCTTGCCTGAAGCAAGAGAGAAATCTTCCATCTTATGCACAGTATACAGAGACATGGTAAAACTCAGTGGCATGTAATTCCTTCTAAGCCCATATTCCTGGTGACAGCAAGGCAGATCCATTCAACTTAGTGCAGGGAAAGGAAGAAAGAACAAGCTCTTCTTTATTCTAGGGTCTCCATCCTATTACTGCTGCTCCCATAGAATGCATTTGAACAGGTTAAGCTGTCCACCGCTAGTGCCCTGTGCTTCTGGGAGAATACCACAATACCATATCAATTTAGATTGTCAAACTTCAGCTGCAGTGGTATGGCAGGACTGTTGTAGAACTGATTTATGTGACCAAATGGATGTGGTGTGGTTGAATCTGGCTTCAGAAATCACAGCTTTTCCACAAAACCTCCTCCTCTTCCCTCTAGGTCTACTGTGAGATTTTAGCAGATAGCTCCAGGACAAGAGGAAGTGGACCTCACATAATGGGATTTTCCTGCCATGCATTTTGTGGAAGGCTGAACCAAGGAAAAGGTTCAGCTCAGACTGAACTTGCTGACTTGTGGACAGCAGCAGAAAATTGGCTGCAGAGCAAGAACTGTCAGATAATTCTCAATAGGATCCTTTCTAAGCAGGAAGGAAGTTGCTTGTGGAATACCACAAGGATTAGCACTGGGCCTGCACAGCTTTTAATTATTTATATTGTATAAATTAGAGCTGGGGAGCACTTGGAGGGAAAAAAAAACCCTTACCTGGCAAGCCAACTCTTCTTCCTCCAAACCTAGCTTTCGCTCTCTTTCATGCCTACTCTATCCCTTCTCCCTTTCAGCCCTCTACTCTCCACCATTATCCACTTTTTTTTTCTTTTTACCTTCCTTTGCTCTAAGATTGTAAGACATGATGCTGTGCGCTCATACAGTCTATATAGATTGCACTCCACCAGCTTGTGAGCCCAGGAGGGAAGCAGTCAAGGCTGTGCTGGCATTTTGACTTTTAACCTGTTTATTTCCAGTCATTAGTGATGCATAATTCATTAGATCCTTGCTGCAGTAGGGCACCATGCCTTCCTGTAACACAAGAGGGTTTCTGCTTCAATGAGCCAGCTCTAGGCAGGAACCTCACGCTGCAGCTGATCTCTCTGTCCCAAGTACTTCCCTAGTTATGTCCTCTTGGACATGACACAGTCCAGACTGTATTCCTTCCAGGACATGGGTGTGGACAGATAAGAGTGCAGAGGGACTGAGACTTGGATTTAGCAATTGGGAGGCTGTCTCCTCCTGAGAGGTGGTCCAAGCCCATGCAGAACAACACTTCCATCACTTTCAAAGGGCATATTTATTTCCAGTCCCACTGAAACAGGGGGTTGGGCCTTGTTCTTTAATTAAAAGAAGAAGTGATAGGAAACAGCCCCTTTGCTTTTTAGAGGTAGGACCTGGGCTTTTCTCTAGTGTTGTCCCACTTTAGTGGATCAGCTGGCTGCAGAGGTTCAGGGCTGAACATGAGCCACCTGTGGAGTCTGATTTCTAGCATTTGCTCTTTTCTTTAACTGAGGCAATATGGCTCTTCAGTGAGCAAACCAACTCAGCTGCAGCTTCACAGGGTGAACACACGATCAGGAGGAAAAGTCAAGAGCCATGAATTTTGCAGTGAAAAGGAATCATCTGAGCACTCATCTGACTTATCTAGCATTTTCCCAGCAAATGCTTTTTTTTTTTTAAAAAGGGCTGAACTAAAACACAAGAGATACACAGCCTCAATTTAGGGGCACATGAACTGATTTCTTCACATAAGACTAAAGAAATAAACATTCCGCTTGGGAGTAATATCAGCTCCTACATAGTCACACCAAGTCTGAGTCTGATTCAGAGAACAGAAGAAAACAAACTCCAAGAACATCAAACAGCCAAAGTAAGTGAGAAGAGTGGAACGGGAAACCCGGTCAGTGGTTTCCCTTATGTCCTGAACTTCTCATAGGCCTGAACCCTGAGCCCACAAAATAAGCACAAACATTTTTCATTACAATAGAGTTATTTCAAAGCATTGGGATCTTTAGCAATTGAGCTTAATGCTGTCTATACAGCCCCTACCAGGAGCCAAAGGGTATCAGTTTCATAGCTAAGGTGGCTAACTAGAATCGGACAAGGACTGAGGTTTGGGATTGCTTGTCCCTGTGCTCTACAGCCACTCATCCAGCAGCAAGGCAGGTAGAAAGTGATGGGGTGGAAATGGATGTTCCTCTCAGACTGATCTTTCCTGGGAAAAGCAAATTCATTGAGGCAAAAGCTTTTCTGGCCCCAGTACATTCTGTTTCAATGAAACATTGGCGCTTCCACTCACAGGAATGGAGATTTCCATCCCAAACCAGTGTGCTGATATCCTTTCTCTGATGGCAGCCAAAACTTAATGCCTCAGAGGAAAGCAAACTGCCACAATGCACCTGGCCAATTTTGCATGGCTGAAAGGAGTGGAGGAAGGGGCTAATTCCTTCCTGGCTCCCAGGATGATCCGTCCGCTGATGCCTGAGATCTCATTACTTCCTTTTTTCCTTGCATGTCTCCAAATGTTTCTGACCCAGTGTTTATCCTGCCACACTGCTGAACTTGCAGCAGGAGTGTTGGGTTGAATGAAATGAATGATCTTTTGTTTGTCTTTGCTCCAAGCATGGGAGCCTCTCAGAGGGATCAGATTCTGACCCAACTGTGCCTCCCTCCATCTAGAGACTTAAGCCCTATTCAAAACTAAGGCTGGCACTCTCAAGACCCATGACAAGGTTTCCTATCAATGTCCTTGTGATCTTGCAGTCATCTAGTCCTGGATAGGATCCCAGCAAAGGCAGAGGAAGCACATGTGATCAGATGAGGCCCAGGAACAGAGTCAGAGTATCTGAGGAGCAACGGGAGCCAGCCAGCTAGCCCTTGGCATGTGCCATGTTCTGCAAGGGCTTGGGGAATGGCTTTAAACTATGCCTGGAAGGGGCCCAGAAGTCCCTCTGAGAATAACATGTTGCCCATTTCCTTCTAAAATGTATACTGAGCTAAGGACACAGACAGAGGCCCTCGTGGTTTGAATGCCACAGATGCCTGCCAGCACACCACCAGCTATCTTGATCATCACCACCAGTGAGGGAGGCTGTCAATATGGCTGTGATTTGACTGTGAGTAGGCCAGGGGAAACTGAGGAAAGGCATGTATTAAAAAGAAGTGCCTCGAAGGACACAGGAGGAACAGCCAGACCAAGAACACAACCCAACTCTCCAGAACCTCCCCAGTCCAGTTCTGGAGCCAAAAGATTTTACATCTTCCTGTTTATACATGTATAGTCAAAACCTGTCTCAAGAACCTGCCAAGCTTGCCAGTACAAACTCCAGTCCTCCTTATGCACTGAATGCTTGTTAGCTGCATCTCCCAAGCACACTCCATCCCAGTGGTCACATAACACAGGCATCAGCTGATCCACAATCGCAGATAGACTTGAGATTACAAATACGGATGTGCTGCAGTGTATTTTCAAGTCCCCTCAGGTGACATGACGTACACACACATCTGCACTTCACCGCATTGCAAGCTACCACATTCCTGAAAGTTTCTGGTGTCTGCTCTCTGTCCTGCATGCAATGCAAACACAGCCCCAGCTGTCATGACTAGCTGCACCAGCTAAACCACTTGTGTAATCATTGAGGTGGGAACCAGAGCATCCCATGTGTCCCTCTGGACATAGAGTAAACAAAAATCTCCATGGCTTTGCTCTGCTTGGACACAGAGGACATCACCTCCAAGCCCACAGGAGGGTTGTACAGGCATCTCGGAGAATGATGCTCACCTTGTGCCATGCAGCCACAGACCATAGCCAGAACTTGCCAGTTTTCTTTGTCTGCCACCTCCTGTTACCTTGACTTCCTAAGAAACATGACTGGTGTCATGCACATTTACTCTGCCACAGGTAGTTTTTAACCCAGTTGGTTACTTTCAACCAGCTTCCATAATGGGAGCTGAGAGTCATATCTAGACACCAACATTTGGGAGTGTTCATCTTGAACTGAATCCTACTCTTATAACGGAAATGTGGCTAAGGGGAGTTCAACTCTAATTAGCCATCAGAGCATCTACATGAGACTCCACATGTCCTTTGAAGAACCTCAGCCATGGGACAAGTTTCAGCAGGAACCTATGCCTTCTGAGAAATCAAAGTGAGCCAGCTGCAAGACAGAGCTCTGCAGGTGGTCAGGTACCCATCGTCCTGTCCTGCCCCCTTCGACACAGAGCAGAACAACCTCTTGGAAGCAGGATGAGGCAGAGCATGAGAAGCAGCCGTAGCACCAGAGCATACCCAAACAGCAAAAAGAGCCCTGCATGGGAAGATACTCAACCTGCCATCAAGTGGCTCAGCCCAAGGGCTACATGGAGGCAGGGAAGAAAGGCTCCTTCCAGTCAAGTCAAGCTGCAGTTGAAAAGCTTTGGCTAGGAACGGAAAAAGCTTTTGTGTGGAGGTTTAGTTACATGCATGATACATCCGTTCTGACGAAGGCTGAAGGGGGCGAAGTGTTTCCATTTAAACAACAACAGAAAGGGAAAGTTTCCACGTCCCTGTTCTCAGGATAAACAGAGGGGTGGGTGACAAGGGATTGTAGTCTATTGTTTGCTGACAACTTTGCTTTGTATTTCCGAAACCAAGCAATCAAGGACTCAGATGGCTGCCAGGCTGCCTACAAACCCCACCTTCCAGTCCCTCAATTTTACAAAGTGCCTTTTATTTTTAACATAGTTCCCTAAATTAACAGGCTTATGCGATCTCACTGCGTGTCACACTCTCTCCATCTGTCCCCATCATTAGCAGCTCTGGAACACATAGGCCCTTTCCACTGAGTTTGCTCAAAGGGAAGAGATCTTAAAGATAGGAAACTACTGCCAGATTTGTGAAAAGAAGCATCCAGAGAGAGGATACAGCCTGTATTAGGGATCCCACTGCATGGTAGGGTGAGACATGAACTCAGCCATACCAATCCACATACAGGTGCACCATCACTTATTACATTTAGGCTCTAAGGCCAGGCTGCCCAAGGGTCACAGCCTTGATCGAAGTGTAGCGAGACCTAATATGCAACAAGCCAAAACCAAACCATGCTCCCCACAGTGTCCGAGGTGCTGCACCCCTCTGAGCACCAGACACTGTTGGGTTTGGAGATGCCTCTGGGCCACACATGGGAACACAAGAAGGCTTTGCTGGAGGAAAATAGCTAGCAGAACCTTGCCAGCAGCCCCAGGCAGGACTTGAACTCAGTGCCAAAGCAGTCATAGGCTACAAGACTTCACCTTAAGCATCCCAGCTACCCTGCTCAGGTTGTCCCTTCCCACAGAGGACAGGAAGGGCCAACTATGGCTCCTTACAAAGAGCCTGGCAGAAGCTGGTGGCTGCATTTGTGTGGCCTCACTCTTTGAGAGGAGGTAATTTCCGGCAGAGCAGAATCAAAGGCATTACGAAGCTCAGGCTCAAAACGGGTTCTCTGCTTTGGCGTTTGTTTCTAGTGCAAGTTCCTGGATGTCATGGTTTAACCCCAGCCAGCAATTAAGTACCATGTAGCTGCTCACCTGTCCCCCGCCCAGTGGGATGGGAGGACGATCGGGAAAAAAAAAAAAGTAAAACTCATGGATTGAGATAAGAGCAGTTTAATAAATAAAGTAAAATAAAACACTAACTAATAAAAATATAATGATATAGTAATGAAAAGGAATATAACAAAAAGAGAGAACTAAAACCCAAGAAAAGACAAGTGATGCGTAATGCAATTGCTCACCACCCGCTGACTGATGCCAGAGCAGTGATCCACGCCTCCCAGCTAACTCCCCCCTGTTTATATACTGAGCATGACATTCCATGGTATGGAATACCCCTTTGGCTAGTTCAGGTCAGCTGCCCCGGCTATGCTCCCTCCCAGCTTCTTGCACACCTGCTTGCTGGCAGAGCATGGGAAACTGAAAAGTCCTTGGCTTAAGATAAGCACTACTTAGCAACAACTAAAACATCAGAGTGTTATCAACAGTATTCTCACACTACATCCAAAACACCGCACTGTACCAGGTACTAAAAAGAAAGTTAACTCTGTCCCAGCCAAAACCAGGACACTGGGGAAGGGGAATAAAAAACTATCTGCTGAGATTTCTGACCTGGCCTCTAGGAAACAGTTCATACTGATGTCCCTCACAGACTGGTTCCAGGCGCTTGTACCTCGGGGTTGTGTCTGGTGGCCTCAATCTCTCTGATGGGAAGCAGGTTCCCCTCTCTTCCCAGAAGGAAGACAGGATGGTGCAATGTTTCCATCATCACAGAAGAGGGAAACAACAAGCTGCCACATGGATCTATGGCATGGCTGGACTCTGAGCCACTTGGCCAGAGGTCCTGTACTATTGGCAGCAATTCCCTGCCAGCCCCTCTGTGGCTCATTTTTCCAGCAGAGCCCTCTGAATCCTACTGCTCCTGCAGCTGCAATGCTCAGGTCCCAGCAACACTGGGATTGATACCACTAGATTTGTTACAGCCTCCCTCATTTTGCAAGACTGTTTCAGGCGCTCTTGTTTGCCGTGGGGATATTACTGATGTGCCCAAACAGAATCAACAGCTGAGACGAAGTTTCTCAAGCTGCCACCCCCTCTTGCAGCAGCAAGAAGCTAGATGAACAAGCCTTGGCTTCAAGGAAGGGGCTGAGCCCATCAGCTCTGTCTCACACCACCACAGGAGTGCAAAGCTGAGCAACTCAGCCCTTTTATTTTTTGGCACCACCCCAGGAGTGGGTGCTGTGGGCACAAAGCAGCTCTCCATGGTTCAGAGAAGCCAGCTTCCTGACAAGGGCTACCCCCAGTGGGATGGCATCCCAACATTTTTCTACTTCTGCCTCTTTGCCAGCCAAACTCCATCTCCCTAGTTGCTGCTTTCTTGTGTGTCTGTCTCGTTCCCAGCTGTGCTGAGGCTCCTCCATCCGCTATCAGGCAGTGGAGCTCACCACAAATTACTGACTCCATGTGTCTGCAGGAAACATGCCTCGTCATTGGGGGGTGGGCAGGAAGAGGAGAAGGGGTGTTAGCTTTATGCCAAACACACATGCAGTGCTCCCTCCAACTGCCATTGTTTTCCCTGCAAGGCTGCTACAGCTCCAAGGAAAGCTCCCTGAACCCACAGAGCAACTGCCAGCTCAGACAACGCAGCTCCAGGGCCCTAAGCCCAGCTGTGGCTTTGTGCCCCAGCCTGTGTGCTCATACACACTTTCCACTTCACATAGATGCTGCTTAGCTAACCAAAGACCAGGCTGCAGGAGTCAACAAACCTCCAAAGGGGAGGCTGTGAAGGAAGAGGGAGGCACTGCTATTTGATCCGGGGCAAGCAGCCCCTCTGGGCTGAGCACACCTCTCAGCAAGGAGCAGCGCTGCATGCCAAGGTGCCTCCACAGGGGGCACCTCTCACCATCTTGCTGATGATGTGATTCAAGAACAAACCTCTGTCTGCAGCCACTTTCCCTCCCCACCCTAGCAGTTTTCCTTCGCTTTCCTTTTCCTTCCCTTTCCCCAGGACAACTCTGCAGCCTGGCTGAATCCCATCAGCCCTTTCCTAGGACTGCAAGCATCTGTTGGCTCCTCTAGGATGGAGAAGACCATTTCTTGCTCCTGCTTCACCAAAGAGGTGCAAGAAGATTCGGAGCTTGGAGCTTTGCTTCTCTCCTGTTTCCTCAAACAAATGTCACTGGAATTGAAGCTGAGAGCAGAGGCTTCAGCTGGGAGCCTTGGAAAGACAAAAACCATTAGCCATCAAGGACTGATCTGCCAGAAATGCTGTCTAGTCTATTCTTCCAGAGGTTATCCGGGAAGATCTGGGGTGCTTATCCTACTTGCCAGGCTAAAACTGAGCAGCATCGGTGACTCCAGACTCCCTTCCTTCCTGCTGTGAGGGACCAGGTGAAATGTCTTGCCCATAAGTTTGGCATGAGGAGAGATGTTAGGAGAGCTCTCAAGAGATCTATGTTTTTAGTGTGCTCATGGCCTCCTTCAAAATAGATATAATGCAAAAGCTGGTATCTCCCCCCCCCCCAAAAAAAAAAAAAAAAATCACTGAAACCTTTTGTATATGTACTGCTGTCAAGCCCAGTCCAGGGTAGTCAAGGCTGGCATTAAGCAGACCTTTACTAGTTGGATTCACACCCCAGCTCTTCCTGCCTGGATTGTTGTATATTCCATTGCGGTTCACACTCCACCATGACCATTGCTCAGAGCTGAATCAGCAAAGCCTGGGTTTCTCCTTGAAAGCACCTAATAACTTAGGCTCTACGCTGAGACTTGAGAAGTGAGTGCACAGTGTCAACCTGAGCCACGCTTGTTATTGTAACCAAGGTCACATTTGGACTTAAACTCCTCAGTAAGTAATCCCTTACAGCCTCTTCTCTGCTCCTTTTGTTTTATGCCCTACACAAGATGGGCTTCTTGGTGCCTCCCAGTGTCTACCCACACAAGAGTTCTTAAATACAGAAGAACTGCTAAGGAAACAGGGCTGAGTCTGGTGCAAGGGGCAGATGTATTTTGCTGGAGCTGACTTTGAGTGAACTACTTCAAATACAGGAAAGGCTGTGAATGCCCCCAAACCTCAGTGTCATTCACCAGCATGCCTCCCCCACCCACTGATGAGTGGAAAGTGTCTGAGTTTGCAGCTGCTGGAAGGTGACTGGGTAAACATTCTAAATACTCTGGGGAGAAAAAAAAAAAAAAAAAAAAAAACACACAAACAAAAACAAGTAACATTTTGAAATATGCTGATGTCATTTAACCAACACAGTCACGGTCTCAGTGTAAGCTCCGCCAAAGGGCAACCAAAACTCCAGAAAGGAAAGCAGAGCTTGATCTCATCTGCAATTTCACAGAGCCTCTGACATCAACAGGAAAAATTAAAACCCCAGATGGGCGAGAGGTGAAAGTCATGCATTGCTTTGTCCAATGTTTGCTGATGTCTGTAAGAGTGGGACAGGGAGGAAAGGACCCCACAGATATTACATGAGGAGTGCCCGGTCAAAAAAAAAAAAAAAAAAAAATTTGAGTTCTGACAGCAGGCTTTTTGCTCTGCCTGGCTGCAAACTGGTTTCTTACAGAAGGGTGTTTTTTCATTATTGGGCTGAGCACCAGCAAAGGGAAGCACAAGTCGTGTTGGTCTCTACTGAGAAGACCATGGAAGGCTTGGCTGGCTGGAGGGCCGACACAGATCGTAAAGGTGAACAGCAGGAACCCATGGGCCTCACACTGAGATGAGAAGCAGGGGAGAGGCAGCCTGGTCCAGCTCCGCTCACCTCGGATTGTCATCAAGCCATGTTTCCCAATTCTCTCTCCATCTGTCCTCTCCCTGCCCAGAGGAGTGAGCAATGCTCTAGCCAGGACAGTCTGTCCAATGGGTAACTGGACATAGGGTTACCGTAATACAGCTCCCAGCAATAAGATAAGCTACCTATGTTATCCAGGACCTAACTTGGTAGACAGGGGGTAGAGAAGCAAGGTAGAACCTGCTCTGTTCTCGCACATTGAGCGGGTAACTCACCTCAGTGCCCCCACCTAAGAAGTGCGGATGATCTGCTGACATCCTCTGCAGTTACATCCCCCTCCTGAAGTGAAAATACAGTGAGGGGCTTGCATATTTTCTCAGTGATTTCTCACGGCTTATCACCATCAAAATGTCCGCTGTGTGTCTGGGCTCTCAGACATCCTCTGCAGCATGGCCACACAGTGCTGCCCAGGGGATTTAGAGGCATCATTCCAAAGCAAATGCTTGCTTGGCTTCATAACAGTGTCTTTGCAAGACAAGTCACACCGCTCCCTGCCTTCCCCATACAAGAGCAGCATTTATAATCAGAGCTTTTATTTTGTGAAGCAGAGCTGCACCCTGACCTCTGAGAGGGGAGGGAGAAGATGCCTCCTCTCTCCTGGAAGGAGGTCTGTCCTCGGTCTCAGTCTGGAATGGCACGGATGAGTTCAGCAGGGGCAGCATCCAGTGCTGGGAGGAATGGTCCCTTTGACACAGCCCATTTGAGGTTTGGAGTGAGGAACAGTGGTGGGAAGGAATTAAACACCATAAAAACGTAGAAGGAGTGCTAAAGACATACACTGCCATTTAAATAGGTCGGCGTGATTAAAACCTGATGTGTTGTAAGATCTTATGGGCATCTCATTAAAAACCTATTACTTAAAAAACACAGCTTAGATGGGAATGTTGTTAAAGGGCAACTTAAAATAAAACTGACCATCTGGTCCTCATTAGGCAATTGTCTATAACCACCGTGTTATTATAAAACCCACTGTGTGCTCCACATCTGCTTATCTCCTGCCTGCCCCTAAAAGGGCAACACTGGCTGAGACTCAAAGTCTGGAAGGGGCATGGTCTAGGGGAGGCGTAGGGGGTCTATGCTGGTGTAGGATTTCTAGGTTATAGTGATCAGCTCTTCCCACATTACCTGTCTGTCCATGCATCCCCTTATTTTATTTATCCCCATGCCTTCTATCCATACCTGCATGGTATTTCTGTTGCAGTACCCAATTTCTTTGTCTGTCTCCCAATGGAAACCACTCTTTTTTTCTACCTCATCCCCACTTTCAGCCTTGCCCAGTGCCCACAGCACACCTAAAGCACACAGAGTTAGCAACCCCAGTTGGGCCCGCAACTCCAGGCTCTTTCACCCCAACCCACAAGAGCGTGATCCCAAGACCAACGCCCTATGCTGCAGCCCCAGACCACCCACACTGCAAAAACACAGAGGGCATCAGCATCACAGGAGGAACATGATAAACAAGAACCCATCCCCAATAAACACTAGCCTGATAAGTCCAACATTTCCTGGAGGTACTGGACTCACATGTGGTGTCTAGCTACCAAGCACAGACTCCACCAGGGATTTCTTGTCCCAAGGCAGCAGTGGTGGAATAACATAACCACGTTGTCAATACCAAACCTACAGGTAGAGCCATCAAGAGTTTAATCAAAAATATTACAGGAAATCCTATTCCAACACAGCAAATCCTCCAAATATGCCCAGAAAATACTTTCTGTGTAAAAAATAAACAGGATCAACACCACCAAAGAAGAGAGATAAATATGACTAGGCTTTGTGTTTGTTAATTGTAAAGTTTAGGATGAAGGGGCTTTGTAGGAACAGCTGAAGGAGTTTCTACCTAAGGAAGGTGTACACTGACAAGAGTTGTCCCCAGAGAAGTTTGTCCTCTGGACATTGCCTGGGAGTAGGACCACATGCTGATTATGTGGTGACCCACGTGAAGCAAACAATGAACCAGTCCAGGGTTCATGCAAAGAGCCCAGTCAGGATCAAAAGGATACAGGGCCAAACGCAGGGCTAGAGACAAGCTACAACCCACATCAGAGGGACATATATAGGAGACAAGTTACCTGGAGCATAAGTTCAAGGTCTGTCCGGGAGGCGGGATCAGAGGCAAGGCTGCAGCCAGGCATACCTACAACACAGCTCAGGAGAGCACTAAATACCCTGCGCTGAGCTGAAATGGGGCTCCTGGGGCATGGGCAGAGGGGTGTGGGTGGAGGTCCCAGATGAGGCTAGTTAGGGCAATTAATGCCTATTAGTACACTGAGGGACCTGGCAGAAGAGCTTCTGTACCAAGGGAGATTGGAGACGGGAGTGTTGTGAGAGGAGGAGTGATTTCAGTAAAGCATTGAGTCTGCACTGGAACAACTCACAAAATCATTTTCTTCATCTCAGCATAATCTCCAAGCACTCCAGCTAGACCTGCAAGAGGGGCCCTGCCTGTGCCTTTCCTACATATATGTAACAGGTCAAAACAGCCTCAGGACACTCAGCCGCACAGCTCAAACACATCCAGAATGCCACAGCCCATCTAGATATGGTAGAAGAAATTGGCTTCCCTCTATGGGTACCTTACTTTCCACAAGGAGAATAATTGAAACTAAGACATAACATCTGTGTGTTGACATCAGCACTTCAGCTGCCACCTGGAATAGAGCTCATTACCTTTTGTTATCTTATCTGTCTCGTTATCGCATGTCCCACACGACAGAAAAGGGGACACACAAGGTGTGCTATCCATAGCCATGGCTTCACCTATGCATGTGTCCTGGTTTTGACTGGGACAGAGTTAATTTTCTTTTTAGTACCTGGTACAGTGCGGTGTTTTGGATGTAGTGTGAGAATAATGTTGATAACACTCTGATGTTTTAGTTGTTGCTAAGTAGTGCTTATCTTAAGCCAAGGACTTTTCAGTTTCCCGTGCTCTGCCAGCAAGCAGGTGTGCAAGAAGCTGGGAGGGAGCATGGCCAGGACAGCTGACCTGAACTAGCCAAAGGGATATTCCATACCATGGAATGTCATGCCCAGTATATAAACAGGGGGGAGTTGGCTGGGAGGTGTGGATTGGGAACTAACTGGGCATGGGTCAGTGGGTGTTGGGAACTAACTGGGCATGGGTCAGTGAGTGTTGAGCAATTGCATTGTGCATCACTGGTTTTTTTTTCTCCCCCCCCCCCTTTTTTTGTTGTATTCCTTTTCATTACCATTATTATTATATTTCATTATTACTATTGTTAGTATTATATTTTACTTTAGTTATTAAACTGTTCTTATCTCAACCCATGAGGTTTGGGGTTTTTTTTTTCTTTCTTTTCCTCCTCCTCACCCCACTGGGAGGGGGAGGGGGAAATGGCTGCGTGGTGCTGAGTTGCTGGCTGGGGTTAAACCACGACAGCATGTTGCATCAGTAAAGGCCACCTGCTTTAATTTGTGTAGTGACTTCATTAACCTGCATCAGACCTCTGTAACATACATGCTTTTTAGAGGCAAGTAGCCTTCCTTCAAGCTAGCTCCCATAGGAATGAATTAACCTGAATTATTCTTTCCTGAAAGGGCTTGCAGTAAAGTTAACCTCCCCCTCCAAGCTCAGGCTAACATTTGGATAGACAAAACCATGGGCAGATGTGAGTATCTCCTACCTCACCATGGCAAGACAGATGTATTGTAACTATGCCACCCCTTCCATAAAGAGCAGACACCTTTCCCCCCACCTCGAGCAAGAAGAAGCCTTCTGGACTTCAGAAAGTGGTGTGTGATGTATGTGCCTCCCTATATGCCCAGCTCTGAAGAGGATGACTGGGCATAGCTGAGAAGTGCCTACAAGAGGTGTTCTCCAAGAGCATCTTCTACTGCAGGAAACTGAACTTTAATAGCACTGGTGACCTGGTGAGGTTTACTCTTCACTTTGTCCTCTCCCTTCTCCATCAGCCTGCATCCTCCAGAGTCAGCTTACTTGATCCAGAATGAATTCCTGCCCACAGTGCCTTCCTAGCCTTCAAGCACAGGAACTGTGTCCTTCCATCTGGTTTCTCTGAACCCACAGCTGGCTCCAAACATTTCAGGAGCATGGGCATGGCTGCTTGTTGCCACTCAACAAGGACTTGGCTGCTTCTACTGAAAGAGGAGGTGTGGAGACTTGCAGACAGGTTGCAGAACTGGGGGCAAACCATAGAGAGATGACCCTGTTGCTTTTGCTGCCCTGGGAGGTGGAAGGTAGGGGCAGTGACTGCCCTGCTGGGAGAGATGGGCTGCAGAAAAGCCTCAAGCACAGAAACCTCATTCTTTCTCCAGACACAGCCCGCCTGGCATTTCTGCTCTGCACAACTCCCTGCCATAGACAACCACTTGCTTGACTTGTCACTAGAGTCTGCCTTGTCTGACCCTCCCCACAGCATCCAGCTAGCATACTCCTCCATGCAGAAGATGTGGGACCACACTTTTCTGGTGTAGTACGTCTATCCATCCAGCATACACAGGACCAAACCAAGGGGGACTCCTTCATTCATGGACCTTGGGCTCAGGAAGCAGAGACAGGACCACTCTGAATGTCCAAACCATCTTTCCATGCCCAAGGATGGGGCTTTTTCCAAGAGGCAAGGTTCAGAGGAACCATTTGGCAGACTCTCAGCACTTTCAATAATGCACGGGCATTTGTGACTGGGAGGAACACACAAGTAGCCCACAGTCATGGGCTCGTGACCCCTCGGACACACCACCTCTCAATCCCACCTGAAGTGGTGGCGAGACAGGTTTCCAGGAGAGAGCCAACACCATTGGAGAAATGGCTTTCGGCTTGCTCATAGAGAAGGAAGGAGAAGGAGGTGAAGGAAACAGGCACTGGTCCAGTAGGAAATGAGAACTGTAGGAACAACATCCTGACCCGTTCTGTTTTAGAGGGGCTGGACCCATGAAACAGGTTTTGCTGGAGTTTTCCTCTTACTTCCCCGGGGAAGAAGTCAGTGATTTGCAGTTTGCTCCAAGTATTCACCCTGACACAAGTGCTCTGTGTTTATCGCCAAGGTACGCCTCCTGCCCCCGGGCTCTGGAGAGCAGGGTCAGATGCCATTTCAGGAACACAGGGGGTGTGTGCTTATTTGTTTGTTTGTTTGTCATCGGGATGTTGTGAGGGCTGCTTGGTTGGTTTGTTTGTTTCTTAAATCTCCCAGGGGAAGTTTCTGGCAGAAAGCACCTCCTGAGCAAGCTTGGACCAGGATGTGCTTTGGCTGGGAACTGAGGCGATCTGCGTATGAAGAAACAAGAGGTGAAGAGAAGTGTCAGGCCAGAGGGCTAAGGAGTTGGCTTTGCTATGTAATGTGGTCATCAGGCAGGGACAAAAACAATCAGAAAATCAGAAACCAGCTTTGCCCACAACACAACTCAAACCTCAGCAAAAGCCACTGGAAGTATTTCCATTTTAATTTTTGCCACCATTGGGCCTCCTGTGTGTTTTATGTGACAGGGGCTACTCTGGTTCCTATTGAGATCAGTGGAAAGTTGCCTACTTTAGGCTGGAGCCATGTGAACCCCCTGCTTGGATAGAGACCAAGAGATGTTAAATGAAGCCTAACACTGAGTCTCAGAGATGTTAGAGATGTTTTTTCTTGGAGTTGCATCCAAGGCAGTTAAAATTCCCTACGGGGGCACCTGTCAGCCAGGCTTACCTTTGCCACTTGTTGAACTACTTCTGCAGGGACTTTTCCCGCAAAGAAATCCACAGACCTCCAAAATATGCCTGATGGGGAAATCTCCAGACACAAGAGAGAGCCAGAGGGCTGACTTACTGGTGTCACAACAGTCAAAGAAACATGTCCTGCTGAGCTATCACAAAGCCATAGGAGCTGTGGTGAGCTGCAGCAGTAGGCAGCAGTTTTCATGTAGGCTGGCTCTGCAAGCCACCTTAGCTGACTATATCATTGGATTTAAAGTAGCTGGACATGTGGAAAATAGAGCTGCCTTTCCTGTTCACTGTTTCCCTTGGGATAAATGAATATTGCACAGGTCACTACAAAGAAATCTTTTTAACGAGATGCCAGGTCCCATCTGCTCTGGGAGAAATCACAGTCCTGCATTCAAAAAATGCTGATGGAAGTAACAGATGATGTACTAATGATCCTTGGGGCTTTTAGACAGGTTTACTTAGGAAACCAGGCATGTGAGATCACAGTGTCTTTTAGTCTGCCAATACATTTGTCTGGGTCCTTCCTAATAGCTTTTTAACTCATGGGTCAATTTTAAGAAAATATAACAGAAGAGTATAAGTCTCCAAAATAGGAACTTCCTATGAGTTTCATGAAAATTATTGGCCAAGTGGAAGGAAAAAAAAAAGTATATGTCTAATAAAAACACCCACTGCTGCATGAGCTCAACTCTACAAGGCTTCAGAGAATCCACAGAGGTGCTCACCTTCAAGTCGCATGAGAAACAAAGCTTCCTTGGTTTTGCTGTTCACACAATGATTTAGGACATCTTTAGGCTTCAGGTTCTGAATAAATGGGTGCCCTTGTCCCCTTTATCATGCAATGCATCTGTCTGTTCAGGTCAGGACAGAGATGGATCAAGCCTGCCCAAAAGATGTTGCAATGCAGTACATATAAGGTCATAACCAGGTAAGGATTGTGGAGCTCATGTTCGGAAAGGAGCAAGGGAAAAATCCATACAATTCTTAAACCCCAAAAGAATGATGCAGATTTTTGGCACACTCATCTCATTTTTGTGTTTGAACTTTGCTTGCTTTTCATCCCACAAGCTGTAATGTAAAGGAATCTATTTACCTAAAAAACATGTACTTACACATTCAGTGCAATTTCCTCTGGAACAAAAAGCAGTGTTTAAAAAAAAGCAATCTAAATAAGGTGGAAAAGGGCTCTCAAAATGGGTGCTGCAGACCATCATTTGCAGAACCGCCATGCCATCCTGCCACAAGCACACGCGTGCACACATGCACACCAGCACGCACTCGTTGGTATAAATGGTGCTCTGGGTGGTGAGGAAGAAAACATGGAAAGGCGAGCGAAAGCTGCAGACCCCAGTGCCCAAGGGATCAGCATGGTGTTAATTACTGTAGCTGGTGCTAACACAGGAACACTAAAGCACAACTCTCATGGTAGCATCTGGCACTACATGCCTGGGGAGGTACCAAACAAAACTCTTTCCTTGTTTTTCAAACAGCCACAATCCTCTCTCCCCCCTTCTTAGCACCCCTCTTTCCACCGATCATATCATTGGTTTGGAGGACAGGTTTCCCAGTTTTCCCTCCAGAGGCTGATGCAAGAGGAGACCCACCAGAGTTAGCATGTGGCCATATACAGCAGAGGACTTGATCTCCTCGTCCCACCTGCTGCTTCTCATCACACACCCGATACTCCTCGCGTATTAACGTCTGGAATGCCACCTCTGCTACTTTATCCTGGGCTTCCTTGCCCAGCTATGTCAAGTGCAAAAAGCCTTTTCCTTCCCTGATCTCCTTCTGGACCTGGCACAAATGTGCGGAAAGAGAGAGGGGGATGGAGAGATATTTGTTTTCTTTTTCTTTTCCTTTGTTTTCTACCTTCTAAAGATTTCAGTGATGAAAGAAACTCTGCCAATGTGTGCTGTGGGTAATGAAGTCTAGTGTAGGGTTAGCTATGAACAGACAGCAAGTTGTGGTTACTGTCCCTGGCCAGCTGGGAATTGCACACCTCCTATCATATTTAGTGGTCACCCATCCTCTGTCACCTCCCCCTTCCTATTTACCCCATCGTCCAGCTGCTGTCTCTCATCTTTTGGATCCCTGGGACACGGAGATTCAATTAGGATGGTTATAGCCATGCAGGAGCCTTCAGCTGCCTCCTAACATATATATTTGTAATAATATTTACATGCTTATTTCCATTCAAAGGCACTGTCAAACTTGACTTCGTATGTTGATATACATAAGCAGAAAGTTAGAGATCTACCCAAGACTCAGCAGCCCAAGGAAAATGAAGCTAAGGAACTGTAAAGTGCAGATTCACACCATCAGCAATGACATACCCTGAGATATTTTGGGCACATCCAGAGTGTCTGATGATGAATGGATCAGCCTGCATATGTTTTAGAAAACCCTTTGAACATTCATTAAAATATTCTAACAATGTTATACATCAAAATCAGATGTTATTATTTTTCAGTAAGCAAATTCCTAGAGCAACTCAAGGAAAATACTCATTCAGCTCGTTACAAGAACTATAAATATGATAGAAAAGCATATTGCATATTGTTTCCCTTTACACCCAAACAATTAACAACACAGGGGACATTTTATGATTATCTCCATTAGAAAAACTGGGGATACAAAAGCAGTATATTCTTGATGTCATCTTGTAAACATTTTTTTGCTGAAAATTTATTTTTAAAAGTTTAGTTTCCCTTAATAACAGTGACATCCTATTTCATTGCTGGAAATTCCCTGTGTAAGTTCCCTATGTTCCTGGGAATTTTGTTTCTAGAAAACCACACCATCTTTCTTTGCTTCCTTGCACGTTATGTCCTCACTGCACAGGTAATTCAGAACTTGTCTCAATTCTAGCTTATTATCTCTATTCCATTTCTAAAGAAAAAAAATTCCTGGACTTGGGTTTGGAGATGTCTTGAACCTGGACAGACTTAGCTGGCCTGAGGTATTCATCAGAGCTCTCCCACTTTGAAGCAAAGGATCTGACAAAATCACAAGGCTGCTGATGGTCCTCCCCTCCATGTTTTCCCACAGTTGTTCCTGAAGGACAGACTAAATTCTTCTGAAATGAACACAAGAGATGGGAAAAGAAACATAGGAGAGAAGCTGGTGGGAATTCACCACTCAACATAGTTATGAAGAAGTAGGGGTGATGTGAGCTGTATATTTCACTGTGATCAACATACCACCAAAAGTTGGAAGACCTTTCCCCAAGGCAGCCAGCCTTCTGGGCATACCCAAATCTCCACATGGCCAAGAGATGTAGACTGAACCTCTGAGGGCTGAGGTGCAAGAGAACTTCAGGGGAAGTCTGCAGTCAGGAGATGGTAATAGCTGTCCAAGGGGGTACTCCACTCCATAGTTGGGAAAAAGCTGAACAGGGTGTGATGCTGGGTCCAGGGCAATCCAGAGATCTCTGGGTTAAAATACCCAGAGGTATTTCTCTCTGGCTGTCTTCACTCCAAGATGTCACATCACCAATATAGCCCAAGAACAGATCATGCAAAACCTCCACCACTTCCAATGCCGCCTCTTGCAATACATGCAAGAAACAAAGCAGGTGACCTTTTAACAGCCACTGGAGCACCTCAACCTGGATATGTCTGAGCACTCAGGAGTCATGTGGGCATCTGTGGGAAGAAGCGGGCAGCAAAGAGCCTGATTTAGAAAAGAAGTGAAGAGATGAAGAGATGCTCAGGTGCACTGGAATCCGAAGGAAGGGTACCTGGAGGAAGAGCTAACTACTCTTCTTCTACACTACTCAAGTGTAGAAGTCCCTCAGTCTAGACCCAGCTTGTGCAACCTGTCCATGATGCATGGGGATGTCTTTGAGCCCATACTACATGTAGACCTTGTTCTTCCAAGCTCACTTCAGAGATTGCGTGGGCACAAGGAGGACAGTCAGCATTTGGCCATACATAAACATACCCCAGAAATTCAGCAGTACAGGGGCAGCCAGAAGTTATTTGTCTCTGTGACCGCTTTTTGCTGTGCCCATAGAACAGCCCAGATGTTGCTGGACCTCTTCTTCTCCCATGCCATTCCTTTTCAGGAACTACCCAAGTTGCTTCTGCAAGTTGCCTCCTCTTTGTCCTCTTCCTCTCCCTTCTCCTCCCACTGGGAACATCTTTCCATCTCTTATTGCCCACACAGCACTTCACCTTTGAGGGAGGTGGCCAGGCACAGGCTCAGTGGAACACGGATCTAATCCAGGTGCAAAAGGACCTTACTCTGGGGCAGCCTCCAATCCATGTTTGACCCTTTGGGCACAGCTTTCCCTTTCTTCTTCTGGACCCACTGTATCCCTGCAGCTTCCTCTCTCCATCCTGGAAGAGGTGGAGGAGAAAGGGGAGGTGTTTTCTTCTCCCAGTCATGCTTTGGAAGATGTACTGTGCCCATGCACAGCATTCCCCTCCCCCTCTGCCATCCCTCCCCCAGGGTTGCTCCTGGTGGCCACAATAAGAAGTTAGCCAGCCTATTTCAATTAGTGGCAAACCATGTGGCGTGACTCCAGGGCCTCCATATGTTCATAAGTATATGCAACCGCACTTTCCTTGACGCATTCCTCATTCCAGGGAAAGGCCACATCTCCACAGCTTGTTGGCACAAGTCACAGAGGCAACTGCAGAAGAGATGGGATAATAAATACACACTCACATACATATACACACACACATACGTAGGAAAACTTGGCACCCTCCCACCCTCTCCCGTGTTGACTGCCACATGGTCCCCATCAATTTTTGTCAGAGCCAGCAAGCCAGCCAACCGCTCACGGATGCTGACAAGGCAATTTCAACAGCTGAAGGGACTTCTCTGCTTTCCTCCTCCAACCCGTAGGATTTAGGTTGGGTTTTTTTTCTTTAAAGGCATCTGCTCCTGGGAGACATTTCCCAGCCATGGCATCAAGAGCTTCCCGGGTGCTCCTTGGCTAGGGTGCCCGTCTCTGCAGCTGGGGGTCAGCAGGTTCTACTTTGTCCTGTGTGGGGATGGGATGGGATCTGAAAACAAAGAGGTCCTCATAATGTGCCACCTCTACTATCTGAAGCATCCCTGGAGGAGATTGAAGATCTCCCAACCCAGTTGCTGCCATTTTCCCATATTGGCTGCAAGGGTGCAGATTCCATCTACTCCTCCTCTACCCTGAACACAATTGCTACTCTCACATTCCTCCAACCCACTGCTTTCACCAGCCATCCTCCCCCTTCCCTAAAGCTGTTCCCCACCCCTCACTCTCCTTTCTTCTATCCACAGCTTTCTTTGCATCCATCCCTCTGTCCCTCCTTTGACACTGATCTTTCTATCATTTCTTGACTGCCAGTTCTCCTTTACACCATGTTGTGCCCTGAAAAGGTTGTTTTTACCCATGACCTCATTACCTTCACCCATCCATGTATATCTAGTGATCCTTCCTTAATTTATAGTGTGGCTTCCAGCAATGCCTAAGAAAGTGATGGAGACATTATTCTCTTCAGCAATTTGAACACTCTAAGCTTCTTCCCTTTGCAGGCACTTTACACTACTTGACTCCAAAGAGCACCCTATGCTCTAACCTGCCTGGAGCCTGCTGTACTCAGGATAAATGGGCTGTGCTCGGCACCTCTCCTTTGAAGGCCTCACACTTGGGCTTGGCCATGCAATCAGATGAAAAGTCCAAGAAATTCCAATTCCTTTGGCATGAATAGCTTGAATCCTCACCCCTTGAGGACCCTTGAGAGATTCATCCAACTCTCAGCTTTGTCACTGTATTAATGTAATGCTCAAAGACTTTGATGGGGGTTGAGGACACATCTCAGTGTTCAGGAGGTCCTCCTGTGAGGGGCTCCTCCTTCCATGTGATGTTTTCAGGGCTTTCTGCAGGTGACCAGGATTTTGTGTCCAGAGTCAAAGTCAGGCCTGAATTAATGGAGATCTCCAAAAAGATATTTGACACATCTCAACAAGTTTGCTAATACTTAATGACACAACACACACTGCAATGGCCCCTAGGCTAAGCTGAAGGGCAGGAACTGTGCTCAAGAGAAAGGGGTACAGAAGTATTTGGGAGAGGAAACAGAAAGCAACGGTGGCAGTATGAGGACTTTCAATCTCAATGAAATCCTGGTCCCACTGAAACCCTGGCAAAACCTCTCACGGTTGCTCACACCAACCCTATCCTGGGTGAAGCTCAAGAACATCAGTCTGGTGCCATAAGGGCTGGTGTTTTCAGCCCCATGAGAAGAGGCATTTTCGTGTCCTGGGCCTGGAGGTTCCCACCCATCATCTGTGCAAATCCACCATATCTGACCCTTCTTTCCCGACTCAGTCCTACCCCAGGTCAGGAGAGGGGTCTCTGTTTGAAACGTGGTTCAACACAGAGAGAAATCCCCCGGTCAGGCACCACCCCCTAACCAGCTGTTTGCAATACAGCTGTGGGGCTGCGCTTTGCAAGCAGGAACGTGCTGCTTGCTCAGATGCCTGGAAACATCCGTGGAGACAGCGAGACAGACAGGCACATGGTGGGATGGAAAGTGGGGGGAGAGCAGGACTGGGGGGACGGGGAAAGGACTGAAGGGAACGGTTTCAGATGAGCAAGCAAAGTTCAGCGAGACTTCACAACCAGGGTGCACAAGCAGGTCTGGCAGAACTATTCAGCTAGCACAGGAGCACTCTTCTTCCTCCACCCCAGCCATCATGTCTGTAATGGACAGGACAACTGAAACTTCTCCCTCATTGCCGAATGCCAGGTCATGTCAGCCCTTGCCATGCAGATGAAGAAACCACTTCGCTCGAGCAGCTCCATTTCTCGGAGCTGGAGGCAGCTGAGTCAAGGAGATGCTTCAGGAAATACGCAGTTCACTGAGCGGCTCGGGCCTAGATGGGGTCATGGGTAGAGTCAAGACAATTACGAGGAAGTGCTCTGACCACAAGCCCACACTGCCTGTCACTTCCACCAAGAGACATATCTTCTGACATGAACAGGGATCTTGTTAGCAGAACAGACCCTGAAAGCCATCCAAAGCTGACGAACCTTTTCCAAACCACTAGCCTGGGCTCAAGATGCAGCATCATGGGATTTCCCTATACCTATATTATGGTGCTGCTCAATTATATGCATTATGGTATTTTTATCTCTCTCTCAGAAGCCCCGGGTGTTGATCACAAGTGATGACAGGAGAGCGGGCAAGGATAACCATCAGCTTGGAGCTTGAGACTACAAGCTTTGGGAAGCAGGCTAGGCAGCCTGGCCTCACGGAGCAAAATATTGCCATTTCCAAGGGTGTACAAAGTGAAAGATGAAATAAGGCACTGGGATGAGCTGAGGAATCGAGAACCCTTGCAACACTGCATTTTGCTTCACTGCTCTGTCTGGGACTAAGGTGGGGTGTAGAAACTTGGCCATGTCAGGGACAGGGGCTACAACTGGAAAAGGAGCTGGAGGGTGAAAGCCATGAAGACTGTCAGTGCACAGGACTTAGGCAGCTTCCCTGAGCTGTCTGTTGGACTGCCCACTGCAACTGTAGCTGTCTCATCAAGCCAAAGTCAGGTGTATCAGCTGTGATTTGAGATGGATGAGCAGGGCAGAGGAATCTGACAGCTGTCTTTAAGAGTTCTGGCAAGTCACCACGGGAAGTACTGTTTTGTCCTGCAGCTAACAATGAGATCCATACAAGGAGAAACTTGTTGCTGCAACCACAGTTCAGGACTTCCAGTCCTCTTCCTGAGCATGGATCCTGCACTGGAAATGAAAGAGAGAGATCCCAGATTAACCCAGAGAGTCTTCCAAGGAAGATAAAATGATGCCATGATGCAGAACCAGTCCCCTGTATCCCACTTTCGAGATGCTCTTCTTCCACTTTCCTGCCTGCACATCTGGGAAGGTCAGAAAAATAACAAGAGAAACTAGAGAAAGTTGCAGAGAAAACACAGTTGTTTTCAGACTTAACCCAAATGTGTAGGGAACTCTGTCCCATGTTCCCAGATGACCAGTGATTTCAAGAGATCACCACCATCTCAATGCCTGGGGTGAATGCTTTCTTCCCCATTGCTGCTCTGTAGGTAACAGCAGAGACACCTGGTCCAAGAAAGCATGGATGTGGAAATTTTACTTCCATTGGTCCAAATCTTTCTCAAATTAGTCCTGAAACACCCACATCCTTCTGGATCACAGTTGACAGCAACAAATATCATCTGCAGGGAAGGAGGCAAAAGAGAAGGAATAATTTGGTTTGTCAACTTTTCCAAAATGATCTAAGACTAATTGTCCCTGTATCTGCCTAGGTCAGAGCTAAACCTCATCACCAGTTTGAAATCTCACTTGCTAGCCATCCCTGGGTGGCTAGAGCCAGCCGGAGAATGGGGGCATGCAGACAGTTGGAAAGACCTCCAAGCAGAGCTCAAGGAAAGATCTAGAATTTCACTGTTGGTTGAATGAAAAGAGCTGATTTTGCCAGTTGTCAGGCAGCAATCACAGCCCTGATGAATGACAGAAGAAACCAAGTTCCTTCTGCAGCCAAATTCCATTGACACCTCCACAGAGTTGGCTTTCACCATCCATCACGACATCTGCTGAGGTCCACGGGAAGGGGAGAGGGTGTAGCTCTCCGTCCCACCCTGGGTTATTTTTACAGCTGGGAAAGGAGGTGGTGAACCTGGACGAGAGGGTTGGAGGCTTTTCCAAGGCAGCTCACAAAAGCTGTGAAACCAGAGCCGGAGCTTACAAGGCCCCAGATCCCCAGATCAGCAGCTCCAAATGTGTCATTGGCACTGAACCTATAAGGGCCATGTGCCCCAGAAAGGAATTTCCCTGGTTCTGCCCAAGCAGAATTTTTCTGCACACAAATAAAATCTCCCAGCCAAGTACCTGTCTCCCCCGCTGGTGTAGAAACCTGAAATAGATGCTCAGAACTCATAAGCATCTCCAACCCTCCTGGAGGACACAGCCTCAGGGGATACAGGCAGGACATTGGGACAGAAAGACCGTCTATGACATGCAAACCTTTTGCCTGCCTAGACACAAGACTTCTGGAAAATAGCCAATCAAGCAAAGACCATGGAGCTGTGCTGATTTATATCAGATGAAGATGAGTCCCTTGAAAATCAATTCCAGGTGAGCTGCGTGGAGCTGCCCAGAAGTTGCTTGCTAGTTTCTCTCTCTCTCCCTGTTCCTTGTTGCCAAAACACGTTGAAGCTGAGGATTCACAGGCAACGCAGAATGGTTCCCTCGGGAGGAGCCGTTCCACACATGCCTTCCCAATAAGCTATCCCAGCAGAGTGGCAATGTTTAGAAACCAAATTGGTCATCGCTGGCAATTGTAGAAATGGACAAAAATAGCAGAAAAAAATTTCACAATTTCCTGCACATTTTTTCTGATTGTTCCACAAAAAAATGTTGGGTTATCCAAAAGAGAAGAATGGTTTAAGCAAGCAAAATAACAGTAATCACCTGCTTTGCTAAGTGTTTGCAAATACCATAAACTGTTTTTCTTAGCCAAATGTCATTCTTTTCCACAACCATCACCCCCTTCTCCCAGTTACTCACTGTGACTAATGGGAGGGGAAAGAGATTGTTGCCTTTTTTTCCAATGGATTTTAACTCAAAAACTTTCATTTCAGTTGGAAAGTGCTCTCCTCGCCTCCTCTTTGTCCCCCTGGATGGGTGACACCATCGCATCTGTGGCACGAAATCCTTTGGCTTTGGTCACTTAAACATTCAGTGGTAGAAGATAGCATCTAAGTCCTCTCTGGCAAATTGGGAGTGGTGGGACAAACCCTCTAAGTTTATACCGCTTCTCCAAGACAGTCAAAGTTCCTCAGCACATCCTTCATGAAATTCTCAATTCTGCTAATTGAGCTATCAAAGCCATGTTGGAGGAGAGAATTGTTTATATTTATTTCTTTCTGGGTCGTAGACATTGCCAGTAGAGTCTTCAAAATAAGAAAAGAAAAACCCTCTGACTCGCTGCCCAGAAACTCAATCCCAAAAGCCTCCTCCCAACCTCTGTTTACAAAATTATAAGCTTTCTTTGTCCTAACCATTTTCCTGTTACAATAATATTCTTCATCTTCTATCTGACTTTTTTTTGGTGCATGGAAAATATGATTTCATTGTGAAAGGATTTCTTATGAATCAATACAGCAAAGGGAACACAGAGATGTTTGCAGTAAATCACCCTCGAAGCAGAGACATGTAGAAAATGAGTTACAAGAAAAAGTAGATAATCCCAAGCCATTTCCAGATGGAAGGAGGTTATATTTTCCATACACTGTATCTGTTTTTTGTGTCACAAAACACGCCGGTATTTATTTAAAGTATTTTTTTCTTGTACCGTAGAGTTATGATTACATGAAATGAGTTTCCAAAAATTACAAAAATTGGCCTGCCTTAGGTAACAAATGGAAGAACTGAGATACTGAGTTCAAACCAGCTAAGGCTCAGCCCCTTTTGAAGTTAAGAGCCGAGTCCAGCGGCAGAAGGCTGACTTCCATCCAGCAAGGTTCCCTCCACTGCTGGGACGGTCGTGACCAGTGCAGAGGTCTGATTTTCCAGCGCTTTGCAGTTTCTTTCACCCATTTCTCCATAGCTGGCAGGGACAACGCTTGGAGGTAGGCTTGCTTCTCCCCTTCTGTAAAGTGAACTCTATCATCACCATCTCCTCGGAGAAGGCTTGGCAGGACTGAACGCCTGGCGACTTGAGGAAGCCGCTGGATCGCTGAGTTCTTGGAAGCACTGGACAGGGAGCAGCCTGTCTGAGCCACGCATCAAACTGGGTGTTAGGTACCAAGCCATTCTCCTAAAGGAGAGACATCTGAAAGCCATTTGGAGAGCATCTGGATGGAATCAGTTCTGGCTGCTACCCAGGGGACTGAGGCACATCCTCTGAGTGGTTCACTCCTGCAGTGACCTAAATATTAGACAGGTAAATGAGAGAACTACATCCTCCTTCCAGAACTCCCTGAGACCTGAAAATCTGGTGAAAAATCATACCATGGGCTCTTCATGGAACTGTGGTTCATCGACACTGCGGGTGTGTAGCATCCTGCAAGGCAACTGAGACCAATGACTGTTATAGATACAACCTCAGACGTGCAAGCAAACAAGCAACCTGTGAAGAAATAAAAGTAAAACCAGACTTCTCTAAGCTGAGCCTAGCTGTGGGCAGACAGTACAGGAAAGCCCCTGTGCAGACATTTGGGGGTAAAATGTTCTAGAAAGGGGAGAGAGTCCTTGAATTTTAAAAAAATGGTGAGAAAGATTCTTGTGCCCACATAAGCAAAGCAGTGTGGGTCTGGGCTGCCTAAGGCAGTGTCCCATCTCCAACCAGCTTGGAAGGTGGCTGGGTCCTGGCCCAAGAAGCCACTTGCAGTATTGCTGGTGTTTTCTGCCTCAGTGTACTTTAATCTCTGGCTCTCACAGAGCAATGCAACTGTGTTGGGCCTGTCTCAAGTGTTATTTGGATAAAGCACCAACAAGAAGAGCTGGGGTCACACGAGCCAGCCAGATAGGAGGGCTGCACGAAAGGTGGTTGCAGGGGGAGCAGCTGATGTACCAAAGCTCCTGTCCTTCATTATCCAGTTAATGCAACATTCACAGCAAACCTGCCGCCTGCTGTTCACAGTTTGCTGAACTGAAGAAGGACTCCAGATAATACATGCAGTTAATTGCAACCTGCCTTCTCCAGGTACACCAGGCCAGCCTCTTCCCTTGCTCTATAGGTGGACAGAACTGAGCAAAGGGGAGCTGGATCTTCATTAAAGCCCCTGGCTGTTCCCCTGCTATGAATTCCTAATCCTAATTGCACTGACAGAGGGTGGGACCCAGACCTGGTGGTTATAAGGGTTTTACGCTCAATGAAAGGTCCTGAGGGCATGACCAGGTCCCGAGTTCCTGCAGGTCACTGAGCAATGGGGGAGTGCAACCAGTGCTGAGACCCCTCTCCATGAGGCTGAGGGTGACTCTCTTCACCTTTCCGATGGCTGGGACTGCCTCTGAGGCTGCTAGAGCTCTACGTGCACCGGCTGCCTGCTTGAATCTTTTTCTTTTTCCCAGGAAAAGCTGGCACTCCAGCTGTTCCAGCACTCCCCTGCCCTTAAAGACCTGAATCTTTTCTAGTATGTCAAATGCACCAATCTATAAGAGGAGCAGCATCAAGCCTGGAAAGCTGGCCCGGGGCCGGGAGAAATGTCAATACAAGAGGAAGCGTCTGTCACATACACACACACACACACACAAGGCTCCATCAGCCAACCTGTTTGAAGTCATCTTTGGCCTGCTGCTCCCTTCTCCTGCTGTCAGCGGTCCCATCGGTAGGGACCGGCCGACCTCTAGTGGTGTGAGCCCACAGTGCTAGCAACGAGACTCTCCTCGGGCAGGGAGTAAGCCTGCATCCAGAGCAGAGCACCTTCTGTGTGCATGGGTTTCTCCCCTGGATAATAAAAGGTCCCACATGACTGCAGAAACCAAAAAGGGAGGAAACGGGTGGGAGAGCATCTGGAGGGCCAGAGGGAAGCAGCCACCAGAGCTCAGATTACCAGCATTGCCTTGGGACTTGCGTTACCAAACCCTCCAGCATCTCCACCGGAGATGTTCCCCAAGGGCTGGTAGCTCTGAGAGGACGTTTGGTCAAAACGAGGTTGAGGAAGAGAGCAGAGATGGGACAGTAGGGTGCTGACCTTAGAAGGGGCTTGTGAGGCCAGGTGGACTATGGTTAGGGTCCCTGGGTTCATGCCCCATGCTCTGCACAGTCATTTTTCTTTCCCTCGTGCAGCAGTTTCTGAAGTTTCTAAAGAGGGGGTGTATCCCTATTTCCCAGCAGTGTGAAGAGGAGGAAAGCCAGGAGTGAGCACCAGAGCCCTGAGAAAGCTCACAGCCAAGCTCTTTCTCCTTGCTGGAAGGTGTTTAGGTTCTCCCTCTGAGTGGGGCTGAGGCTGGAGCCAGGGGCCCTTGGGAATGAAGGACAGCCATCACTTGCAACCCAGCAAGCTGAGGCAGATAGCAGCCTGCCTGAGCAAGGCTGAGGTTTCTCTCACGTGGAAGTGTGAGCTATAAAGACGGGCGAAACCCTATCTCCAGTGCTATCCATATCAAAGAGTTCAAGGGGGGCTGCTTTAAAATAGGACCTTGGCACGGGTTCCTGCTTCTCCTCACGTCTTACTGAGCGGCACTCTGCCAAAATGTCAGCTTGGCTGCTCCACATGTCCCAGGCATCCCAGGCACGTCCTACAAACCTTTCCAGTGCACCCAGGGAGATCGCTGCCTCCACAAACAGCCTCTTCTCTCAGCTGTGGAGTGTCCTGGTGGCCCCTGAGCACCATCTCCCCAGCTGAGGAGCAAGAGGAGTGTCTTTCCTGAAGTGCCAGAAACAAGGGCTGGGGACATGCATGAAAAGGTCTCTGAAGACAGTGTTGGACAAATTGTGTGCAGGGGTCCCCTTTTCCCTCCTGCCCTGAGTGAGCGCAAGGGATCCATGGAGAACCAAGGACCACAAGGCAAAGCTGGTGGGAATGAACTTGACTTTCTAGTATAAGTGGAAGAAGAGATTTCAGCTGAGGTGATAATGGCCATAGGTGTCCAAGGACGCTGAATGCTCATGAGGAGCCAGAGGCTGGTAAAGCTGTGGTATTTTGGAAACCGCTCCATGCACTTAAACCATGGAGTCATCTCCCAGGGGTCATCCAAATACCACAGTAAAACCCTAGAGGGACCAGACAGAGTCCTCTCATGCCGTCCTGGGATACTGGCTCAATCCAAGTTGTCCCAAAGGGAGAAGACTGTATCCTGAGTCACCATAACCATTTTCTCCCACCCCACCCAGGCTTTCCTCCTTGTTTTTGCCCTTCTCAGCCTAGTGCACTTGCAAAATCCCAGCCCAGAGAGGGAGCCCACATGAGCAGAAGCCTTTCAAGATTACCCTGAGGCTGGTGGGTGAGTGTTTTCCCCCTGCTCCCCCAGCTGGAGGAACAGGCAAGGGTGGCACAGCAAAGATACCCAGCAGCACTGGAAAAACTGAGATCTCAGTAAAGCCAAAGGCGTTTGCTAAGCATCTCATATTCAGACAGATCGCTCTCACACAAGCCGCCCCACAGACAGCCAAGACAACGAGGTGCTTCAGCAACAAACCGCTCTTCTCCTCTCCTCCCCAGCCCTCTTGAGTGACTGCAGTGCATCCCAGCAGAGCTCTGCTACACCAGGGCTGAGGTCGCTGCTGCGCTGTGCTTTGATTCAACGCAACCTCCCCTCCCACATGCTGTTTTCATTAGAGCCCAGCTCTTCTGGTAAGGGTGCTGTGCACAGTCACGAGAAGCTGTTCACTGGTGGCTTGTTTTATCCAGTTGCTGGAGGCTTAAAACAATGAGCTTGCAAATACTTCATTCCTCCCCTGGAATGAGGGAGTCCCCTGCACTTTTTCTTTCTTTCTTTCATTCTTTCTCTTTTTTTTTTTGAGGAGAGAGGGGGGAGGTACATAGCGGATAGCACTGGATCTTGGGATTAGGAGGGATGAGAGAAAAGAGATCAGAAGAGTATTTCTGTCCTGTTGTGAATACACACACATGTGAGCATACTTGTGCGTGTGCGTGTGTGTCTCACACCTGCCCTCTCAGAGGACTCTCCCAGCTGTCTGGCACCGTTACAAACTGCATGTGTATGTTGCCCTGACTCAGGCAGGAGAGCTCAGAGCAGGACCCCTGTCACCACCACCAGAAAGATGCCACATGCTAAGGCCACACAGCTGTCGCAGTGTCACCAGGACAGAGACACATCCCTCTGTGCCTTCAGTCTGGCAGGCAGAGGCATGGAGAGAAGAGAGCCTGGAGTCCAAAAGGATGACCTCCGTTTTGGGCCAAACACTCTCTTCCCTGCCATTGACTGGGAATTTTCTGCTGGGACCAGTTGCCATCAGGACATATTGATGCCCTGAGCCCCACGTGACGTGTGGGGAAGGCTTGGTTTTGACTGGAGATGAACTGCATGCCTGTTTCTGCCAGGCACTGCCTGAGCCCCATGTAGGGACGAGGGGTGCAAGCAATGGGACAGTGCAAATATGGGGTGGCAGCTAAGAGGCAGGAGGGTGCGAGTCACCCTGAGACCATCAAGACATGAGGAGGCAAAGGACAGTTCCACTCGGGTAACCCCACCACAAGGACATGTGGGTACAGCCAGCTGGAGGCCATCGGTGTTGTAGTTTGAAGCAGATACAAGGCAGAGCATGAATGAGGTGGGAAATGAAGGACCACTGAGCATGTTAGAAGAACCCCCTTGTCCTGGGCTGGGGCAGAGAGATTGTGAACAAGGGGCTTCACATCCCTCCTCTAACTCACATTGCTTTCTTTAGCCTGGCTGTAGCATGCTGGGACAGTCTGGACTCTTAGTTGTCACTACTTCATGCCTGCCTAAAACTGGTGGCGTAAGGGGCATCCAAGGAAGGACGGTGACACCGAACACCAGCTAACCAGGGAGAAGAGACCCGGCTAATGCTGCTTTTATTCACCTGAGCTTTTGAATTAGGCTGCCTGCCTGATTTGCTTCGACTACATGGTCCTGCGGGAGCCAAGGCTGCACGGTACTGCCGTGGGGGTGGAAAGAGTTGCTGGCACTGAAGGCTTGCACAGGGCTGCGTTCATGTGAAAGACAAGCAGGGTCTGGCAGAGGCTGTGCAGAGCATGCAAGTCTGGGACCAGCAGTGCGGGGAGCGCTCTGCACCCAGCTCAGGGTGCCCCTGCTGCACCCCGGTCCTGCAGCCACCCAGCAGGCTCCCAGCCCCTTTATCTCAGGGATGTACAAACCTAACTGCATCTGAGCTTGTCCATCCATCACAGAGCAGTGGGAGCCCAACTCAGAGGTGCGCTGCGGGAGAGGAGCCGCAGGAGAAGCTGGCTGCAGGCGAGGAGACATCACGCCCAGCCTGCTTTGGACATGCGTCAGTCGGAGGCGTCCATCACTTGGAGACACATCCCTGTAGATGGAGCCAGAACCTCACAAGGCAGAAGGACAGCCCAGTCCTACCCATTGCCCTTCTCCGAGGGACAGACCTGACCTCCTACAGATCGCTCTGCTCTGAAGAGGGACTAGCCCAGCCCCTCTCCTCCCTGCCTTCAAACACCTCCAGGTTTTTGACTCCACTCCCTCTCCAGGTAAACCATGCCAGAGTGTCACATTGTCCCTCTTTATTCAATATTTAACCCAAATCCCTTTCTGTTGCCTTTTCCTATCCACCACGGCCATGGAGAGTGCATTAACTCCTGCACCACAGGCTGCATGTTGATGCCCCTCTCCAAGCAGTAACATTCCTCTGGGATGGTAATGAAGCCCCTAAAGCCATTTCTGGGATGGCTTTTTTCACCACCAGCCCTATAATGGACTTCCCCAGGCCCTGCTGGGTTGGATGGCGGCACTCACACATTGTGTCCCCTACAACAGCCTTGTTCTCCTCCCAGGGAAGGGCTGAGGATCTGGCCCAGGGAACAGAGAGAGCTCCAAGTGGGCTGCTGGGGCGAGGGAAGCTGGCTGACCCCTCTCTTTTACCTCTAAAGCTCCTGGTTTGGTGCTGCTCAGCCCCAGTCTGTGCATCGATAGGAGTCCCAGGCATTTGGGCAAGGGGCCCTTGCCCCTCCACTAACGGGCTGGGGTGTCACCGTCACACACAGTGGCCAAGCAGCTCAGGGATGCAGTAACTCAGCAGCAGCATCCCGGACACCATGACAGGGTTTGCAGCCTGCAGGGAGGCACTGCCATTCCCATGTGTGCAGCCCCCCAAGCGAGCTCTTGTGTGTGCCCACGTTCATCTGTGTGTGGTGTGTTGCACAGGGGTGCGTGCGTGCGTAGCAGGCAGCAATCTGCCCAGCGCACCCACCTCCCCGGAGAGGAGCATCGATCAAACCTTCTAGCACGCTTGAGTGACTTCAACACCCAGAGACTGTTCTTCACTTCAGGTCCCAGTCCATCCTGCCCGCAACACTGCAGAGCCTGAACTGGTCTGGGAAATGGGGCGCAGGTGCTTGGCAGGCAGTGATGCGGCATCGGTCAGGCCCAGCTCCACGTGGACGAGTCCCTCCCTTGTGTGGCAACGGGGCAAAGGCAGGTTCAGACTGGCCCGAGGGTCATGGCTGGGGTGGTTTGACACTGGTGCTTGCAACAGGACAGGGGACAGGGACACTCTTTGCTGAATAGGGTGCAGACGTGAGCACAGGTCACCCCAGCCCCAGGGTGGCATTTGCCCACATCAGGTCTGCTCCACCCTTCCCACCCTGAGGAGGCTGGCTGGCTCCTGGCCTTTGCCCAGACACGATGCTCGGGAAAAGACAGGTTGTGTCACACTTTCTGTCCCTTGGGAACACTTCTGAGGGGGCCCCAGCACTGCTGAGAAGCCTGGGAAAGTGTAAAAGTGAAGGAAGATGAAACTGGCCCATCCCCACCACTGTGACCCCAGTTTCCCTCCAGATCTGAGGGTTGTTTCTAGCTTAGTCAACGGAAAATGATGGTGGTGGGGGGACAGGCCTACATCCAGGGTTTCTCCCCAGGAGCACCCCTCCTTGCTGGGGCTCCCCCCTGGAATCAGGGCATGGCCTGCCAGCTATCTTTTATCTGCCAACAGCACCCCACAACCCAATAAGCCTGTGGCTTCCAGGCTTTAAAATCTGTTAAATAAAGGTTGCTTGGAGTCTGACCACAAGGGAGTCGGCTAGGAATATTTGCCCTCGGTGAAGGCTTGGTACCCCAACCCCAACCCAGGGTTTCCTGACTGTCCGACAGCTTGCCCACCCTTTTCTCCTGGAGCAGGAGGCAGAGAGGAGCGAAAAACTTTGCTGCCTTTCATAGCCCCACAAGAAACCCCCCCTGGGTGGCCCAGAGCCTCCAAAGCCCCCTTTCAGCAGGGAATGAAATTAGAAAAAAATGCTGATTTGGGAACCTGAAGGTGGGGACTCAATAGGCACGGGGAGATGCAATGGGGGCAAGGTTTCCTGGCATGGAAGCTGGTGGGACCTGCCTTTCCTGATGGTCACACCAGAGCCACCAGCCTGGCCTGGAGACAGCAGCAAGCTGCAAAGAGGGAGACCCTGAAAAGCCTGCACTGTGAGAGCCAGCGAGGGGAAGCGGGTGGCAGATAAGAACATGTCGAGGAAAAACACAAACCAGAAGCTCCCGAGGAATTTTGGAAAGGAAATGGGGAATTAACTGCAGAAAAGGGGCGGGGGGGGGCGGGGGGCCAGAATGCACGGCAGTTTATGGCTCGCAACAAATAGTCTGTCCGTGCCACCTCGCCAGGCACTTGCCGCCTCTCCTTCCTGCCCAGGCGACACCCAGCAGCGGCCGTCCCAGCCAGGCAGGAGCACCGGGAACGGGCAGGCGGCTGGTGCCGGCTCCTGCGGGGTCGATTCCAGCAGGAATCAGGGAAGAAACAAAACCAAGAGAAGCTGGCAAGAAAATACCATCCCCGCTGTGTCAGATAGGGAGAGGAGGCTGCAGGTCCTGTCTTGCCGGCCGGTAGACCGGGGACAGCCGAGGCCAAGGCTGGCAGACGCCAGGTACCTCCCGAGGTCCCGTGGTGCAGCCTGGCTCAGAGGGCACGTCGCTTGGGTGCCCACCCACAGCCCCACAGCTATTTCAGGGGGGGCAGAAACCATCCCATCTCCTCCCCTTTCTTTTTTTACCCCTCTTGCCTTTGCCTCCTAGCACAAGCCCCACAGCAGGGGGTCCCCACGCAAGCAGCCCCCTCAATCCGCCCCTCGCCCTGCAGCTATTTTAGAGAAAGGCAGGAGGTATTTTTAGTGCTGCCGGCTCCCGGGAGAAGCTCTGAGCCTCTGAGCCGCAGCAGCGCTGGCGCCAGAGAAACTGCCGCTGCTCTGGCTGATATTTCTTGTATAATTAAACTCAATCCATGCCGGGGGCCAGGTCTTGGCCACCAACTCAGCGAGGAGGGGAAGGAGCGGAGCCAGAGAGCCGGGGGCTGTGGGCCCTGACGGATGCTGGGAATTGCTCCACGAACGCTGGAAAAGCCAGGCCTGAGACTTTGGGGGAAGTTTTGCCAGGCACAGGGGAGCAGGATGGCTCCGAAATGGGCAGGGAGTGGGATTTAATGGGAGCAGAGCCCAAACCACCACCTCGGCAAAGGCAAAAGACCCCATACCAGCATCATCCCATCCCGCTCCCCTGCGGGAGATGGACTCAAAGGGGATGTCCAAGGCTGGACAGACAGCACCTAAAGGCAACGTGGGAGAAAGCAGCAGGATTTGAAGAGCACCCAGTGCCTGCAGGGCAAGCCAGAGAGATCCCTCCTGGTAAACAAAAGCCCAAGCTGGAGCTGGAGCCATGTAGGAAGTTTGGGGGCTGTCTGGTTAGCAAGCATCTGGTGAACACAAGCTGCGGCTGGAGGCTGACAAGCAGCAGCAAAACCTCTCCTTCTTCCCACGCCCACCGCCCGGCGTCTGTCCGGGGGCCCCAATCTGCCGTCGAGGAACGGGGGGAATGACAGCCCAGAGAAAACACAGCACCCGCTGGGTTGTAGGGTTTGGGTTTTTTTTTTCCCCTGTGCAAAAAGAACAGAGCATTTATTCCTGCGCTCCCTTAAATTTCAAGATACATTTCCAGCGATCCAGACACCAAGCTGGCATTCCAAGCAACAGTATATTTTATATAACTGATTTTTTTTGTTTTTACCACTTTATAAAGCCATACAATGAACTGCAAAGAATCCAACATCTGTACAATGGGAAGACAACAGCGGAGTCACATTCACACATGGACATGGTGCGACCAAAGTCATCCTTACATGCGTGACAACATTATGGGCACAAAGATACAAAATATAACGTATTTTTTTTCCATCTATATAAATACACAGAAATGGGCGAGTCTAAAAGTTTGAAACTGTTCATTAACACTGATTAGCAAATAAATCTGTAACGTTCCCAAAGTAACAAAGACAACAACAACAACAAAAAAACCCACGCATAACACGACGGCACAGGATCTGCCAACAGAAACATCAGGTTGCTTCCTTTTTTCTTTTTTTTTTTTTTTCCCTTTTTAAGGAAAAGAAAAAAAAAAAGAGTAACCCCAAACCAACCTCGTAATTTGCAAAACAAACGAACGAAATGAAACAAGCCCCTGCGGGCTCCTTTGCTGTCTGATCCTCCTGCCTGCTCCAACGGGAAGGGTTGCCTTTTGTTGATGCTGCTGTCTGGGGTTTTTGGGGCAACTGGTTTCTTTACCTGCCCGACCTGCTGGGTGGGGATTTACTTTGCGCTTCGGTTCAGGTGGTTGAACTCACTGGAAAATCAATGCCCGGAGGCTGGGTTGGGTTTTTCTCCCTACCTGGTTTGTTTTCCATGTGTGGTTTGACCAGGGGGCAGCCAGCAAATGTTGCATCCAGAGCAACCCCAAACTTTGCTCAGTGTATCTGCTTAAACCCATGAGCCCCCCATCTCCACTGGCAACGAGGGGCTGGCAAAGACCGTGAGAGGAGTGCATCCCATCAGCAGATGATGACATGGATCATCCCCCAAAATAGCTCCCAGGGGAGCAGAGCTGGAGGCAGCCCTGTTGAATGGGAACCCCACATTTTGCATGTTGCAGGCACTACTGTTTGGGACAGGCAGCAAACAACGTCCCCGGGGAGCATTTCCCAACAGACAGCAACATCGACAGCAAAGGGAGGACGGGTGGGAAGGGGCTTCTCTGAAGAACAAACCGACACAAAAAGGGCACGTACAATAAATTTACACACGCAAAAAAAAAAAATATATATATATATGTGGGGAAAAGTGCGTTTTTAAGGATATCTTTGGCAAGAATATATGCAGTTCTTTGTGCAGGAAGGAGGGATGTGTTTGTGTGTGTGTGTGAGCGAGGGCGAGAGCGAGAGATACCATCCGGCTGCTGACAACGGCAGTGTGATTACAATGAAACATATGCTGGGCTTAACTAGCGCAAGCTCGAATCTCAAATACCATGACTGCATTTAAAAACTAAAGAAAAAAAACCAAAGAGTCTTTTCTGTCCCTTTCGTAAGGAAAAAATATCAACACTAGGTCCCCGCCAGCCCCGGGACCTGGGCGATCCTCAATGCTGGCTGACGGTCTCTCCTGGGGACAGAAAGTGTAGTTACACCTAAAAATGCAACTTAAAAAAGGAGCTAAAAGGGAAAAAAAAAGTGCCTTTAAAGGGAGCTATTAAACACCCGGCTACATCATGGGAAGGTGGTTAGCTGTGTGTTAAAAAAATAATATAATCATCAGACAATTTTGTTAGTGTTCAAGATTTGGATACGGTCTAAATCTTCAGCTAGTGGGTTAGTGGGGAAGCCGTGAGCGGCTCAGGGCCCAAAGCAGGCGTGACGCTATCGGCAGGTATCTGCTGAGGTCGGCTTCTACGCAACATCTCTGGAGTGCTTAGATCTGCTTCATTTGTACGGGGAGAAAAAGAGAAATGGGAGTTTCAAGCACCGGTTTCCGAGGCAGCAGATTAAAATAAAAATACATTATTATCATCTCTTTTCTTAGCAGTGAGAAAACCAAGTCTGAAAAATAGAGGCTTTCAAAAATATATCTTTATATATCTATAAACACAGTGTTTTCTCTAACCGGTGAACGGCAGGGTGAGGAGATTACGGGTGAGATTGTCTCTCATCTCGCTTGAATTTCGCAGAAGGAGGGAATCATTTTTTGGAAACATCAAAAATTAAAAGGTCTCCGCATCCATGCGGCTAGGGAGCCGGGGAGGGGGAAAGCCCCCCCGGAGCCCCTCTGTCTCACCGCCGTCTCGCAACCAACTCCTCGCTATGCATCCTTTCATGCTCGCTTCAGTACATCAGTACAGCCTCCAGCCGTGCCAGCCCCCTCCGGGTGCCCACACTGCTCGCTCCCCCACGCACACACACACACGCACATGCACACCGGTCACACGCATGCCGCCCCGACACGGGGGGGCCCCCGCGCCTCTTCCCCCATCCGTATTTTTCCTTGCTCTGGATTTTCTTTTAACGTGCAGGTGTTTCCCCGGGGCAGGGGAAGGGGGGGGAGGCAGATATAATGGGGGAGATATGATATGCAGAAAGCAACATGGCAAAAATAAATATTTTTGGAGTGTAAGTGTAACCTTTTTTTCCTCCTTAAAATTTCGTTAGCTTACAGTATTTTGTCAGTACAGCTCGCATATATATTATAGCTATCAAGGCAAGGGCAGTCCGAGGGAGACAAGCTCTCGGGGGGGGGGGGGGGGCACTGCTATGTTTCTAATTTTTGCCCCCAATAGACTATCTGGGCCGCTTTGCACTTGAAGCTCTTGGGGGGGATATTTGCAGCACAGGGCTCAGCAATGACCCCGCGGCTCCAGCCGGACCACTCCCCCTGCCCCAAACCTGCACATGTAACCGAAGCATCCGCTGCCCCCTCCCCGGCACCGCAGGGCTGGGACCTCCGCCTGCTGCCCCCCAACCATGATCCCCCGCCCCGCAGTGGCACGGGGGCCCTTCGCCCCTCTCACCCCCCAGCTGGCCCTCCTCACCTTCCAAAGCAAAGGGAAAAGCCGACAGCACCGAAGCCACTGCAAAACTACAGTGCATTCGGGGGGCATGAGCCTCCAGCCAGCCGGTTTTGGGGGTACATGCGTGCCGAGCAGGGTGGCTCTCGGAGGACCTGTTACCTCCCCACTGAGCCAAAGTTGCCCAGCAACTGCAGGTCCTTTCCTTTTTTATTTTATTTTTTTTTTAAATTTTCTTCCTTCTTTTTCTTTTTTTTAACGTGGCCTCCAAAATAAAAGGAGAAAAAAGCGCCTGAGTTACTTGTAGTCATTCGCCTTTCGTGCAACTTGAACGTCCATGCAATTTAAAAACTGCTTGCATGTCTCAAAAGAGCAAGATAGGGGTAGCCACGGGTCCACTGCTTTGCACAGGGAACCCACCTGTGCCAGCATCCGCTATTATTATAATTATTATTATTATTATAATGTTTTTCTTTCCTTTCTGTTTTGTTTTTTTTGTGTCAAGAGAACGTGTGACAGGCCGCAGGAGAAAACTGCCAAAGAGGACTAGTGACGGGAGGGAAAAGGGGAAGACGGGAGAGGAGGCGACTTTCTGCATCCTCCAGGGAGGTTGCTGGGGAGCGTCTGCCTTCCCCAGGCGCGGGGCGGCAGGAGTCCCCCCACACCTCCTTCCAGGCTGGGGTGCACAAGCATCCCCGGGGAGGTGGGGAAATGCCGTGACCCCCCTCTCCAGGTGGACTCACAGCGGCTCACCTGTGACCGGCGCTGGGCTCTGGGTCAGTAACGGAGGTCAGCCCACAGCCAAGCTCCCCGGGGACAGCAGGGTTCAGGACCAAGCCCCCCCACGCCCCCAGCAAGGTGCCAGGTGGCCAGCAGGTTTCGGGAGAAGCGCAGGGGCCGGTGAGGACCCTCTGCTGCAGCCAGGCAAGGGAAGGTGTCTGAGGGAATCTCCTCTGGTGTCCCACAGACCCAGCCCACGTCGTTATCTCCTACGGGTCATTTCAAACACACAGTAGACGTTCACTGTTGGAGCTGCTGGGATGGAGCTTCTTCCATGGGTTTTGCTGGTTGTCTCTTTTTTTTTTTTCCAGATGGAAAACACCAGTCATGGTCCCACATTCAGTCCCAAGTGGATATCACTGCTCGGGACCACGATGTCGAAAGCTGGGAACATGCCTCTCACTGCTGCCTTCACTTTGGTCACCTTCCCTGCGATGGAACATGCATCCTGTCTTGTGGCTCTCTTATGTAGGTGCGTGGTTTTGGTTCCTCTATGTGTGTGTTTGGCTTGTGTTGAGTTTTTAGGGGTTTTGTTGGGGGTTTTTGTGTTGTTTGCTGTATTCCTCCAAAATTCCAACCCTTTTCCCCCCCCGATTCACTTCCCTCTCCCACAATGCACTTCCTCACACTCCTTCTCGGATCAGCTCCAAGTCCTTCTCCAAAATTCAAGAATCACCCGCAAGCGCCAGCTCATCTTTTCTGGCCAGAGCCAAGCATGACCCTGGAGACAAAGTTGACGATGGCTGCAGCCGGCTGGTCTGGGTCGAGCTCAGCAAAGAGGTGGCAGATGTTGTCTGTGGTGCTCCCTTGCTTCCTGGCGACGAAGCCGAAGAGCCTGGGTGGGAAGAAGGCAAGAGGCTCAGCAAGGATTGCCAGCGTTGCTCACCCAAGGAACACCACCACCCTCTTCCAGCATGGTCTTGTCCACCTTCCCCTCTTTAACATCCATCTCACACAACACAGAGGGCGACATCCCAAACCAGCCTGCATGAAGACCCATCTATTCTTCCCTTTGCTGCAGTTTGTTTGAAGGCCAGCACTGCGTTTCCATCATCTCTTGGCCAAAACCCTCTTTCTCTGGCCATCCCTGCCACCCTCCCCTAGACCGTCCCCAAGAAGGGACCTTCCAGATGATCACAGCATTGCCTTGGTTTGGGTGATGACTCTTGAAACCACAGAGGTGTGATGGGCTGGCCATTGAGGTAGACCCTGTATGAGAGGAAGGCCATGTGGGGACATGGGGAGCTGGGTGAGACCATACGGTTATTTCTGTCTGTCTCTCCCCTGATGAATAAAATGTCCCTTTTTTTTTTTTTTTTTTTTTTTTTAATTAGAACGTGCAAACTCAAGTTATAAATACGGGGGAACAGAATGTGAGACAGGCCCAGGCCGTGGCATTTCTAATTGGGGAGGGGAAATATCCCAGCAGCTGGACATCCTAATAAAAACCCCTTCGCTAACACAATGGCTAAAATTAGGGGAAATTGGCCCCTGGAAACGGGCTCAGCCAGCGGCCCTGTGCTCCCATGGGTCAGGACAGGGAGGACAGTAGGAAAGGGAAGAGAAAGACGGTGGCTCACACGCCATCAGCATAACCCCCGGCTCTGCTCCATGAGCTGGCTCCTGCTGACTCCACTGGGAGAGTTTCCAGTAAGACCAGTTCAGCAAGGGCCATGCCTGCTCTGACCAGGAATTTGGGGCTGAAAGATGCTTCCTGAGTCCCCAGGACCATGGTCTCATGCTTGGGTGAAACGCTCCTGCAGCAAGGAGCTGAGCCCATCTCATGCATGGCCAAGAGGCTGCCCTGCATGAGGCATCTCCCAGCCAGTGCTCAAACATAAGCGGGAGCCACCCCGACAGCAGCTGGGAGGAATCAGCTGGGAAGCACAGAAAGTACTTACTTGGCTGGGCCGCTGCCATCAGTTTTAGTCCACCTGCAAGGAGAAGAGGAGGTGTGAGGGATGGTGCCTCCTGCACCCCACAGAGAGACGAGGCGTGATGGGGGCCACCGCACCAATGCTGGAGGGCCAGCCTGGCTTTGCACAGGCTTGGCTCTATGGAAAAAAACTGATGTACCTCTCCCCCAGCATGAAGATGCTTGGAGACACCAAGAAGTCACCAGGAGAAGCTGGTGTTGCACCACAGTATCCAAGGGGACCTTCCATCCCTGCCCTCCACAGGAGCAAGGGGGACAGAGCAAGCAAAGACCCTGCTCCAAGCAGCCCAGGAGCCTGGGGGAGGGAAAGGGGCAGGGGACATGTGCTTCCCCCAGGTTAGGGCACTCACTTTCGTTCCTGGGGGTCCAGGTCGCAGAAGGTGACAGTGTTGAGGGGGTAGTGTCGTCGGAAGAATAATCTGAAACACAAGGCAGGGAGCGTCAGGGCCAGAGAGCCCCCACCTCAGCCCCACCACAGCCCAGCCCCACCGGCATAGGGGACACTCCCATAGGTCTCCCCTAGGATGCTCCAGGAGTCAAGGACAAAGCCCAGCGCTGCCCATGACCAGGTTCATGCCACGCCAGGGACATCCTTCATCAACACACTCCCTGGATCACAGCCCCATTGGCTTTGGGGACCCAGCGACATGGCCATGGGGGCTCTTACTTCCTCTGGTTGTCGGTTAAGGTGATGCCTTGTGCGGAGACTTTGAAGTGGACGATGGTAGCAGTGGGCGTGGGGTCGGCCACCAGCGTCTCAGCAACAGCCTTCGCAATGGCCTGGGGGCCCGTCAGCGACTCCATCTCCACCGAATTGATGAAGAGGACATTGCAGGCTGGAAAGGAAGACAGCAGGCGTGGGGTCAGCCACTGCTCTGAGCCATATTCACCCTGCAACAGCCCCTCTCTACTCACCCGCACCCTGTTTGAGGAGGTCTGTGGCCGAGTTGGTGGCCGATGCGGCGTCTTTCTTTTCCTCCATGGGATCTAGAAGACATGGGATGGTTACTGCTGCTCCCTGCTTGGAAACCTACCCTGTCCCCGCAGGCTGTGGGGGTGGATGCAATCCCTTCTGGTCCTGGCTCTTACCTCGGTCAGGAATGACCAGCTTGCAGGGCAGGGCCAAGGGCATGATGGAGTGCTGGTACACCAGAGCTGAGAGACAGCCTGGGGAGAGAGGGGAGATGGTCAGTGCAGGGCGGGGGACACAGGTTTCCCCAGTGTTAGGTCGTTGTTGCTCCAGGTGGATGGGAACAGGCTTTTTGGCGGGTTTCTTTACTGTGGTCCTAATGCCACACGTGGCAATTCCTCTCACTGAAACGACCATGCCCATGGAGGGCTCAGGGAGGGGGCAGAGATGCCGGGGCCACCTTAGGAACAATGAATGGGGCAGAGGTCCTCATGCAGCGCCTCGGAGCACATTAGCCATGGCATAAATGGGACAAGGGGAGCCCCTGCCCTCCACCCTGCCCAGCAGCATCATTTGTCCTACACGTGTGTGCAGAAAGGTACGTACCTGTGCATATAGGCACATTTGTGTGCACTCATGAGTGTGCATCACCCCAGAGGCTCCAAATGCCCACAGGACTTGGTTACACAGTAACAGAGGTGGGGGCTCTCCCAGACACCCAACAGCTCTGCTTTGGTACTCCAGCAAAGGCAAGGCTCTCCCAACCCAACCCCGCCTGTGGGAAACACACTGGGGGCACTCACCAAAATTGGGCTCATTGGGGCATCCTTTTAGTTTCACACCCCGCGGGCTGGTCTCGATGAGGAAGTGCCTCACCAACTCGTTGGTGATGTCTCCTGGGAAGAGACAGGATGGTCTCACACCAGAGCCACCCTCCTCCTACTACTACTCTGCAGTCCCACAGGGAAACCAGTGTTCCAGCTCGAGGAGCTCCTGCCACTCCGCACACCCTCCTCAAATCTGGCCCTTTGCACAGGGTCGACCCCAAGCCAAGCTCCCCCACGGTGTTGGTGGGCTCGGGAGGCTGTGCCCATTTCACCACGCCAAAGCCCAAGATGCAGATGCCCCTGAGCCCTCCGCAGCTCAGGGCAGAGGGTGTCTGGTGCTTCCCTCTGCCCTGGGAGGGGAGGGCTGGGAGGGAGGGATCCTGCCACATCAGCACATACCCAAGGGCACAACTGGCTCAGCAGACCCAGCTGCCCGCTCGCCCCGGCTGAACGATGGAAAGCATCTCAGCGTGGGATGGAAAAGGGCACACAATACCTTTCTTGTTCTGCTGCATGACCGTGGGAGGCGGAGAAGCTACTTTCATGGCAAGGCCATAGGCTCCCCGGAAGGAGTGGCTGTCTCGGATGATGAAAGCCCCTGGCTCCCTGTCCTTCAGCAGTGCGATGGCTGCAGGAGAGAACAGCAGACCTCAGAGCCAGCATGGCAAGAGCCGACACGCCCTCCGAAACCAGCACATGTGGGTCAGGATGGGGCACCCCGGCTCCATGGCCTCGCAGCCGGGCACTGCAATGTTACCATCCCCCCTGCACATCTGGATGGGAGTCTCGAGTGGGTCTGCGGCTAGGCAGGGGCTCATCTCCCTGCTGCCTCCGCTGCCCTGGCATGGGTATCTCAGAGCATCCATTCCCACCCAGCCCAGCTCTGAGCAACTGAGCACTAGAGAGCAGGCAGAGACCAGGGACCAAATGCTGGGACCTTGCCCCCTCGTTGTTCTCCCCTCTTATTTTAGCTATGTCTCCAAGACCCCTCTGAGCTCTCTCAACTCAAGATCTGGGTGCTTTGCACCCCAAACTGCATAGATCCACTGCACACTGCGGGGACCGGTGCTCCTCCACCAAGGGGAAGGTTTGGGGAGCCCACATCATGCAAGCCTGCAGCTGAGCTGGGCTTCAACCCCGCTCCACAATGGTCTGAGCATCCACAATCCACCTTCACTCCTAACCCAGCCCCTAAGGGAAATCCTTGCTAATCCCTGTGATCCCACATACACCCCAACTCCCGACCACGGCTCACTCAACCGTATCCTTCGCCCTGTGCCATCTACGCACCCTGCTCCCTGGAGATCTCCGGTTTGTACCAGTACTTGGAAGTGTCCTGCACAAACTTGACGTTGGCACGAGTCTCAGGGCTGATGTCTGCAAGGAAGGGAAAAGAAGGCAAGGAAAAAGTTAAAAGATGCTGTATCTAAAATTCCACGAGTTTTTAGCAAATCTGGCTAAAGCATTAATACCTCCACCTCCTTTCAGCCCCAGCACATTGCTTTAACCTCAACCCAATCCTCCATACCTAGGAAGGCTGATCATCACCTGGAGCTTATGGGGCTGCTGGGCATCTAAAGATAAATCCAAGCGCAAGGGCCCCTGAAGGGCTGTGCATCAGATGAGCCTCTTTGCCATACAGCCAGAGACAAAATGGGAATTCATCATTTAAAAGGGAGCTGGCCAGGTGAAATGAAAGCTGTTGGAGGAAAGAGATATGTCCAGAGGGTGGTGGGGAGATCCTCTGACTTCAGAGGACCTTCACAGCTCTCCAATGTTCAAGATTTGGCTCGTCCATCATAAAAATAAATTCCTTCCCTTATCTTTGCTCCGTGCAGAGGAACTGGACAGCTCGACCTACCCTGGGAAAAGCAGCCCCAGCCCCAGGCCGACCCTGCCTCACTCAGTGCCCATCAGTGGCACAGCCCCGATGGGAGCCAGTCCTCTGGCTGTGAAGCTGTCACTTTGCTCAGGCAACGTTTCCAACCACCTGCTTTCCAAACACAACGGAGCAAACAACCCGGAGGGCCAGATAGCATCTCTGCTGGAGACGTGTTATCAGCGCTCTGCAATCTGGTCACCTTCGGAGAGGCGGGGGGCTCGCTCCCCTCCCCAGCTCGCTCGCTAATTGTTACAGATTTTAATTGCTCATGCTTCCCCACTGGGAAAGGTCCCCAGCCATGGCGAGTTACGGGGCTGGGGCAGGTGCCAGCGTGCCCACAAAGGGCTGCCTGCTCGGCAGTGAAACCGGATGGGCAGCTGGAGCCACTGCTGCCCTGCGGCTTTATTCCCCTGGTCCTATCGGCCCAATCTTGGCGTCACTGAGGTGTCCCGTAACGGGAGCCGGCAAAGGCGTTCCAGGCACGGCGGCACCCGGGGCATGACACACCATTTGAAATGAGGAGGCAGCGCCGCAGCGGGGTCTCAGCGGGGTAAAGCCCACCGGGAACGGGGCCAGGAGGTCAGTGCATCCCCACGGCAGAGAAAAGCCGCCTCCGGGCGCTTTGATCTCCCCGTACACAACGCTGGGTGCTGTTTACGCCAGCGATGCTGGGTCAGTGCTTTTCCTGTTTGGATTTGCCAGAAAGCGCAGGAAATGGCCTGAGCCCCGGCGGTGCCGCCGGTTTGCAGATGGGCAGGAGTAGTAAATCAGGATGCAGCTGCAACCCCTTCCCCGCTGGCCGACGAGGAGAAGGAGGGGAGAGCCCTGGGCAGGGCGGGGGGACATGAGGACCTCTGAAGGCATCCCTTACCTGGCATGGACAACTTGGAAAAGTCCGGCAGGGTGTGGGAGAAGGTGACGGTGCTCCCGCTGCTGGGGCTGGACATGCCGCTGGAGAGGGGCGAGGACACCTTGCCATTGACGGTGGCGTAGTTGGGGAGGCTGTTGGAGCGGTCCCCGGCCGACATCCGCCGCTTCTCAGGCAGCGCAGGCTGCGGCGTGGGGCTGCCCTGGCGGTAGGCGGCCGAGTCCGGAGAGGAGGAGTGCGGCGTGCTCGTGCCGGGGTAGTACGCCGGCGAGACAGGGAAGGACGGTGTGGACGGAGGCTGGTAGCCGGAGGAGCTACTCTGCCGAGACAGTGTTGGCCGCCTCTCCTCGGGGCTGGGGTAGCCGTACAGGGGGCTGCCGGGGGGCACGGCTGCCACGGCTTGATGCCTTGCCAGGCTGGGGCTCCCTGGTGGGGCCACCAGGTTGCCATGGGCCGCCACAGTGTGTCTTCCCAGCCCGGGGCTGCCGGGAGCGCCACTCATGCTGGGGTTGATGGCTCTTCGCCCGAAGCCGGGGCTGGGCGGTGTGTTGGTAGCCACTGTCCGGTGCAGGGTGCGGGGGCTCCCTGGCAGGACGTGGACCCCTACCACGTTGACCTGCGGCTGTGGCCGAGCTTGAGGGTCCGGCTGGAGGCCGGCTCGGCCATCAGGGTAGTCGGGGCTGGCGTACGCCGAGCCTGGGACCCCACCTTGGGCCATTGCAAAAGAAGATGGAGACGAGTTTTGGTAGCTGCTGTGAGCAGAGGGCATCTGCGAGCCAACAGGCGACCGGTAAACAGGCTCGGCTGAGGTGTGGGGAGGTGTAACTGTGCCGTGGGGGCTGCCCTCTGATGGGTAGCTGCGGAGGGAGGCCCTGAGGAGAGATGAGAAGGAAGATTCAGCTCCACCACTCGTTCCTGCTGCTGGCTGGCACCCTCCTGCGAGTGGTGCACAGGGAAACTGAGGCACGGCGCCAGTGAGCTGCTCAGTTGTTCAGAGGCAATGGTGGGATGGGTCCTGCCAGCTGCATGAAAGCAACTAGAGGCAGCTTTAGTTCCACCATGCATCCCAATTCCCTCTCAAAATATGACTTTCTGGGAGACAGAGCCTTTTTCCAGCTCCTCTCCCAGCAAAACACCCAATTCGTTCCTCCTTGCCAGCCTTGCCAGGCTGGGCTGGTGCAGGACACCTCATGGGCAGGCTGGAGAGGGAACAGGGACAATGGCTCCATCGCACCACAGGGGACCAATGCTCAGCCTAATCCAGGGCTAGGGGTTAGCACAGACCCCATCCCTCCTCCTGCCCCAGGGGCCAGGTTCTCAGCAAGATGCTGCTGAGGTCCAGTGACCACCAAGTGACCACCAGTGACCCAGCTTTGTGTCCTCAGGGCAGTGAGCTGCATGGTTGGCTGGGACCCCCAAATCCTGCATGGGGAGATGGGGGTCCTTGCAAAGGCAAATTCAATGTGGGAGCAAGCCTGTGCACCAGGCAGGGTTTGACCCCAGCCCCACCAGCCCCCAAGACCTGCACCCACTGCCTTACCCGTCCACGCTGTGAATGGGGCTGCTGGTGGAGATGGGGCTGGGGGCAGTGAAGGAGTTGGCGAAGGTGCCATTCCTGGCGGGCACCTCCAGGTCCCCGGGCTGGGCAGCGGGCAGGCTCCCTCCCCTGCCCGTCGTGGCCGTGCGGGCCACCGACTCGACATAGCTCCTGGGCTCTGTGGCAAAAGAGAAGGGGAAATGGATGAGCCCACAGCTTGCATGGCAGGGGAGCTATGCCCTTCCCAGTATCCCCGTTTCAGCCAGTGAAGGTGCTTGAGCTGAGCTCCTCCAGCTGCACGTTTCCCCCATTCCTCTTCCCCAGGGGTTGTGCAAAAACACGTCTGGCTCATCTGGGCCTTTAGGTTGTTCCAAGGGATGCTGAAGACCCCAGACAGGGCACAGGGAGAGGGGTCGTGCCCACCCCTTTCCCTAAGGGGACCAGAGCACACGGACTGCGGCCCCTTCCTGTGCCACAGCCCCTCCATCCTGCTCTGAGTCAGCATCCCTCCCCGCCTGGGACGCCACACAGTACATGTCGTGCTCCCTGCTCATCCCCAGCCCCTAAAAATAGAGCCGGTGACTCTGCCCAGCCTGCGCTGACTCACACGGGACTGACAACGGTGCCCTGCGGTCCCTGCCCTGCATGGCCCACCTCTGCCAGCCATCTCCAGCAGCAGACCAGAGAGCAGCTCCAGCTATTTCCACTGCAGCATCCAACACTCTCACTCCCAGCCCGGCTTGAAACCAGAGCCCATGAGCACAACCAAGAAAAGCAATTTTCCTTTGGAGCTGCCGAGCTGCCCCGTGCCAGGAGCAGCAGGCTGGGCTGGCCGTCACCAGCCATGGCAGCTGCCAGACCCAGCCATCCCTCCTCCCTTGCCCCCTGCCTCCTGCTCCATCCAGGCTGGTCCCCATCCCTACGATAGCCTCCGCAGCCCCCAGCCCCCCCGCAAAAGCCGCACCAGAGGAAGGGGCTGCAGCTTCAGCCCCATCCCCCCGTGCCCCTGCAGCCGTGTCACACCTCGGCTGGCACGTGTCGCTGACTGCCTCTGTGCTGGGGCACAACACCCTAAACGAGACCCGCCGGCGTCAAACGCTATGGGCCGGGCATCCTTGCAGGTCCCTGGCTCCAGGCTGGCCATGCCTGACGCGGCTCCGCAGTAGTAATTAGCATGACAAACACTATTATTATTATTATTATTATTAGTCATAACAGCCAGGCTCCAGCTAAGCCTGCTGGCAAGCCGGCACGCTTGCAGCCAGCAACGCCAATGCACAGCTCTGTGTTCGGTGCCAGACCAGGGGGTTGCAAGGAAAAAGACTGTCACGTGTCCCCCTCCTTCCCCCGCAGCATCTCTGTGCCCCGTCCGCCTGCAGGCAGGGAGGAGGAGTCCATCCCTTGGGCTGATCTCCCTGCCCAGCCCTGCTCAACCACTCCAGGAAAGATCTGAGCCAAAACCAGACCGAGGACGTCAACACGGGCTGGGTACCAGCATCCAAGGCAGGACACGTGGCTCTGAGTGACAGGGACGAGGCACTGCCCAGGAGGACGCCCAGGGCAGCTGCAAGAAACTCATCGCCACTTAGGTAATTAAACTAATTTCACAGCTACTCACTTTTCCCCCCCAGCTCCCCACCCCAGACTAAAATTAGCCAGACAGTACATATGAGTCAGCCTGCAAGAGGTTAAGACCAAAGGGCTGTGAAAATGCCAGCCCCTCCTGCAAAGGTGGGGGCTGAAGCAAGGCAGGAGCCGGGGGGCTCAGGGAGGGGGGGACAGCATACGTGTGCCACAGCGAGGTGTGTGACCATGGGCACTGGTTTGAGTCATTTGGTTCAATACGGGGAAAAAGGAAGAAATTTAAAAAACTAGGAAGTTTCAGGCAGGACTTTTTTTAGGTTGAAAAATCCGATCTTGCTTCCTGGTGTTTTCTTGGAAGAGGCTCCAGAGACGGGAAGACAGTGGGAGAATAGAGAGGCTGTGAGTCACCAGGGAGGTGGGCAGTCGTTCGGGAATCCCGAATCTGAGCAGGGCTGCGCTCCGGCCAGAAATCCCCAGCGTTGCAACTGTGCTGGGCTGTTTTAAAGCCTCCTCCTCGGAGGTGGCAGCCAGGCCCCGAGCTCCTGCGCTGCCAGAGCATCCCCCAGCCCCAGGCGCAGCCCACCCATGCAGGCTGGGATCTGCTGAGCAGAGCCCAGAGGGGCAGGGATCCTCAGGTGTGCGGCTGAGTGCAGAGGGTGCTAAGCCAAAACACTGGTCCCTTCTCAGGACTGCAGATTCAACCCCCCCAAAAACCATCATGTTGTCAGAGAGGATGAAGCAGGGCAAGAGGCTGGTGGTGGCCACTCGGCCCGGCCAGCACGGGGTCACCAGACATCCTTGCTCTGGGTCAACCATCATGCAAGCGGCTGGAGTGCCATGGGAACAGAGAAGCAATGCAGCTTGAGCTCCTAAGGGTTTGGTGGGAAGGAGGGGAGAGGTGTTGTTTGGGTCTTTGGAGGCTTAAAGCTGGACAGAAATAGTAAAGCTGGGGGGGGACTTAGGAGGGAAAAGCCTGGTTTTATCCCAGCTTTTCTTTCTTTAATGTACCCAAGAAGCCATCACTGAAAAATCAGCTCTGGAAGCAGAACATTTTCTTCAAGGAAACACTTTCTCCAATATTACGCAACATTCAGATTTGGGCTACGTGCATTTTGAGGAACTCCCAGGGAGAAATGCTGATGGCTCCCAGGGCCACAGGAAGCATCGCAAACTCGCCGAGAAGAGACATCCTCTCCTCAAAACCCGTCTTGAACACACAGTTCCCCATCCCGGCCCCGAGGGCCCAAAGTTTCATTAAAGAAGAAAGCAAAACCACCCAACAACTGTTAGATAGCAGGCAGCACTCTGGGGAATCACAGCCGCTCCCAAAGCCTCTGTCCCCCCAGGAGACATGTCACCCCAGAGCCCACAGTGCCTCCTCCATCAGCACAGCCACTCCCGAGCTGACGTCCCAGGTCAGCCCCATCCTCAGCATCCCCAGAGAGGCGCAGCCCAGGGACGGGAGAGGTGGGGGGAATTTGGGCAGCCTCCTGGCTGGTGGAGGATATGCCCTGGCTGCTGGCGCTGTGCCGCTGCCCGTCCGGCTGAGCCGGCAGCACGCTGGTGGCCTCTGCGCCTGCTGACCTTTTGTGCTGCACTTTGGTTTATTTTCACTCTGAACGGCAGCGGGAAAGCCAGAAGGGGGGGGGCAGGAGCCCAAAAGCAGGGCTGCTGCTCCCAGCCCTCCGCCAGGCTCATCCGAAGCTGGCCACAGTGTGCCAGCATCCCTGGCGTGCCGCTGGCAAGGATGCCACGCACCAACAAAGAGGTCTCAGCCCTCATGGATGATCGCCACCCAACGTGACAGACCTCCAGGTCCAATTTGGACACCGGGGAATCCAACCATGGCACAAGGCACGATGTTCCCCTCCTCAAAAGGGAGCGGGACGGGCAAGACTCAGGCTCCTACATCCCTGGGGGCCAGTGCAAGGGAAGGCTGCTGGCACAGACAGCCACAGCTTGCTCTGAGTGATGGTCCCAACAGTGGGGATGAGTGGGGAAGAGAGAGACAGAGAAAGAAAAGCCTTTCTTACCTTCTTCAGAGTCACTGCCCGCCTCCCCTTCTAGCTCTGAGAGATGGAGGGGGAAGGGAGCGATAGGAGCGGGAAGAAGAGGAAGAAGAGGAAGAAGGGAGGTGCGAGACAGAAAGAAAGAGAAATCCGAGTTAAGCAGCTTTGCCTTGCTCAGGCAGGGGCACAAAGAACGCAAAGGAGAGCCCCACACCTCCCCAACACTGCACCCCAAACTGGACCCCCGGCCTCAGACACCCCCAGGGTTCACCTGGGCATCCCAGAGATCATGTCCAAAACCCAGGAGGCTGTTTTTGGGTGGAGAAGAGGGAACAGCCCAGCAGGGAGCCACCATGAAGGGCTGCTCCGAGAAGCCCAGCAAGCACTAAAAAAGCATCAGCTCGCCCTTGGGGGCAGAGCGAGAAGGGTCTTGCTGGGCGGGCTCAGCCAAGCCGTGCCACCAGGCTCAGCCGGGTTTTGGGGAGGTTACACTCAGCCCTGAGATGGCTCAGGCAGGGGCCCTGCGTGCTGGGGAGCAGCGAGGTCTGGCTTGGCAGGCTGCTCTAGGACACGTCCCCAGGACAGCAGGGCCTTTGCACCCGGGGACCACTCTCCAGGATGGAGAGGGCTCTGGATACTGTTCTGGCTGACAGGCTCGGCTCCCAGAGAGCAAACCCTCTCCAGCTGTGCTGGGGAGGAGAAGGGATGGAGGGGGTGAGGGAGGCAAGAATATGGGGCTGGGCAGGAGGCAGGACCCTGGGGTTTTCCAGCCTCCACCACTGAAGATCCTGCTGGGCTGAGTCCCCCAGGGCAGCACCAACAACCCCCCAGCCTCACACAGTCCCAGAGTGCCCACAGGAGGTGACAAGGACCCCAGGGCTACCTGGCCCCAAAAGGGAGGCAGAAGTGCCTTCTCCAACTAGGGGACCCTTCCAGAGGTATCATCACAGATCCCTGCCCCCGTCCCACCCCACCGCCCCCAAAACCACCTGCAGCCCCCATGCCCACACTCACCTCCCACTGGATGCAGCAGGATCTCGGCTGGGTTGTGGGGTTTCAGCCCCAGTGCTGAGAGTGGGGTCTTGGCCAGCCCGGGGGGAGAACGCACTGTCGGCACGGGGGACACAAGAGCGTTAGTGGAGGGGTGGGAGGTAAAGCTTCAGAAAGGCTAGAGCTGTCCAGGGGTTCAGAGCCCCCGTGACCCATCCCACCCACCGGCTGCAATGGGGAGCTGCTGGGAAGAGATATCCTCATATGAAGCAACGTCCCAGGGAAGGGCACCAATCCCCCTCTGCATTTGGGAGAGGGCACAGGGTGGGAGGTGCCCGGGAACAAGCAGCCTGCCCCATCGCAGGGCTGGCAGGATGGAGAAAGGGGGCAATTCCCACCAGGACAGGCCCAGACCCCATCTCCCAGCACCGTCCCCATAAGGGAATGGTCCCACCGTAGACATGAAGCCTCTTTCATTGCCCCTGTGCGAGCAGCCGTCCCTCCAACCCAGCTCTCCCAAACCTTAACCCCCCTCTGCTGATCCCCCCGTCTGGCTGAGCTGGGACCGGGCTGTCCCAGAGCAGCTCATCGCCCCCCCAAAAGGGGCAGCGGGACTGCCAAAAAAACCCCACCCTCCAGACCAGCTCAACAGGCGGGTGAGGATGTTGGCACAGAGCATGTTCCCCGAGGGGTGACAATGCACACATGAGGTCTGTACCTCTGGGCCCATACGCACATACCAGGAGGAGCTGCGTATGTATGTATGGCTATGGTATGGATGCACTGGCAGTGCGGGGTGGAGGGGTTTCATGGGGCAGGGTGGACCTCCCTGAGCCGACTGCACCTCCTCTCCCCTCCCGCCCCCCAGGTTTGACCCATCTTCCTAATGCTGCATCTCCCCGGGGGAGACCTCCAGGTCTTATCTCCAGCAAGAGGGACCGCTGGGCTCATCCCTCCATCAGCGTTCGAACGTCCCCGACTGGTGGCGCGGGCAGGGGGCCCGCGGCGAGGCCGGGAGGCGGCGGGTGGTGGGAGCTCCAGAGGAAAGCCAGACCCTCGCCCGGAGGCCAGGTCCCCCCAGCAGCCTGAGGCTGGAGCAGCCGAGTCCCTGGGAAACCGAGACGGCAGCGCCTTCCCCGGCGGATGTCTGATTTCCCAAAATACGGTCGGCCGCAAGCTGTGATGTCAGCTCGTGCCTCCATTGGCTGACGGGTGGTGGGGTCCTCCCAGGGCCGGGAATTCCCCTGGGACTGCCGGCTCCCCATGGAGGAGAATCGCTCCTGTATCCCCTTGGGGGGCACTTTGGCGAAGCCTGCAAGCTGCAGCTTCAAACTTCCCAGGCTGCCCCAGCTGGTGTTGGATAAGAAGCGCTGCCTCCAGGCCACGTCCCCGTCACCTCTGCGAGTGACTCATCCCCCAAAAAGAGCCACTGGCCCACTGCCAAGGACCTGCTGCCCCGGGGCTGAGCTCTCCAGGTCCCCTGGAACAACAGGGCCATTTCCAAGCTGCCAAACGCCCCAGGGACGCTCCCACATTCCGGTCACTGCATCCCATGAGGCAGGGCTCAAACGCCAGTGCGTTGCAGGGGAGGCACAGTAACAGCGCAGAAGGAAACAGCCTCGAGCCCCATGGGCTGAGCTACGGGGGGCAGGCAGCCCCATTGGGACCAGGACGTGGCATCAGAGGAGGCTGTGCCCAGCCTGAGCATCCCCAGCCCTAGAGCATCCTTCAGCATCCAGCCTACAACAGTGTTTTTGGGGAGGGTAGAGGGGGCTGCCGTCTGTTTTGATGGGTTTCCCAGTTGACCGGCTGCTTCCTTGCACTGGTCCAGCCTGAGTCATGCTGTGCTGATGTGAGGCTGCTCATCAGGGTTTGTTGCTCGAGCCGGTCATACAAACCCAGTCCACACAAACCCACCGCGACTGTGCAGTCAGGGTTAGTCAGAAAGGAGGTATGCCACGCCAGAGGAGCGGAGACAAGCTGCATGCAAAGGGCTGGCATCTCCCAGCCTTTTCCCCCTCCTGCCCTGGAAACAGCGAGCGAGAAGTGGCACGGCATGCGAGGGTCTGCCCTGACCCCCGCCAGTCTTCAGTCCCTCCCGCCTCCCCCCGACTTGTCTGCTACCGCAGCCCTTCTTGCCATGCCAGTAGGAAAGATGGGGAGGTGCAGGATCGGGACAGGGTGAAAGGATGCTGTCTTTCGGACCCTGCCTCTCTCCTTATCCCGCCTTGGGATCCCATCCAAGAAATGCCCCAGTGAGTGGAGGGTGGGAAAAAGCTGACAGGAGGGTGCCAAGCATGGGATGCTGATGGCAGCGGGATGCTGATGGCAGCATGGAGTGGTGGGGTGTGGAGGAGAGAGGACGAAGGAGAGGAGGAGCGATTAACATGGCGGTGGGTGTCTGGAGCCTGGAGCTGTCTGACCCTTGGCGAATTTCTGGCTTGCTGAGAGCCACCCACCGAGCCCCTCCGCCTCCCAGAGCCGCGGCACTTACAGGGGTCGGAGTAAGGGGTTTGTGGCGAGACGGGGAAGGCTGGGGTGGGGGGAGAAATCTCACCGCCGCCAGAGGGTGGGCTGGTGGGAGAGGCACCCTCCATCTCTTCGAAGGCTTCCTTGTAGCTGTGGAGGTGAGGCTGGGGAGAGCAGGAGAAAGGGTCAGTCCCATCCCTATGATGGGCACAAACCTCCAGGACACCCCAAGGGTGTAAAGGGCTTAGTTGTAAAGGGCTGCTGAAGAAGCTATTCCCTTTCTATCTAAAATCTCTCTGTAGCTGTTTTCCATTTGGCATACGATCATACTGTACAAGTTCCTACTGTATTAATCCGTACAAATAATACAGAAATTTAAAATTATACCAATAGCCTACATAGTTTCCAGCGTACCAGATTACATTCCAAGTGGGAAACTAAGAGAAGGGACTTTCATTAGTTGCAAGGTTGCTTCTACCAAAGATGTACTGGATTAATTAAACAGCTCCTTTTCACCTCCTCCCTGCTAACCACCACCACAAAAAGCATCATTGACCCCCAACCCTCCGGGATGCTGCGGATGCTAAAAGTCCCATACCCGCCTCCAAGCCTTCTCCTTCCCCAGAGGTGTCTGCCCCCATCAGCCACCCCCCCACCCCAGCACCACCCCCACCCCAGCACACCTCTTTGGGCCTCCCTCCAGGGTTGGCCGCAATGGTGCTGACCACCTCAGGCGAGAGGACAGTGGGGCTGCGGGGCGAGCTGGGCTCCGGCGAGCTCTTCTCATAGTGGCTGTCGCTGGGGGTCCGCTTGTGGGCAGGGACGGCACTCTCCTCCGGGGGCTTCTCCCGGGACTGCACCCCTGCGGGGCAAGCACAGGGTGGGAGATGGGTGAGGAGCTGCCGGCCAAGATGAGGACCAGCAGGAGATGCTCCAGGGCTGATCTGAGAGGTCTCCCCAGGGCTGTGTGCCACAGAGGGGGCTCTGCCCAGCGGAGATGGCAGCTTCAGCACTCACCTGCATCCAACTCCCAGACCAGCACAGCCAGTTTTGAGCTGGAGCAGATATGCCCTACAGCGGTGGCCCAGGGCCAAGCAATAAAGCAAGGCAGCGTTGTGGCTAGTGGCTGGATCGCTGCACTAGCCCTCCCAAGCACCAGAAGACTTGGGCTCAGGGACAACAACCCCAAGCAGTGGGTGTGAGGGGCACGAGCATCCTGTGAGCAGCCCAGCCAGCCCAACCCCACAGAGCTGGAGAGGACCGGGACCTCCTGACAGCGTCACGGTGGGAAAGGGCCGAATCCCCCAGCACCAGGGCAGCCGCGTTCGGCTGCATCCCTGCTCCCACAGCCGGATGCGGCTTCAACCACAGCAGCGGAAAAAGCCTGATTTTGTGAGTCCCCAAGGCAGAGGGAGCACCGGGTCAAGAGGAAAGACACCAACAGAGGGATGGTGCAGGGAACCCCAACAAACCACTGCTGATCTCCTACCCCCAGCACAAAGCCTTCCTAAAAGGGGAGATCGGCATCTCCTCTCCATCTCCCCCCAAACCTCCTTCCCAGACCCCAGCACCACGAGCCACCGGTGCCCAAAGCCTGGGGGGAAGAAGGGAGCAAGCAAGTCACCATGGGAGAATGGGTTCCTCCGGGCTGTTGGGATCTGGTAGATCCCACTGGCGATCCCCATGGGCAGGGATAAAGCCCAGGAACAGGGACAAAGCCAGTGCAGGGCAGGGGGGCGTGGGGGGCTGGGATGAAGGGTGCAACCCCAACTCTCCCAGCACCCAGCGGGGCCCAAACACACTCTCCGCCCCATCTCACCTGACAAAGAGGTTAATTAGGGCTCAGGGACAATGGTGCCGGTTTTGGCACAGGGGAACCACGCAGAGCATCACGGGCGCAGCTCAGAGCCCCGTGGGACTCCTGCTCCTCCCTGGGACGCACACGGCAGTGGGGTGACCCCTGGTCTCAGCCCCACTAGCAGAGGTGACAGCACTGTCCCCTCCACATTTCCCGCAGAGCTGGGGAGCACTCACGCTCCCCTTGGCCAGCACATTGGGGGGGGCAAAGAAGATAAAAAGGGAAAAAAAAAAAAAAAAAAAGGCCAGCATCACGCTCCAGGAAATGCACTTTTCAAACACCAACTCCTTTCCCACGGGCTGGCGGAGGAAAACCAGCCATCAGCTGCTTCCCCTCGCTCCCCGGGGCTCCGTGCGGGACCCACGCCTCACGCCCGCTGACCTCCCCTCTTCACCTCTCCAGCACCCGCACTGGAGCTTTCCCGGCCCCGGGGAAAGGGCTGGGAGCTGGGAAGGGGCTGGGAGCACGGGAGGGAGGGAGGTGGCCTGGGTGCATTTCTAAATAATCAGCCCAGTGAATGGCAACAACAATAAAATCGCGGCTCAGGGGGGAGAGGCGGCCGGGCTGTGAGGCGGGGGACGCGAGCCAACGGGGCCGCGTCCAGCCGCAGGAGGCGGCCTGGAAAATTCCACTAAGAGCGGCTTTGAAACACAACTCCCGATCCCTTCTGCAGGTGCTCGCCGGCACAGGGGATGGCCATTAAAAAGGCCCGTGGAGGGGACAGGGGGACAGAGAGGGTCCCTGGAAAGCTGCCTTGCAGGCATGGGCAGCATCATATAGGGCCACTCTATATCTTTTGCGCTGCTCTTCACTTTAAGGGAATGAAGCCCTGAGTTGTGAGCATAGGGAGAAACAAAATGTTGGGAAAAAATAAAGCAAACTCTTAGATTTTCTTTTTGTCCTTCTACTTTGTGCACTGTGGGGTGTCCTGCATGCTGCAAGAGCATCACCAGGACCATCCCTTGGCCCATCCCAAAATGAGCTGCAGCAACCGAGCACTGCGGAGAGGCAGGGACTGGCTCCTCGAGTCGTGCACGCCTGCCTTGCTTTGCATTTTCCATTTGGGAAGCACAAACAGCAGTTCGCCAGAGCCTGGCTGTCAGTGCACATCACACATCTGCAGCCTGGGACCCCCGGCTCCATCCCCGGGGCTGTGTGTCACCCAGCCGCAGGGTGCTGGATCTGGCCCATCAGGATACCCAGGAGCTCACCGGGCTTTGGCTGCTCCACTCCCCAGACATGGAAAGTGGCGGGGGCCGCGGGGAGGGGAGGGAGGAGAGGGGAAAAAAGGGACTCATTGTTCAGGAGCAGAGAGTGGGAAACTTCATGGGCTGCCCGGAGCAAAGCCTGGAGGAAACCCAGGCTCTGAGCACGGCTCCCCCGACCCCCCAGGTGATTTACGGGCTGGAAACTACGCTTAAAAAACAAACTCTCCTTTCCCCCGCTTGCTGTGCCCCCTCGGAAGACGTACAGCCTCCCTTAGCCACAGTACTGCCACCAGCCCCCCAGGGATGCCCTGCCTGGCTGCAGGAAGGGGGGTTCCCCATCACAAAGGGGGAACAGCAGCCTGCACCCTGCTCCCCACCCTCGCCCCCACCACCTCTGGCACTGCCACCCCTTCTGCTGCCCATTTAACTCCCTAACCTGGCAGCAACCCTCTCCCAGCAAGGTCCTGCCCTTGGACTCAGCACAGCTCTACGGCTGGGGAAGGGCAGGAGCACAACAGCCAAGAGAGGAGGAAACAGGAGGAATTTAAACCCAGGTGGTTTTGCAGCTGGGGAGTTGGGTTTCTAGGCCAAATCAGAAGGCAGCTGCTTTTTGGGCATGAGATGCTGGAGCTACTGCCAGGCAAGAGCTGGGCAACACTCCCACAGTGGAGAGGAGAGGGCAAAGCAGCATCCCATGGCCCTTGGGATGCGGCACCCAGCAGTTAAAGCCAGACCAGGACACACGACGCACAGGGAAAAGAGAGATGCAAACTCGCTCCCTGCCTGCACGAGAACAGCAGCAGACGTTGCCCTGTACCACTCTCTGCCAGAGCCCAACTCGCCCCGTCCCACCGGGCACAGACATGTCTACTGCTCCCCGCCTCCCAGCCTGATCGCCGCAAATGGGCACGGCAAAATACCTTACTCTGTGTCGAGGACTGGGAGGGTTCAAACCTCTTTGGTCCTCCTGGGGAGAAACCCAAGGTGCCAGTGGGGAGAGAAAGGTCACCCAGAAAGGTGGTGACTGCCCAGCCCACTCTTTGCCCCCAGCCCCTCTCCATCCCTCTCCTCGTGCTCACCCCAGGACAAGTGGGTGCAAACCAAGCACCAAGCAGGTCCCCAGCACCCAGGCAGACTCACCTCCAAGGAACAAATGTCACATCGCCTAAAATCCAGCCTCCGCAGCCCACATCCCCCGGCTGCAGACAGACCCATGGGGACCCCTGGACGGAGGCAGGTGAGACCCTGCAGGGCTGGGAACTAGCTGAACCTGGGGTCTGTGGAGCTGCACCCCAGCCCTTGCCTCCCCGAGGGGTGAGCCACGGCCAGGGCCAAGCTCGGCGGGGCTGGAGCGAGGGTCCGGATCTGGCCCAGCAATGAAATCCCACCAGAGAGCAGTGCCAGGCTTGGATGAGATGCAAAACCAAGCATGGGCAGGGGAGTCTGTAGCCAGGGCCAGGGGCTCCACCATCACCGGAGGAGGTCAAGGGGGGCCCTGAGCACCGCCCTGCTGAGAAAGGGGATCGAGCCTGCATGGGGAGGGTCTCCCAAGCCTCCCTCCATCCCACATCCATGCAACACACGGAGCACTCAGCATGCAGGGATAGGGGAGGAAGGAGGGATGAGGAGGAAGAAGGGATGAGGGGGAAGGAGAGAGAAGAGAGAAGAAGGGAAAAGGAAGGAAGGATGAGAAGGAAGGAGGGAGGAGAGGGATGGAAGGAGAAGGATGGATAGGGAAGGATGGAGGACAAGGAAGGTGGGAAGTGGAATGAACGAACCGGAGAAGGAGAAGGACCGTTGCTGGTTCAGAGGAGGACGGGGGGCTTTGGTGCTCTTGTTGAGGTCCCTGAGCTTGGCGTTGTACTCTGCCAGCGTACCAGGACGGGGGGTGCAAGGAGGGTGGGAGGTCACACGGGACAGACACAGTCCCCCATGGGGAGAGGAAGGGGCAAGACAGGACAAATGTCACGAGATACAATAGGGAGACAGAGAGAGAAAACAAGAGAAAATATTAGATGGGCTCCAACAGATAAGATTGGGGTCCAAGGAAGCTCAGACCCATCTTGGAGCTGCTTTCCCATCACCCAAATTGCCTGGCTCCAGGCACTGCTTAAACCTACACGGGAAATCAATGGTGGCTCCCAGCCACACATGGCCTTGTGCAATGCCATAAATGCCCGTCACTGTCCCCTTGGCACCGTGCAGGTCCCCTCCATCATGGGATGGCCAGGGCTGGGACAAGAAGGGATGACCCCAGATGCCTCGCTGGGAGATGATGGGGACTTGAAGGATGGTAGGACCATCTCTTCTCTGTGGGGAGGCACTGGGGACGCCAGCGCTGCCCTGTGCCATCTCTTCTCCTCCATCACCAGTGGGAAGCGGGAATGGGAACACTCCCCCGCCGGGCACAGAGGAGGTGTGAGATGCTCCTCATCGCTGTGCCGGGACACGCAGGCAATTTATAGCAGCAGGGAATGTAAACAAACCCGTCCGTGCCCCACCATCCCCATCAGCCGTCCCCTCCCGGCACTGGCTTCAGGACACATCGTTCCCGCTGGAGGTCAGGCCGCCCACCCGCGCTGTCCCCGCCTCGGCACAGACAGCCCAGCTCCAGCAGGAACAGGTGGCCGCAGGCTGGGGACTGTCCCCAGGATGTCTCTCCTCTCCGGGAAGCCCAGCGGCTTCTGGGGGATGAGAGTGACCCCAGCCCAGCCTTGAGGACCTGACCCCAGGGTTGCAGGGCATGGATTTTTTGGTAGACACCATCAAACATCCATTTCCCACCCACTGCAAATACTGCTGCTCCTCTCCTGAGGGTTCTCCTCTTTTCCACCCCATCTTCTTCCTCCCATAGTTGAGGGGGAGGACCTGCTCCTTATAATATTCAGTCCAGACATACAGCGCAGCGCAGTTTGGGCATTTGTGTGTCCTTGGGTTTGTTTAAACCCTCTGCACAAGCCCCGTGTGCCTCTGTGGATCTGGCCTGGATCACCAAGGTCGGGTTCGGATGGATGCAAACTGCCCCCAACACCTCTGCCACCCACCCCTGTCCCCATGCCCGCTGTTGGCACCCCTCCTGCCCCCCGCCCCGGTGCCACAGTGACTCAGCCCCCGCGCCTGGGAGGTTGGTGCTGTTCGATTTTTCCAGCCAAGCCTCTTCCCCCTCCCTCTAATGCCGGGCAAGTTTCTGGACTGAGCGCAGAGCTGGAAGGGACAGAGCTGCCAAGCCCCAGCATCACGAGCTGGCCCCCAGCCTGGCCACAGCCCCGAACCCTTCCCAAATGTCGCTGTGCAATTCAACAACTGCAGCCGAAGCAACGGGGAGGGAGGCCACCGAGCTGCCGCAGGGCCACAGCAACTCCTTCCCGGGGGGCTGGGACCCTCTGTGTCCCCAAAGCCCCCAAGCTGGAGCCACGGGAGGGCAGGGAGTCAGAGGACGCGGTTTCCCCTCTGCGGCACAGAGCAAACGCCTTCATCTAGCCACCACACCGATGCTCGGCGCTGCACCCACCTGAGCATTGCACCAAACCCCTCTGGCAGGGCTGGGAAATGCCTTCCCAGCCCCAGTCATCGCCCCAAGGCCAGGTCAAGCTTCAAATCACCCAGGGCCAAGCCGGTTGGACCACCAAGGCAGAAAGGCTGCTGCCAGCCTGCACCCTGGCCCCCCTGCTCCGGCAGCACCGCGGCTGCCCGGGGAGGAGGTCTGAGCACCGGGGAGGAGGTCTGAGCACCAAGCCCAGCATGCTGGGGGGAAAGCGGGTGCTGAAATCAGGGAGGAGCCCAGCTATGTTAAGCACAAGGCAAGTGCTCTGCGGGGACCTTACACCAGAGCATGCTCCAGGCAGGGAGAGCATCATGTCCAAGGTGGGGTCCAGGCAGGACACCCTCAGCCAGAGCTGAAAACATCTTCCCAAACTGGGCCGTATTCTCCCTGAAAGGGAGAAATCCCCCCGGGACCCAGCAAACGGCCCTGCCACAGGGGACAGACCAGTCCCATACCCCAAAGAGGTGAGGATGGGGGGTCCGACAACCTCGGCCACCCCTTCTCCCCACCTCTGGGTGGTGCTGCTGCAGATGGCAAGCTGCAAGGGGGAGTCTCGGCAAAGGAGAGCGGCACAGGCTGCCCCCCTGCCGAGTGTGCCCCCACGGCGGGTGGCTCAGTCCCAAGCGCAGATCCGGCACGGTCGAGGAGTCGCCGCATCTCCCATCCCCGGCTCCACCATGCATGCCACCCCTGCGGGCTCCGGTTTCTCAGGACATGCGGTCCCCCCTGTCCCCCCAAGGAATCAAAGCATCCTACCTGCCACCCTGTGGGCCACGAGGCCCTCCAGATTCAAGGGCTCTTCTGCTGACCTCGACAGGTCTTCGTAGCTCTCCGGTCCCTTGGGGGGCATCTGGGTTTGTGCTGGGACGGTGGGGGAAGGCGGGGAGGAGACAAGGAGCTGCTGAGACCCCACAGGGCTGTAGGAGGTGCTGAGTGGGAGGATGCCCATCGATGCTCCGGCCGGGGCATGGCTGTAGCTCCTCGGCTCTGGCACCGGTGCCAACTGGTAGCTGTAGGGCAAATAGGTTTCCCGGTACTCTTGCACCCCATAGTCCGACTCTCCGGGAGAATAGGCTTTGCCCCTGGGCTCAGAGACCACAGGGCTCACGGAGGTGCCAAAGGACCTCGGCTGGGCCCCCTGCGGAGCCGGCTGGGTGTAGAGACTGGCGATGGGCTGGGCCGAGACGGAGGAGAGCAGTGGTCCCGCTGGCTTGTCCTGGCGGGAGGTGGCAGGCACGCTCTGTGATTTGTGGACGGCAGGCGCAAGGTCCAGCATGAGGACATCGAGGGCTTCGATGGACTGCTCGATCTCCCGGCGGGAGGGTGCCCGGGGGAATTCGGGCATGCTGTGGCTGTGCGGGGGCACAGGCTGCAGCGGGCTGGGCTGGGGGCTGCAGCTGGAGACGCTGGGGCTGTGGCTCTCCACGCCACCCTCCTGCAGCCGGGAAGGTGGCCGGCTCCCTCCTTGCTGCTGCCACGAATTCAAGCCCCTCTGCACGGCCTCCCGGCTGCTGGTGCTGCGAGCCGGGGCCTGGGGCAGCGCCGGGGCCGTGTCATACTTGGTCGTGTCCACCGCTGGGAAGGACCGGGAGCGGTAGGTGCCTGGGGAGTCATAGCCGTACAGGTAGGGCTGGGAGCCGGGCAGCGGCTGGGGCTGGAGCCAGCCTGGGGCGTGGGAGCCCGGTGGGCGCTGCGGGTAGCCGGCCAGGTGGTCCTGAGCAGATGCCGAGGGCCGCAAGGAAGGCAGCGGGTCGCGGAGGTGGTGGCCCGTCAGGGCGTTCTGGTTGTTGTAGGGGTAGCCACCGTTGGAGAGCGGCTCACTGTCGTACAGCCCCTCCTTCAGCAGCTTCTCAGCCCCGTTGCAGCTTGAGGGGCCATTGGGCAGGGAGGAGAGGCTGCCCACCCGGGGCGCCTCCTGGTAGCCGGCATCGCTGGCGGTGGTGGTGCCATCCAAGGAGGAGAGCGTGCCCAGGCTGCCCACGCTGTGCCCATCCTGGTTGGGCAGCTCGTCATCCAAGATATCCGTCTCCCGCTCGGCCACCAGCGCCGCGGCATTCCCGTTGACGTGCACCTGAGCCGGCACCACGTGGCGGCCCGGCATGGCGGGCAGGCGTGCCGGTACGGGGCCGGGCACGTGGTTGTGCATGGGCGGCGCGCTCTCCAAGCCGAAGCCGACGAGGAGACGATCCAGCTCCTGCTTCTCCTCAGGGCTCAGCACCGCCTGGCTGCTGGGTGCCCCGGGCACCCCCGGCTCATCGGTCCGGTCGGTCTTGGTAGAGGCGGTGGAGTTGCCCGAGTCGCTGCTCACCGAGAGCGTGTGCTCGACGTGGTTGGGCGCTGCCGAGAGCGGGAGGCGGGCGGCGTTGACGGCACCGGTGCTGCTGTGGAGGGAGTCTTTCTTCTTCACTTTAGCGTAGAGGCTCCCGTCCAGGGGCCCTTGCGTGTGCCCAACCTCTGCAAGGGGAGAAACGAACACGAGACCCCAGATCAATTGCTGGCTCTCTGCACGGAGCTAATGGGTCCCATTAGCCGGTGGTTTCGATCTCTTCCGTGCCGCCAGAACGCTTAACGACCAGCATCACCGTCTCCTCGGCACCCTCCGCAATCCCACAGGCGCCACCATGCAGAGACACCAGAGCCAGACCCCCACCACCCCCATGCCCCCACGGCCCCCCGCTCCGCACACTGTCCTGCCCTGCCCTGCAAGCACCGCCTGCTCCGCCGGGATTCACCAAATATCCCCCCCCACTTCCAGGCATCGTTCCTGGCAATCGCCCTCCATGGCTGGTGAGGGCTGGGGCTGCCTACACAGTCGGCCATCACTGCTCCACAGGGCTCAGCCGGCCCCAAAGGGCCATACGGCACCGGTGAGGCAAATGGGGAGAGTGGGGGAGATGTACCTCGGGCCGCAGGAGGAGGGGCGGAGGCAGTTAGGATCTGGCCTCATAGCTCTGCATGTCTCCAGCTGGATGGATGTACTCAGCCCACGGGTGAAGGACAGATGAACCACGGACCCACCTTCCCTCTCCCTGCCCGCTCTCCTCCCAGATGATGCATGGATCCAGCCAGCTGCCTATCCTTGACATTTTCTTCCCTGGCTACAGACAGGCTCCCACCCTTCCTGTCCTTCCCCTTCCCTCTCTCAGGCCAGGCGGATCTGCCCCAGAGCTTTCCTCGCAGCCAGATGCTGCCCCAAAGCTCCCGCACAGGCAGCGCCTCTGCCCAACCCTGAACATGCAGCATCTCCTACCCAGGAAGGCACCAAGCGCCCCGGCGCCGTGATTCAAGGCCGGTGCGAGTAGCCAGCTCCGCTCCGCAGCCCCAAAAGGCTGGGGGGCAGCCAGGGCACAGCAGCATCACCAGCAGCAACCCTGCACCCCAGCTCTGAGCCCCCCAGCTCCCATCACGTCCGGCAGCCCCAACACCACAACCAGCTGCGCCTTTTAAATCTTTCCAAATGGGGCAGCCAGATTTTGGGGGCACAGAGGGACCCCGGCCACTGACACAGCAATGGGGATGGCCCCCAAGCCGTGTCCCCCCCGCCAGAGCGTGCACGGCACTGGCTGGGCTGCAGACTCCTGTTTTTCCAGCTCCCCGCCGAGGTTTCCTGGAAGGGCCTGCGAGCAGCGTTAAACACTTTCTTTTGGAGGAAAAAATGACTCTTCCCTGGCGGATGGCCAGGCGGCTGACTCAGGGACGGAAGACGGCTCTAACGCGATAGTGTGAAATCAGAGCGCTCCTATCTGCGAGCAAAACACTTCCGAAAGCCAGCCTCGAGCCGGGACGGCTTAACCAGTGTCACGCCGCTGCACCCGTGCCCCAGCAGTTCCCGTGCCGCCGACCTCCCTCGCCGTAAAGCACAGGGGGGTAATAAAACCCAGCAGGAGTCCTATGAAGTCAGGGCCCCCTCCTCACTGCTGATTTTCCACTCCCGAATTCCCGTTGGCAGCATCCTAAGGAGGCAGCGGAGCCCCAAAGCCCCCCCCAGGCTTAAAGATGCCCCAGGACCACACAGCGAGGTCCTCTCCGGGCACTCAGCGCGGGAAAGGATGAGGATGGGTGTCCACGATTTCTCCCAGAGACTCAGAGCTCCCTCATCCAGCCAGTGTAGCCAGGAACCGGCAGTGTTTGACTCCGCAACACCTCCCATACAGGGGAAAAGGGGGAGAGAGGGAGGGAATCCCTTCCCATGCAGGGAGAAAGGAAAAAGCAGCATGTCCAGGGGCAGCGTCAATGCTGGAGAGGCTGAGACATTGCCTGGAGCCAGGGAAAAGGCCCAGCCCTCCTGTCTGATGGCAGTGATGGGTGCTGGCCAGTCCCAGGAAACAGGGCAAGAGCCAGGATGGGGGCTGGGATAAATAGGGCAGGGGAATAGAAAGGAAAAGGGAATAAATAAATATAAATGAAAGCACGTGGCGCCAAGGGAGAAAATAGATGGGAAAGGCTTTAATTAGACTGTGGGCTGGGCACCGCCCCACGGCTGGGAGAAATGTCTCAAAGCAGGGTCAGGATGAGGCACAACACGGTTCACGGCAGAACCAGAAAGCCCCAAGCACCCCATCCCACCTTTCCCAGACCCTCCGGCCAGGTGGGGACATGGGGAGGTCTGGTGGCCCCCACCCCAAGAGCAGTACCAGGGTAGCAAGCAAGGAAGGGGCCGTGACGCCTCCACCATCAGCCAAGTCCTTGTCCCACGGCTGCTCTGCCCCACACCTGACTGCCCACCCTGTCCTCGTCCCCACACGCCCCCTGGGCTCTGATGCCAAGAGCCAAATCCTGCTTTTCTCCACCACTCCCAGGCCCCCTCCACCACCCCTGGGCCACGCTGTCACTCATATGACCGTCTATTGCTTGTCACCTGAGAAGTTGAATAAAATCCCCCAAAAAAGACCAAGGGAAGGGGGACAGGCTGCCTTAGCTGAAGCAGCAGTCCCCAAAGCAGCAGGCTCCCCGTTTGCAAAGCATTTGCAGCTCCCAGCAAGGTCAGATTTTGTCCCTGAAGGTCAGAGCAGCTCCAGCCTGGCAGGCTGTGCCATCCCAGCATGGGATGGGTTTGCCCAGGGCTCAGCCTCGGACGCAGCTCTGCTCCAGCTCTATCTGCTCCGGCAGTATCAAGGCAACTGGGGGAAGCGCTGAGCCCAGCCTGGTCCTACCCCTGCTGCCAGGCTCGCTGCCCTGGCAGGGCAATGCTCTGCCCTTCTCCCTCCCCAGCACCCTGCAGCTACACCCAGGAGAAAAACTGGTCCAGGGCATGCGTGACAACAGGAAGGGGGGTCAGCTCGCATCCCCAAAATCCCAGCCATCCGTCTCACGCCCAGTGGGGTGCACCATACAGCATCGTGCACCAGCACAAATCCTGGCTGGGGCTCTGCACCAGTGCAGAGGATAAGGCTGGGGCACCACCGTGTCTCCCCTGGTCCTGCCCCCAGCAGCATCCCACCTGCTGCCTCTACTCCCCACCACCCAGAGCCCTGGCCCCCGGGCATCTCTGGAGCATCAGCCGGCAGGGAAGATCCTGGGGTCCCGGGACCCTTTGTAGGATGAAGGATGCGGGCTGAGTCCCATGGGGAAGAGCTCAGCCCCCCTGCTCTGGTTTCATCCTGTGCCCAGATATGATGGCAAGAAGTAACCCCAGCCCCTGAGCAGTGGGTCACCACGGCCATGAATTCCCCACCCACCCCCAGCCCTTTCCCCCATCCCATCCAGCTCAAAGAAAAGCAAAATCAGGACTTACCAAAGGGGACGGAAGAAAAGATCCCAGGCGAAGAGAAGGGGCGGGCAGCAAAATCCCTTTCCTTCGCCCCTTCAAGCACCAGAGCCTTCCAGGGAGACCTGGTGCGGTGGCAGCTCGAACGGCGTCTGTGGCCGGCTCCGTGTGTCCGTCCAGGACAGGAGCTGACGGCCCAGAGCTGGCTTTGGTTGGCGTTTGTCCCTTTTGCTGTGCTTTCCCTCTCGCAGAGGGAGCTACTCCCTCCCCAGCGCCGTGCCCTGCGGGGCCAGCGAGAGGGGCACCCCGACGGCAGCGGGGCGCCGGAGGGGCTCGGATACGGGGCACCCCCCCAGGACACGGGGCGACGGAGGGGAGGATGGAGCAGACGAAGGTGGCAGAGGCAGGAGATGGGCTGGAGGCGAGGAGGTGCGGTTGTGCTCCCCTCCGCCCCGGACCACACAGGGACGAGAGGGAGGGGAAGGGGAGAGGCACTGGGAAGGCGGCTGGGGGCCGCCCAAGCCTCAGCCCCAGCCCGGGTTAACCCCAGCGAGGTGCGGGGAGGGTGAGAGCCATGGAGGGAGGACAGCCGGACAGACAGCTCCTAGCTATGAATATTAACTACTTCCTCCACAGGCAGGGCTGCGCTGCGTTAACTGTTTCCTAGGCACGACAGACAGACGGACGGACAGCTGGACAGCCTACCCACCCCGCACCGAGTGCTGAGCATCACCCCGCTGCATGACCCCCCCCCCCAGTCTGAGACCCTCAGCCCTGCCCGGCTCCTGTGTGGACACGTCACACCTGTCCCCAAAAAGCAGTGACACATTCGGGGTGGGGATGTCCTTTCAGGCCACATGTGATGCTGTAACCCAGCTGGGTCTGCAAACCCAAATGACTTGAGTTTCTCCATCTTAAACAAACACACGGCCAAAGAAGAGTGGAAACTCGCCGTGGCCGAGCCACCGACCCTGCCAACGCCAAACCCGACCTGTTTTCACAGCCCCCTTTCCCTGCCCCGCCAGTGCCGCAGCATGGCATGGACGTGCCAGCACTGGTTTGAGGATGGCATGTGCCACCCTGTCCCGTGGCAGGAGGCACAGTACGGATCCTGTCCACCCCGGAGCTGCCCATGACCATGCTGCTCCATCCCAGGCAAAATCTGCGCTGGGATGGTGCTGACAATTTGCTGGTCCAGGTGGCGGTGAGCCCACCCCGTGTCCGGGCCCCTCCTTGAACCTGTGCTCAAGCCTCCACTCCTCGATTGATCCAACATACTCAGCGAAACACGAGGCTCCCTCCACTCTAATCCCCCAAATTGTGCGTTTCCCACACCCCCGCGGATGACAGCAGGGGATGAGAGCAGCGTTTCCAGCCAGCCCCCTGACTCACAGCCCCATTTGCTCCCAGATAGTGGCATACGCCAAGTCAGCATCCTCCCAAAACCTCCGAGGTTTGCTTGCTTCTCTGCCGTTTTATTTTTTGCCCCGGTTGCGCAGCTGCAGGCAGCCCGCAGGAGGGCAGGCCGAGAGCTCCCCGCTCCAGCCCGGCTGCCCGGGGACAGCCCCAGCCCCACACACACACACTCCGGCAGGTTTTGACTTTCAGGACGGTTTAAAGGGGGAAGAGAAGGGGCTGAGCTTCCACCAGCCCGTCCCTCTCTGCCTGCATCCCAGCCCTGCCTGGTTCCCAGTCCCAGCGGGACCAAACCCCATCACCCCCCCACATCACAACCCCAAATACCAGGTCAGAGGACAGACCCTGCCCTGGGAGCAACCACAGTCCAGCCGAAATGTCTAGCCAAGCCCGTAGATGCTCCAGCGTTTCTCCCATGGGGAATAAGGAGAAGCAAGGGGGAGACACTCCCTGTGGACCCCCACCCAGCCCAGCCGGGTTCCCGCTGCCCCCCAAAACGCCCGCCCTGCCAAGCCCTTACCTTGCTGCGGCCGGAGCGGAGAGCAGAGGAGAGGGGCGGGATGGGGAGGGGGAAGCAGATTCCTTCAGCTTTAGTCAGCTGGCGAAGGCGAGAGGAGAGCCAGCGGCTCCCCTCCCCGCCAAGCTTGGCCAGGGGACGGATCCAGCCGCGGGGGGAGAGCAGCAGCCCGCCGGCAGCTCCGGCGATGGATTTAACAGCTCTGGCCTGGCCCATTTGGCTCTCCGCCTCTGCACAGCCTGGCTCGCCCTCCTGGGCAGCCTCAGCCCCAGATAAGTGGGGCAGGATTTGACCTCACTAGGGAAGATGCACCCCACGAGATGACGGCGACCCCATCTAGGGGCTTGCTGCCCCACAGAAAGGTGCAGGATCAGCATCCGGCTCGCTTTGGGGGGCTCTGGGACACTCCAACCTTTGCCACATGGGGTTCAGGCTCTGCTGTGACCTCCCATCCCTGGAGGGATGGGATGGGATGCTCATCCTGCTCCCCACCCCAGGCCAGCCCTGCCCTGCGCGCAGGGCTGAGCTGCAGGGGAGCCCCGCGCCAGAACCATGACTCAGGTGGGGATTTAGCAAGTCTCCTGCAGATGTTGGATTTGGCCAGGCCCCGGCCACCCCTCTTCCAGCCCCGGTAAAAAGGGGGGGTGGGCAGGGCCAGCCTGCGGTGGGGACAGGGATGGTACAGAGGTGGGAGGCGAGGCGGGGGGGCGTGGATGCTGGGTGCAGCAGGACCAGCCAGGGTGGTCCAAGGCCCGGTCATTACAGGGTGCTGCGGGGTCCGGGACACACGTCTAAGCCCTTTCACATTGTCTCACACCACCCCAGGATGGCAGAGCCTGGTGTCCCCCCACCACAGTCACACATCCAGACCCTGGGGACAACGCCTCCACCAGCTCCATGCCGGCCCCAGCACCCTGTTCTCCATCAGCATTGGTTTTCTCAGCAAAACCAAACCAGGCCATAGATGTTCCCCACCCAGATTTGCCCACCTGCCTCTGCAGAACCCCAAAAATTTCTCTGTGGCGATCCTCCAACCAGCTGCAAACCCAGCAGTGCTGCATCCAGCCGCAGGTCTCCTCCTGCCTCCCTGGGGCCAGCCTGGCCCCCGAGGAGAGCCACCACAGTGCTGGCAAAGCATCCTTCATCCACCCTGGATAAAGGACATCTGAACCCCAAAAATAGCCAAAGGAAGAAGTGCTCCATCACCACCCTTCACCCTCCAAACACCAACTGATGGCTATGGGGACTGCAGCAGGAACCCGCCACGCAGCTGGCACCAACCCCAAAGCCCCTTCAAGGAGGAGGGAGGGCAGGCAGAGCCGCTTGCCTCCCCCATGCTGTGCAGGGATAGATGATGGGCAGTGGGACGGGGCTGTGGGGGTATCCCAGCGGACCACACTCTTGCTAAGGATCACAGGGCAGCCCGAGCCCAGCAGGCAGCAGGGACTCTGCCTGGGTAAGCCAGGACGGTGAGCTCGCCGACGGGGCCAGACTGTGCCGTGGGGGTGGTTCGCAGAGCAGCCCCCGCCTGCTGGACCCAGCCAGGTCCCCTCAGCCAGAAAGCAAGATGTAGGGGTTCAGATCCCCCTCTCATGCCCCCTGCCCTGGGCAAGCTTGGTCAGCCGGCAACCTTGCTGCGACGCAGTTTCCCCTTCCCTAAGCCCCCGCGGATAAGCACAGTGGAGGTGAGGGGAACATCAGGACAGGCACCATCCCCAGACATCCACCTGCCCCTCCAGCTTCGGGGTCCCACAGGGTCATCCCACCCTGTCAGGCACCCCCCCAGCCCATATGGGTGCCCCATGCTGAGACAAAGCTGCCAGAGAAAGGGCATCCACTTCCACCGAGAGCAGCTGTGGCCAGCAGAGACGCGGCGCGGGGGGGACCCACCGTTTGGCAGGCGATCCCGATCCCATCGGCCGGATCCGCGGCGCCGGTCCGCGGGGAGCCTTCGCCGAGCGGCAGGGACGGACAGTGGCAGGGACGAGGAGCAGCGGCTGATCCCACCCCGGCGTGGGTCCTGGTGCCAGCCTCACCCCTCTCCGCCCCCGGCTGCTGCTCGCTCGCGCTTGGTGGTGCCAAAAATGTGGCATGCAATTCCCTGACCAAATAAGGCGAGTCCAACCATAAACAGGGACCCCCCCTCGCACAGCCGAGCACCGGGGTCCCCATCCCAGCCTGGGACGGGCTGGAGAAGAGAGAAAGTGCCGACTGAGAGGGAGGAAGACAGGAGCCCCCGGAGCCCATGCTAGCTCTCCCCGACGCTGTTCAAGGTGCCCCATGGGGTGACCGGGGGGGACACCCACTATAGATGGGCTGTCTCACAGCTGCCTGCACTGCCATGGGTCGGAGGGCAGCCTCCTGCCTGTGGCTTCGCCCTCCGGCAGTCCCGGCTCATCCCCAAACCGGGGCAGTGTTTGCAAATCCAAGGTGCCCTCACTCTCCATCGCCACCCTCCCTGCGGGGAGGACGGCCCAGTCAGCACATGGAGGGACCTCCGCAGCCCTGACACCCACTGAGACCCCAGAGAGGAGCCCTGGGGTAGCTCCACAGCCCCAGCACCCACCAAGACCCCCGGGACAGGACAGAGAGGAGCCCTGGGGTACCGCTGCAGCCCTGCAAGGGGCTGGGAGTGCAGCAGCTGTCTCCCGGGGGCCAGAGGGGAACACACATGCACCGAGGCACTCAGGTCTCTGCAGGCAGGAGGGGGCTGCCAGCTCAGGGCAGGGGCAGAGCCATGGTCTGAGCTCACAGTGGGGCACATGTCCCCTCCCCTTGGGGCTGGACCCACAGCTCCCCACCGCGTAGCCGAGCCCACATGTCATGTGTTGCCTGTTTACCACCCCGTGCCAAGGCAGGTGCCCGTGCCAGCTCCGCGCAGCCACTCTGGGTCCAGTCCCATGTCCCCACCATGGGCAGAGACCCCCTCGCCCACCTCAGGCACTCAGAGCCCCCACCCTCCCCAGCGAGCCTGGCCGCCCACAGCTCCCACTTGGAGCAGCCGGTGACCTTCAGGGACATCGGGGACCGCAGCTGTCCCCACTCCGGGGACGCCTGTGCGGACTGGGCCAGGAAAGCTCAGGCATCTGCTCGGCCACAGGTGCCCTTGCCGCCAGGACGGGGGCCCATCACCCTTCGACATACAAGTACTGCCTGTTCCTGCCAAGCGGGTGAGGGCGGCCACTCGCTGCATCCAAATGGGTGCTCAAGGGGCTTTTCCCAGCTACGAGCAATGGTGCAGACCCTGCAGGGCCAGTGAGGCATCGTCATTGCCCGGGGAAACCAAGGCACAGCTACATCCTGCCATGCTTGCACCATGAGAAAGGAGCTGGGAGACCTAATGGTCCCCTCGTTAGGTCCCACTCCCAACAGACTTGGGGTTTGGGTTTCCCAAAGCTCTGGGACTTAAACCAGAGCTGGACCCTGCTCCGTGCAAACAGGGCTTTGAGAGCAAAAGCGCCGAAAGAACAGCCTGAGCTCCCTGGCACTGCGGCAGGAGGGAAAGTCCATGAGATCTTCCTCTCCCATCCCATGGCCACGCTCCTCCCAGCAGCAGCCATCTGCCCTCAGCTCTGCTGCCCACTGGCGTCCCCTTCCCTGGGGTGGGGGGATTCCCATGGGGACACTTTGGCCACCGACCGCCCCGTGAGCCCTAACCTTTCTCCAGGTGCTTGCTGGGCAGGGGCGGCTCAGCCCAGGCGCCCTCTGCGCTGTCCTCACGCTGGATGTTGAAGTTCTCGTAGGAGTCCCACCGGATGAGTGGGTCAGATGTGTTGTAGTCCACGGAAACGCTGGGCCCATTCTCCAGGTGCTCCATGCCTGGGAAGAGGCAAGACAGTCAGTCGGGGTGACAATGGAGCCAGCACAGGTGGGACAGGGGGAGCAGATGGAGAGAAGGTGCAGGCAAGGGAAAAAGGGCAGGAGTCATAGGGCAAGGCAGGAGAGTCATGTAGGAACGGGGGCACTGAGAGAGATGGATGGGCACAGGATGTACATCAAGACCCACAAACAAGGTGTACAAGGCTGGCTGGAGCATTCGGGATTGCCTAGGGACAGGCAGACGGACTGACAGTGAGCATGTTTAGGTCTTGACTTTTTGCGCGGGGTGTCCTCCATTCCCAAGCATCCCCTCCCTCTCTCCCAGGCCAGCAAGTGCTGCAGAGAACGGCCTCTTGGGGAAAAGAGCAAGGGCGATAGGGCACCCACAGGTGCTCCTAGATCAGCTTCACCACCTGGACCCCTCATCCCACCCTGGTGACAAAGGGACTGCAAACAGGGCAGGGGGAGGTTGCAAGGGAGGCAGCAGGGGATAGAGATGGGGAGTGGGAAAGGAGCCAGCATCCAGCTCCCAACTCCCACGGCAGTGAGCCAGCCATACCTTGGATCTTCTCGGGGCCGTAGGAGAACACGAACTCCACCTTCCCGTACTCAGGGAAGCGGTCATCTGGCAGGGAGAGAGCAGAGCAAAGGGACCATCTCCATCCATCCCTCCAATGGCACCCAGACGGCCACCCCAAACAGGCCCACAGGCCAGCTCAAGGCCAGGAGCTGGTAGGGGATATCCTGGCATGGGGCAGTGCATCTCAGCCCCCAAAACAACCCTGAGGCAGCCCCTCCGCATCGGTACTGTTTTTGGCAATGAAGGGGATGAGGCTGCCACCAGTCCCCAAGCAGCACTGCACCCTGCGGATGGAGAAGGGGTGCCCTGCTTCGTCAGGGACGGATTTGGGGTGGGTGCCCAGACGTCCCCGTGATGGGAGCAGCATCAGAGGGGCAGGAGGAGGAGGGAGTTTGGAGTGGGGAGGTGCCAGGGCAGTTACCTCTGAACGCCTCATCCAGGTCCTCCTTGCCAAAGACGACGTCGAGGTCGTGCACGGCGCACGTGTGGAACTGCACGCGGAAAATCACGTCACGGGTCGGGCTGCGAAACTTCTTGTGGTAACACTTCAGCTGCGGAGGGGAGTGGGCACGGGCCATCAGGACGAGCCCCCGGAGCTAGGCAAGGGGGAACCAGGGGTCCCGAGGCACGAGGACCACCCGGTCCCCCAGCTGCTCCCTGTCAGGGGGGCTGAGCCGAGGCTCCTTACCAAGATATCGCCCTTGAGGAGCAAGCCAGGCTCGATGGTGATGCAGATGCCCGTCTGGCTGTCTCCTTGCACGTTGCTGCAGAGAGGGACAGCGGGAGGACATGAGCTGCAGTGCAGAGCCCCCCCCGAGCTCCCAGCGCCACCTCAACCAGCCCCTTCCACCCAAACCCAGCCAGGAAAGGTGCAAAGCACAGAGCTGGCCCACTCGGTGACAGAGGAGGGTCCCATCCCCCACCCCAAGGGGCACCCATTCCCAGGGGGAGGAGGACAGGAAGGCAAAACTGAGGCACAGCTCAACGAGAGTGCTAAAAACCCTGAGTGCGAGGGTTTGACCAGGGCCCGAGTGCTGAGGCCGGGCTATCAGCCATCCGCCCGGCTCCCACAGGTCGAGCAGGGCACAGGACGTGGAGGGAGAGCTCCCGGGGAAGGCTCCCCTCCCTGCCGCAGTTTCCCTGCCGGAAGCCCTCCCTTCCCCAGGGAGCCGAGGGGCTGCCTCCGGGCGGTGGCGTCGGCAGCGGGGGACGAGGGAAGAAGGGAATTGGATTTCACAGGCAAGATAAACCTGGAGTTTATTATCGGCGTCCCATAAACAGTCTATTAAAAGCTGAAAGGCGAGGCTGGGATGGCAGTAAATCTCGGCTAACGGGGACGCCCGGCTGCGGGGAAGGGAGATCCCAGTCGAGGGGGGTGAGATGGGAACACTCCCGAGGTGAGGGGCTCTGCTCCCTCCAGGGGGCCAGGAGCTGGGAGTCCCAGGGATGGGATGTGTCCCTGGCAGAGCATCTGGGTGGCTGGAGAAATCGGCTCCTGCTTTGCCTTTGCAAGCGCCCGCTCCCAAGAGCAGCGTCAGAAAACGGTGTCAGGATAAAGCATGGGGAGGTTAAAAAAGGGGGAAACTCTTTTTTGGGAGAAAGAAAGAGGGCTTTTAGGACTAATCCGGGCAGGAGGAGCAGCTCTTTGGGCAGGGAGAGGAGAAACGCCTCCATCTCCCAGGGAGATGTCCCCATCCCTGTCCCTGGTCCCTGTGGGGACACCCAGCCAGCCCCAGGCTCTGCGCAGCCCCGGGCTCCCTCTGCTGATACACAGAGTCACTACAGCCCTCCCAGCAGAAGGGCCCAGTATGGCCCAGTATAGCCAGTTACCACCTCCAAGGAAAAGAAAGCCCCTTTTTTTCAGTTCCCTGGACCCCAAACAGACTAAGCACAGGGTATCAGACCGCTGGGGACTTGGCCTTGACCCTCTCCATCTCCCCCCGCTTGCCAAGCCCCCTGTGCCGGAGAGGAGGGAAGCCCCACAGTGAGGAGATGATAGTTACTAGATCCCCGAGGTGTAGACGGGCTGCATGGCCTGGTAGATTTTCAGGAACGGCCGACAACCTGGAAGACATCAAGGCAGGGAGAGAAGGCGTGCTGCTGTTAGCCGGCAGGGCGGAGGGGCCGGGGCAGGGATTAGTCATGGGGGAGAAATCCAAACAGGGAGGGAGCCAAGGCAAACAGCCGCTCCCCGCCCCGGCCAGCCTGCACCGACCATGGGCAACATCTGGGATGGGCAGAAAGGGATGCTCCGGATGGGGTGGGAAAGGGGGAAAGCCTCTACGGCCCAGTTTGGGTCCTGTAGGAGCTGGGGCAAGCGCTGGGCTAGGGATGGAGGTGGGATGATGGTCTCAGAGAGAGGGACCGCTTCTGGGTACTGGCACCGGGCGTGGTGCTACATCCCAAACCCCAACCTCAGTCTGGTGCCATCCTCCAAAAAGCCATCAGAAAAGCCTTGTCACCCCACAGCTCAGGTTAGTGCCCAGCCCCGGGAGCCCTGCACAGGGGGGGCACCCCCTGAGAACATCTCTGTGGGAAAAGGGTAGCACCCTGCTACAGTGAACAGTCACGAAGAGGGAACAGTCCCTGAGAGGGAAAGGAAAATTCAAATTGTGGAGGAAATTGTGAAAAATATCCCCCATGGACAGCAAGCCTGGCCAGGCAGTGTGAGGCGGTGGTGTGTGCATGGGGGGCACCTACCGCCTTTCGACTCGAAGTTGGGGATGCCATGCATGATGACGTGGTGGAGGAAGAGGGGCTTGTTGTTCATCTTGATGCTGCCGGACAGGAGCCCGCTGAAGTAATGGATGTACCTAAAGCGGGGACAGGCAGCTCAGGGGCAGGACTCACAGCGGAGCACCTGCCTTGGCCCCCCGGCACCCAACCACCCTGGCCACGGGGGCAAAATGCATGCCAGGACACACCTCTTCTGGGATGGCTGTCCCACTGGCACCACCTTGTCCTCATAGAAGCGCTTCATGGCAAACCTGTCCAGAGCCTGGTCAGCGCTGCGGGGACGAAATGGTAGATGAGGTTGAAGGAAAGCATCAGCACCGGCATCCTGGCACTGCCGGGATGGAGGTCAGCAGTGGGCCCCACCCCGGGACGGCGTGTCCCTCTCACCTGGCCGAGATGTTGCTGTAGTGCATGTAGGCAGCCACCACCACCCCCAGCCGGCCACGGTTCCCCTGCAGGCACACAGCAGAAGGGGTGTCACGGGGGCAGCGGTGCCTGCGAGCACCCAGGCACAGCTGCCCCGCACGTGGGCATGCACACACTGGTCCCTACACACATGCACCAACCCACACGCACACCCCAACCCTTATAGACACACACCAGTGCACACGTGTGCCGACACCTACACACGCCCCCAGCCACAAACCACCACGTTCCCTGCACCCCTTAGCCACTGAGGCTGCTCAGCCCCATCCCTGCAGCCCCCCGCCCCCTCCAGAGCCCCATCACTGTGGAGGCAGGGTCCGACCCACCTTGTTGTGCAGCACCACCACGTTGTGTGCCGCCGCATTGAGCCACGTGTCCATGGCTTTGCAAATGCTGCAGATCTTCTCCAGCGCTGGGGTGTGCAGGTCGGGCCACCCAAAATCCAGCACCTGGGTGGGGGGCAGGGACAGCCAGGGGTCACATCCACGCCAGGCTCTGCCCCCTCTGCAGTCCCCAGCCTGCTGGCGTTCAAAGCCCAGGGCACGTACCCGGGGGGGCACCACCGCCTTGCCCTGACGTGCCCCTCCCAGCCTCTCCCCAACCCTGCACCCCACTGCCCAGACCTCTGCCCTGGGGGAGCCATCGGGGTCCGAGATCTCAGCCCCTCTCTGGGTCACTCAGCTCAGCTGCCCAGGGCTCCCCCACGTTCACAGGGACGGGGACAATGCCTTAGGGAGGTCTCCAAGAGGCCCCAACAGCCAGGTTTGGGCTAGGGACGGGGTGGGGGGGTTAAGCTGAGACCCCACAAACTCCTTGGGAAGTCTCAGTGCTTTCCCTCCCCTGCTCCTCCACCAGCTGGATGGGATAGAAAGGGTGGCCGCTCCTCCCCCAAATAGCTTGCAGTGGGGAGCTGGTCCCACAGACAGCCCTGCCCCGAGCCCCTCTGCTCCCCACAGCTGCAACCCACCTTGGGGTGAAGTTTGCTGATGTCATGTCTCCGCTCAGAGAGGTTGAAAAGCTTCAGGGAAGAGGAAAGACAGAGTGAGGGGACACCTTCCTGCCTCGCTGCCACCCCCCACCTCTTCCTCAGTTCAAAGCTTCCCCAAATCCCCCCGTGAGAGGCCTTCCCAAACACATTAACCTGAGTAACACCTTGCCACAGGACAACGCAACAGCCAAAAACTCCCAGGGGGTCTAAAAGGGACTGGAAAGCTTCAAGGCAGGAAAAAATCCATCTGTCTCGGTGCAAAAACGCCCCTCATGAAAGTCAAGCCCAGCCAGAGGCAAGGATGCAGCACCCATCCCCTGCAGCACCCCATCCCCAGGACCTGAGCACCCCAGCCCCTTCCCCAGCCTGGAGGGGACCCAGCCATTTCCCTCACCACATAGTTGTCTCCATGCTTGGACTTCAGCATGTGGGCCACCTCACGGAGGTTGCTACAGAAGCTCTGCTCCTCGGCCGTGCTGGGGTAGGAGACGGCTATGATCCTCTCCGTGATGTACACCAGGTCCAGCTCACAGCTGCTCTCCATGGCTGTGGTCAGGCTCATGCTCCTGGGTGAGGGAGGGGACCGCTGTCACGACACAGCATGGGGAGGGGACGCGGTGACCCTTCCCCACACTGCACAGCCCCTGGGGTTAAGCGAGACAGGTTGGAACACGTGGGGATGCAGCAGCAGGGCTGCCCACAGCCTTTCCCCTGCTCCCAGCCCTGTTGGGTTGTCCTGGGGACCCCAGGTTGGGGATGGTGGGTCATAACCCCCGCGTCTTCTCCATGGGGAGCATCTCCCAGCTCTAGCACATCTGGAGAAGCAAAGTGTTGGCGGGGGGGCGAGGCTCAGGCAGGGCAGAGATGGTCCCCAGCAGGGGAAACTGAGACACCTACCTGGACGTTTTGCGGCGTGACTGCCCGCTCCTGGGGGATTTTGTGGCATCCTAAAGAACCAGAGAGGAAAAGCAAGTTACTGCCCTGACTCAGCCCACAGCCAGCACAGGGGTCCTGCAAGAGCCAGGTGTGATGGTGCTGCCAGAGCATCCCACCCCTGCCACACTGCACTGCGCACCATAACACCCCCAAAATATCGCTGTCTCCAAATCCCACCCACTAAGCATCCCAGTGGCACCAAAGACCTCGACAGCACCATCGTCCCCCCACCACGGCCACAAGCAAAACCCAGCTCTCGCAACCCCAGCACAGCTGGGACCAGCCACCACGGGCACTGCGGGGCCGGTCCCTCGGCACAGGGTCCCAGAGGATCTTTGAGGAGGATGCTGTGGGTGGGGGGACAGTCTCAGGCATGTCACAAGTCCCGCCGATCTCAGCCAGGCTCCAGGCACACACCTGGCAGGACAGAGTGGCTTTGGCCCTGCCCAGTGCAGGGGCAGGTTCGCTGCCTAAGTGGCGGCGAGGAGCCAGCCAGGCACGACAGTTTGCTTTGGCCCCGGCTCCACAGAGCCGAACGCAGGGAGGAAATGTTTGAGCTCTCGGAGCAGGAAACTTCTATTTATGCATGTTCTCCGGCCTCAAGAATTTCATCTGCAGCCCGTTTGCTCGGTGACTTCATGACCTCAGCCGAAAAACAAAGCAGGGTTTCCAAAAAAAAACCGCTAAGGAAAAACACACTCACACCTCATTAGTTTTAGTATCTCCAGCTAATAAGCAAGAGTCATTTAAAGACTCATCTCGCGCACGCAGCACGTCTCGAGCCCCCGGAAGGATCCAGAAACAAGAGATGCGCCCCGCAGCCAGCTCCTGGGATGCCTCTTTTGTCCGCGGAGCTGTGGGACCTGCTGCCACCCTCCTCAGGGCTGCGGCATCCCGCAACCGGCACACCGGAGGTGACGGGACGAGGTGGGAGAGGTTTCCCCGATGCCCTTCACCCACCGTCTCCCACCCAGCGCGGTCCCAGGGCTGCTCCCGTGGGCAGCCGGCGTCACCCTCCATCGGCCTCGCGTCCCCCTTTCAAGGTCAGGCTGCCTGGCGGAGCAGAGCCGGGCTCGGCAGCCCACGGGGCCCGGGGAGAACGGTCTCCCCTCCCAGCCAAAGCTGCTCCAGAAGGCGGCAGCCCCACCAGAGTGCCCAGGGGTGCTCGGGCAACAGTGATGATCCCCCCCACAGGTTCTCTTCAGGGTGCCCCAAATTGCCTGCTCACCCCAGAAACCCTCCAGCATCCCTGGGGACAAAGAAGGAGTTAAAAGGCAGCAAAAAGAGAGGTAAAACCTTTCCTGGGCAGAGCCAGGGTGTGTGGAGCAAGCTTGAACCTGAGCGTGGGCTCGTCCCTGCGTCACCCGCTGGTGACCGGGATGGGATCCCCACTGCGGGCTCTGCTCTGCCCCAGACCTTCATAGCAGGAGGCGTCTGGGGTCCCCCACCCGCACTCGCCAGCCAGGGGAGCCCCATCAGCCCCTGTCACCCCACCCAGCTGCAGCAGCCTCCCAAACCGCAGCCTTGCCCGACGGAGGAGCTGACATGGGACAACCGGGACTTGCCCCCCTCTCCCGCCTCGGGAAACTGAGGCACCGGAGGGTGAGCGAGGCAGGCATGCCAGAGCCCCTCTCCCTCTCCATACCTTGACAGCGGTGAGACCCTTGCTAATCCATTTCCATGGCATGGTGGCTCGGCTCCCGGCACCCTCCTGGCCCAGCAGAGCGGGTGCCCACGGCCAGGGCCCTCCAGCATCCCCCACCCTGGCCGGAGCCCCCCAGCTCTGCCCTGCTCCCCCCCAATCTAACCGCAGCCGCACTGCCTTCTCTGCTGCCAGCCTCTGCACGAGGAAGAGTCAGCCCGCGATCAGCTGATAGGAGCAAGCGCTCGTGTTATTAAACACTCCTACCCGCTGCTGGGCTGGGAGACCCTGCAAAGGTCCCCTCTAGAGCAGAGACCCCAGCCAAGCCAGTATGTCCCAGTCCAGCCCAGCACAGGACAGGCTGGTCCCAGTCACGTTGGGTTGAAGACCCCCCTGCCAGCCCCATTGAGCATCCGCCTAGCAGCCCCAGGCTGGCTCGGCATGTTCCCAGGTTCTGGGCAGCATCCAAAACCCGTAGGTTCCTTCTGCCTGGAAAGGGTGATGTGAGGCATGAGAAAGGCTGCAGAAATACCAGGAAACTTCCCTAAAGGAGAGCAAAGCCATCAAACGGGGCTCCTGACTGTCCTGCTGGATTTTTCCAGCTGTGGATGCTCTTTCTCCAGTTCTCCAGGATTTAGAAACACACCTTGGACAACCAAAGGGATGGGGCAAAGCTAGCTCCCAGGTGAGGAAGGCTTTCACCCTCTTCCTCATGGGAACTGCTCTGCCTCCATCCCTCAGATCCCAGCCCCAGCACGCAGGGAGGCCGGCGAGCTGGCTGCGGGCAGGGGGAAGCCGTCCGCGTTGATTTTGGCAGGGCGTTTGTCTACACTGTCTTAGCAATTTCATGTCCACAGATTAAATAACATATCCCCGGCTCTGGGACAGGAAAGCCAGCTCTGCAGCAAAAGCCCTGGCCCCGCCTCTGCTGGGCTCCACCACCGCCTCTGCCACCGACCCCGGGCACCTCACTTGGCCTTTGGCGTGGCCATCATCACTTTGGCTGGCAGGGAGAGAGGGCTGGGGGGTCCCAGGGATGTTGGGGGACCATGGGGGCATCCCAGGCTGAGAGATTTTGGCTGTGGGGGGTGCTTGCAGCAATGGGACAGGCACAAGTGACCCCCCGGGAGGTCTCGACGCAGAGATCAGACTCCACGACTGGTAGCACTTACCAGGGCATCTACCTGCTTCGTGATGCTCTCCCCTGGGGATGGCTGCAGGCAGGCAGGAGGAAGGGGAGGGTGAGAAAAAGGCAAGCAAGAGAGGAGAGAGAGATTGAGAGAGAGACACGCACACAGAGCGGGGGCCGGGGTCAGAAGTTCCCCCCTGGCTACTTCTGGCCCTTCCTAGGAAATGCGCCACGGTCCCGTTTCCTTCCCTGCCCGCCAACATGTCCGCTCTTCCTAAAGGTCGGGAATCCCTCGAAACCCAAGCAGGGAGCCGGGGCGATGCTCAGGTAGCGAGGGCGCTGCCGTCCTGCCTCCCGGCAGCCGCCCCCCACGCTGGACCGCTGTCATGGATGGAGAGTGCTCGGCCGAACCCTGCGCCCGCTCCATGGCGGGCACCCGGTGCCCCCCACACCTCCGGGATCCCATCCGGATCCTCCATGGACAGACTCCACAGCCAGGAGGTAAACAACGGGGCGAGCCTGGTGCAGCCCCACACCCAGCCTGGCTGCTGGCCACCGGCAGGCCCAGCTCTCGAAGACAAACTCAGCCCCACGGGGCTGGCAAAGGACCCCAGCGGGAGCAGAGTGGGGGTCTGAGATGCTCAAAAAAGGGGCAAATTTGGTGACACACCACTGGAGTCCACAGAGAGCTTTGAAATGGGGCTGGGGACAGGAATTTACTTCCCAGGGTAGGGGAGAGTGTCTGGAACCCAAATATAGGGAGCAGGGGACAGATACCTCTGCCTGGGGACAGCTGTTTGGGGTGCCTGGGGGTGGCGCAGCAAAGGGACCCAGGTGGGTGGCTCCTGGGGGTCTTGGGACCAGGGGGACGGAGGGGACCCCCGAGAACATGCTGCTCCGGTCCTGGCAGTGGGGCCGGGGCTGCCATTTCCAGGCATGGGACGGGGCAAACCCCTTTCGATTTCCTCCCGAAGCCACAGTAACGGTCCCACCTCAAAGCCAACATGTTTTTGCTGGTGATAAGTGCCCGAGGAGGCTGTCAGGGGCGGGGGGTGCAGGCAGAGATTAAACCCGGGGCAGATAACCACCACGGGGCCCCGGGGCAGGCAGTACGCTCTGCTCCCACCCCATCCCCTTGCTCGCTTGGGCTCATGCGCTGCCCTCATGAGCTCACAGGGGGCCATCCCCTAAACCCACTTTTCAGGTTAGACCCCTGCCCGGCTACAGGGTGCCCAGCCCAGGGCCCCGTGCAGGGCACGGCCACCCCAGCACTACCAGGCTGCCGAGCCCGGAGCTGAAACCCTGCCAGGGCCTCCTCTCCCCAGCGCCTGCCCCAGCAAGCCTTGGCACACATCCGGAGCAGGAAGGAAGGGCAGCCGCGCCAGCCCCAGGCAATGCCAGCCTCCCCGCCACCACGTGCCCTCTCTGCCCGCCACCACGGGCACAGCCGGGCTGGGGACGGGGCAGGGGGGTTGCTCTGCCGGCAAGATACATGCCACGCTTCCCAAACCTCTGCCCCGGGCATGGTCCTGCTCCCGGCACCATCCCGGTGCCCTGCCATCCCCGGAGCCCTGCCATGGCCCGGACCAGTGTGGTAAGGGAGCATGGCTGCCCACCCAGCGCCCCCGCGTCTGTCCTCCCCAGGACAGGGTGAAGGGAGATGGGGCGCCCAGCTGTTTTCCTGGTGTCCGGAGAGGACAGGGTGGGAATGGCTGTGCATCGCCTTGGCCCCAGCTGCTCATTAAAGGTCCCCAAGAGGGACAAAAGCAGAGGGTGACAATAACAAGGGCTGCACACGCACGGCCTTGGGCGCCCCGAGCCAAAGGCACATCTGGTACAGCCATCTCCGGGAGTGCAAGAAACCGCCCTGGCTCTGGCCAGGGAGGGGAGGCCCTCGGCGCCAGGGGACCCTAGAGCCCAGGCTGGTCACGTCCCATCTGCCTGTCCCTCCCAGCAACCCTGTAAGCCCCTCTTCCCCAAAAGCTCCAGCTCCAGGAGTCCTGTGATGGCTGGGCTGCCCCAACTCATGCTGCTGACATGGGATGCCCTGCAGCCAGCAATGCTGGGGGGCACAGCACTGAAATGGGGGGATGCCATTACCTCCAGCACAGGAGCTCTGTGGTTTTGGAGGTGGGGGACTCACACCCTGAAGCCCCCAGGCAAAGAAAGCCCCACACCCAGTGCAGAACAGGGTGTCCCATCCCACTCAGCATCCCCAGAGCCCTGCCTGTCACCCATGGCTTCAGGGGGGTTCGCTTACCGGCTCATAGTTGACAGCGGGGGAGCAGGGGGTCACAGCCTGCAAGGAAGCAGAAAGAGGGACAGGATTAGTCCCTGCAGCCCCCAGCCCAGCATGGGGCATGGGAAGGGGCTGGGCTGCACCATCCACCCCCCCGTCTCAAGCAAACCCAGCACCTGCCCAAGGGGGTGACAGGGACACCCGTGGCCCATGGCCCCGCCGCCCTGGGCAGGAGCACAGGCAGCGTCCCAAGCTCAAGGCTGGGCTCCCCACTAACAGGAGCAGGCTCGGGGCCACAGCGGTGGTGCCATTCGTCCTCGGCCAGGGAGCTCGGGCAGCCCCAGCCCCGGGCGGGCACAGCAGGGCACGGCACGGCTGCCTGATGCCAAGAGCAGCTCCTGGAACAAACCCCAGCCCAGCCTCGTGAGCGCTCCTGCAGCCGCCAGCTGAACAGCCCGGCTATTGTTACCTTAATTACCAGCGGCAATTACTGACAATTAACCTTGGGTTTTGCGTGCACCCCAGTCCGCCGGGAAGCAGCGGCACGCCAGAGTGGGAGAGGCAGCGCCTTGTTTGTTGGTGCTGGGGGCAGCGGGAACAGCCGCTCCAGTCCTGCGTTGGCCCGGAGATGCCAGTGGTAGCAGGAGGGTGTGATTCAGGGTGCTTTGTCCCCTCCAAACCCCGCCATGTGTCCCCAGGAGTGGTGACCCCCCTGCCCCATCCCAGGATCGAGCCAACGTGCCAAACACCACTCAGGGGCTGGTCCCCCACCATGGCGGCATGGGGATCCCCCGCACCCCACTCAGCTTCCCCCGTCCTGGGCCATAAAAAGCAGGATTTGCCCCAAGCACCCCACTCAGAGCACCCGGATCCCACCCCATCCCCGTCGCCGCAGGGCGATGCCCAGGGCCTGCCCTATCCCCAGCTGCCAGCCTGTTCCCATCCCGCCTCCCTGTTTTCTTCAGGGGTTCCTCCTCCTCCCGCTCCCTTCCCCTGCGCATTATTATTATGATTTTATTCTAATGCAGAAACGCTTCCATAAAAGGCCCCTTTCCCTGCCCCGCGGCGCTGGCCCCGCGCCAGCCTCCCTGGAATGTTCTCCGGCAGCGAGCCGCTGCGGACGGGGCCGGCGAGGGCTGTGCCGTACCCCGCACCGTGCCCTGCACACTGCCGGGCTCTTCCCCTGGGGATGCTCCACCAAGGGTCCCTGGCGCCCACCCGGCCCTGGCTCCCGAGGCCGGTGATGGGGGGAGATGTGCAGCTCCCCCACCATGGGACACGCTGGTCCCACAGACAGGTAGGGTCCATGCCCACCCCTCCTCCGCTGTCGGCACCAGGAGGTTTGCAGGCTACGAATGCTCCTTCGGCTGGAGAAGGGAGAAAACTGGGGTGCCCGTGGTTGTATTTCCCTGCCCTAGCGGATTCTCTGATGTCTAATATGGGCTTGTGCTCACCCAGCACCGCTCCTCCCATCCACAGGAGACACCAACCCGGGCTGTATGGCACTCTCTCATCCCAGAAAGGCAGTTTTACGAGGACTGCAGGAACGTAACGCTGTTTTCAGCTTCCACCCCTCTCTCAAGTTTGGCTCAAACATGGCCCGGGTTCAAGGAGAAGAGGGAAGACCCTGCCCCAGGCAACGGACCCCTTCCTAGGGAAGCCGAGCTCCTGACGCAGGGGTGCAGGAGCATCCCTCCTGTCCCACAGGACCGGCAAGAGCATCACCCCGCACAGGACTGCGGCGACCCCCAGGACCGCCGCCACCTCCCTCCCCAGGGACCCCCGCGTGCCCCGGTGCAGGGAGGGGTGGGAAAGGCGGAGGGACCTGCACACCCCTGGTCCGGGCTTCGCCTCGCCGTGGCAGACACAGCGGCCTTTCTTCTCCCCCCCACCGGTGTTTGCATTCCTGCCGCCCGGCCCCCGCCGCCACGACCCCGCCGCCCGGCAGCCCTGCCCAGGAATGCGAGGAACGAGGCGCAGCGGGGCTGCCGCCCACCCCACCAGCCCCCCATGGCCCCCGGCCCCCCAGGTCGCAGCCCCATCCCTCCCAGCAGCCACATCCCGCGAGCCGCTGCCTTGAGACCCGGGTTTTGCCAAGCAGCAAAATCAGTTTCCCAGCGAACGAAGCCCCGCGGCCACGAGTGGTGGGGACTCTCTGATGTCTCGTAAAGGGCTGGGCACACCCTGCAGCCTTCCCCTGGAGAGCAGCGATGGGCTCGCTCGCTCACAGCCAGCTGTCACCATACCTAGAGAAACTCGATACCCTCGAGATGTCCAGAAGTAAACACCTAGCCAGCAGACCCCGGGCAGCCCCTGGCCACACCGCCCCAGAGCAGAGCAGCCCACGGGAGCCCTCCTCCACCAAACCCCACCGGCTGCAGCTCAGGGACCAGCCTCTGCACCCCAGATCCCTGCCAGGACTTCAGTACCGGTTCACAAGCACCGAGCGAGGCTGGAGGGATGTGGACATCCACCACGTATCCAGTGATGAGACACCCCAGAGCCTTCTCCATGCTGCAACCACCGCTCGCATCTCCCTCCCTCCCAAATCATTCCTCTCCCTCCTCCTCCCTCAGCAAAATAACCCCTGCAGCCGTGGAGGTGCCCAGGGGCATCGCTGGGTCCTGCTCCAGCCGGAGCATCCCTGCGAGTTATAGACCCAGCCCGTGGGATGTCAGCAGGGCTGGCAGGGGACAAACCTCCATGGAGGGGCCCTGCGATTTGGGAGCGGGCTGGGTCAGTGCAGCACTGGGCACAGGGCAGGCTGGGGGAGCACAGGGGTTCCCCCGGCCAAGTTGCCGGAGCTGGGCGAGCGCTGGCCCACAGCCCACAGCACAGCCCGCCCGGCTGCCGGTGGGCGATGCAGGCCCATCTCTGACGCATATCCCTTCCTTTGGGTGGCGGTTTTTGTTTTCCCCTTCCCCAGGAGCTCCGATAAACATTCCCGAGCCGGCCGATATCCGGGCCGGTGCTGACTCTTGCGATGCCGGGAGCAGCCGCAGCACCAGCCACCCCAGCCTTCGCGTGGACCCCAGCACACCGGAGCCGCTTCCCACAGCCAGGCACTGAGACGCCAGCAAGCCAGCCCAGCTGGTGCGGTCAGAGCCGGAGACGTGCTGTCAGAAGGGACCCCCCTGGCATCCCGGACCTCCCCCACAGCAAGCCAGCATCAGGCAGGCACAGCCCTCCTAGCCCCCCCTACCCAGAAGGGATGTGGACCCCAAAAGAGGGAGGCAAGGCACCCTACTCCCTCCAGCCCCCAGGAAGGGGTTCCCCTGCCCAAACCACCCTGCAGGCTGGAAACACGATTGCCAAAGACGATGGTGACTCAGTGGCCAGATCGGCGTCCCGTGGGACAACACTGGAGTGGCACCGATGCCAGCTCAACCCACGTCACCCCACGGGGAGCCTCATGGGATCCCACATCACCCCATGGGGGACCTCTTCCTCCCTAGCAAGGTGCCCTGAGCTTTGTGTCACCCACATCCCAGCTGGGCTGCGCATCACCTCCCCATGCACCCCACGGCTCTCTGCTCACCCCAAGACCCTGCCCCAGGCAAGGGGGGCGTCCCATGGACAGCCACAGGCCACAGCAACCCCCCAGCCGGCCCCAGAGCCCTTCCCCTGCTCGCCAGCCCCTCCAGCCCTGCCGCAGCCACCAAGCCCTGCCAAGCCCCTTCTTAGCCACAGTGTGGGGCAGAATGGGAGCCCCACTCTAGCACCCCACAGCCAAAGGCACTTTAAGGGAACAGTTTGGGGCCACCAAGTTGGGGATGTCGGGGAAGGTTTTCCCCTCTCCAGTACCCCTGTTCCCCCCTTCCCAGTGGGACCAGCCGCAGCATCCTTCCCCCCTGCCAGCCATAAGGGACTATAGGGTCCGGGCTCAGAGAGTGCCCCTCCAGCCACCCCGCTGCCCCGCACAGGGGTCAGGTCCCCCCTGCCCACACCACATGCTGCCTGCTCCTGCCCTCACATTTCTCGCAGCTCTGGCAAATCTCCTGTTTATGCAACAAGTCCCCGGCGAGAGGACGGCATGTTTCCATCCACGCCTGCTCCCCCCTCGCCCCAGCTCCACCCTACCCGGCACAGCCCCAGTGTGCGAGGCACAGGGTGGCCACGCGGAGCCCTGGCCCCCCCCAGAACGGGGGTCCCATGGAGGGGGCAGCACCCCAGCACCACACAGCCCCTCTCTGCCCCCACTAGCACTCAGGGGCTCTGCTGCTTTTCGGGTTTCTCCCCTCGGGTGGGGGCAACTGGCGGCTGTGCCGAAGGGCTGGGGAGCGGCTTGGCCAGCGGCTCCGAGTGAGTCAGGCTGGGCTTATGCCGGGGCACGGAGGTCTCACCGCTCCCAGGCTTCCTTCCGAGCATCCCCAGCCTGCCCTGCAGCTGGGCCAGGGACTGTCAACGTGCCATCCCCTCTGTGCTGGCATGCCTGGCAGCACCCGTGCCAGGGCAGAGGCCACTGGGCTGCCCTGCCCCTGCATTGCCCAAGAGATGCTAGTGGTACCCAGAGAGGATACTGCACAGCAAAGAGCCACCACTGTGCCAGGGATGTCCCCCAAGCTGGGACAGACCCCATCCCCTCTGTCTCCCCTCCGGTATGTCCCCGGAGAGCCACCCCGTGGCCCATCCCCGCCAGGAAGGCGGCAGCAGGGCCAGGACAGAGGTCACCCAGTACACCCAGCCCTGCAGATCAGGGCTGAGATACCACGCGGGACACCAGCCGCTCCACCCCGCAGCGACCCCAGGGGCCACCACCAGCACCCCAACACACCCCGGGACCCACAGCATGGCCAGGAGGGTGACGGCCCCCAAGCAGCCCATGGCTGGCCAGTCCAGCAGCCCCGGCACAGGGAGATAGGACGGGGAAGGCGATGCACAGGGAAGCTCCAAGGGGTTGCGATGGAGGCAGCAGCACCAAAATAGCCCTAGTTTCAACCCAAATAAGGGCAGGTCCCGGCTCCAGGGCGGTTTGAGCAATCGGCCCCAGGGTTGCCAAGTGCCGACTAGGGGAAGGGGGAGAAGGTAGTGTCCCTGGGCCTGTTTGAGGGAAAACAGGGGTTTTTGGGGTCAGGAGGGGGACAGAGCTGCCTCCGCACACCCAGGACAGGGGCTGGCCCTGCTCTGCCAGCGGGCGCTGGCTCGGCACGGGGCCGGCCACAGGCAGGGATGTGCTGAGCTCCAGTGCCTAAAAAGGCAACATCTGCAGGCAGCGGGTCTGGATCCGGCCCCATGGGCCAGCGCCTGCCTGGCGCCGGCCCCACAGCCCCAGCCATGCCCTCCTGCCAGCACCCACCCATGGGTGCTGCCACCCCACTGTGGGGACACCCCTCACCCCAGTCCCATGGGGACCCCACAACCAGCCTGCCCCAAGGGAGGGCATGGGGTCACTGTCCCCCTGCACCCAGCCTGCCCCAAGGGAAGGCAGAGGGGTCCCCCCAGCCCCTTATCAACCCCACGCCGGCCCCAAACCGGCCACCCGGATTGGCCAGGGAGCAGCTCCCACACCAGGGATTGGCCGGGAGCAGAGACACACTGGGATTGGCTGGGACATGGTCTGCTGCAGGGGGCCTCACCAGGATTGGTCCATGCACAGGTTCTTACATGGGATTGGTCAGTGCATGGATTCTTACATGGGATTGGGCAGCAACTGGATTCTCACCTGGGATGGGTGAGCGCCTGGATTCTCACCTGGGATTGGTCAGTGCATGGATTCTCACCTGGGATTGGGCAGCACATGGATTCTTAGACAGACTTAGTCAGTGCATAGATTCTCACACGGGATTGGTCAATACATGGATTCTGACATGGGATTGGTCAGAGCACTGATTCTCATGCAGGATTGGTCAGAGCAGTGATTCTCATGCAGGATTGGTCAGAGCAGTGATTCCAGCACAGGATTGGTCAGTGCACGGATTCTCACAGGGGACTGGTCAACAAATGGATTCTGACATGGGATTGGCTGGAGCGTGGGTGCTCACGTGGGATTGGCCAGCACACGGGCCTATAAGAAGGCAGGGTGGCTGCCTGTGCCCCATTGAGAGCCCTGTGTGGGACTCTGCCCCACAGATCCCCTTTGGCCTAGGGATCCTCTCTGCCATACTGGTGGAGCACCAGGCAAGCCCCATCCCTAGGCATAGAGACACCGACTGCAGGCTTTGGGCTGCCCCATGGCATCAGGGGCAACTGCCAGTGCCCCTGGGGCTGTGACCCACCTCCAGGGGTGGTCAAGGTGCCAAAATAAGCCCCCCTCCCCCCCCAGCACTGAGCCTGGGGGCTCCCCTCATGGGGGAAAGCCCCGAGCAGATGGAGACTGGGGTCAGTGCTGTGTCCCCACCCCATGGGACGGAGCTGAACATGCTGCAGTGAAACTGAACTGCTGAGCAGCACCCCCAAAACTGGGGTCCCCCACCTATGGTATGGGAACAGGAGGGGGAAGCAGAGATGGAGCCACTCCCCCCTGCCCAGGGGCCGTGCCGTGGGGCTGCTCTTCTCCCTGCACCCCAACACCCAGCGGGGCGGCTCTGGTGCTAATCGGGGGCTGCCGGCACCATGACGGGATGCCCCGGGGATGGGCTGCACGAGACCAGGCACGGGACAGTGGCAAAGCAAGCAAGAAGGTGGCCCAGGGCAGGGCACAGCTCTGCTCCGGCAGCCCCCCCAAAACAAGTCAGGGTGCAAACAGACCCCTCAGCTCAGGACCCCAAAAGGCGGGGGACACAGATGGGCACAGCCCCAAGGCGCAGCACCCTGCCCAGGGGGGCAGCAGCCCCGCAGGGTGGCACCAGCCCTGCCCTTCCTGAAACAGGGGCCAGCGGGATCGCTAACGGAGAGGCTTCGTTAGAGAGGGCATGGGCTGGGGGCTCGTTTTCTCCCGACCCGCTTTCCCCGGGGGTGTCACCCCCAGGGATGGCTTCAGACTCCAGGCAGGACACACGCAGCCCTCCCAGTGCCACCGCGCTGTAGGGACACGGGGTGCCCACTTGGGTGCCCCCCAGCACCCCCAAACTCGTCACACAGCAGATGCCACCCCAGCACCCTCCATGAGGACTCGGGGGGCGCAGCCCCTGCCACTCCCCCATCCCTGCCAGCTGCCCCCCAGCACCCACACCGGGGTCACCAGTCCCGCACCGGGGGCTGACCCGGATGCTGAGGGGGATCAGGCGCCCCGGGAACGGAGCAGTTCTCTTTTTTTCTTGTTTTCCCCTTAAAACCAAGAGGGCTGATGCCTCGCTCAGCCGTTTCCTCTCCCAGGAGCACAGCCCAAAAACATCTGCGCCGGGACCTGCCCTGCTGGATTTAACCCTCTGCGGGCCCGGCGGCGCCGAGGGGCCGGGGGTCCCTGCCGGGGGCGGGGGGGGGCTGGCACCCGCCGGAGCTGCCGGGCTCCTTGCCACTCATTAACCCGGGGTTTAACCATTGACGGTCCCGCGGCGGGACCGGGGACGGGGATTAACCCGTGGGCTGCCAGGGTGTCCCGGCCCAGGGGCTGCCCCTCCCGTGTCCCCTCACCCCGGGGTGACAGGCACCCGCCCGGCATCGCCCACCCGGCGGCGGGGTGGGAATGGCGTGCCGGGGGAGGACCCCGCTTTCCCGCGCAGCCCTCGCTCCCCAGGGACAGGTCCCTACGCACTTCGGAGGGGATGCAGACCCCAGTGCCTGTGTGTCCCCCTCCGGGGCACCCTGCAGGTCACCGCCCCGGCGAGGTGGGGAGGTGGGCACGGGGGGCGCGGCCCCCCCGAGCAGCTCCCAGCTCCCAGCCGGCAGCAAACCGGCCCTCACCCCCTCCCCAAATCCTCCTCCCTGCAAGCACCGCA